>NC_051080.1:44801180-45112013 GCF_004664715.2 Peromyscus leucopus
TAACTCAGGCTGTTTTCTGTTGTAACTGATGTTATCCTCAAACTATGGCTATCCTCAATAGACAGCGGAGGATTACCTCAAACCTCCGAACCTGCTTTCGCCTCCCAAGTACTCAGAGGTTACAGGCTGGGTATGGGATATGGTACTGGGATGGAACCCAAGTTTCCCGTGTGCTAGGCAAGAACTCTACAGCCTCCTAAGGCCTTTGAGTGTAGGAAGTCATATTGTGTATACACACACACACCACACACACACACACACACACACACACACACACACACACACGTTACCCTAAGCTCTGGTTATTCTACTCCAAAAGAGAAACTGTTTCTTTACAACTGCTTCTCTTTAAACATGTTTTATCCGAAACAGTCCCTCTCTTCTTTTCCCAGACCAAGTGGAATCCAGGGCCTTGCTCATTTAGGTAAGAATTATCTAGAAGAATTCGAACCCGAGGCCTGAAATAATATTTTAACTTTCAAAATGTGTCAGTTAGCTACAGTTTGTTGAGGAAAAAGATCCTCTTCTGCAGCAAATCTGAGAAAAATAACCATTTTTAGACTGTATCAGGCAAGATAGCCTCCTTCAAAGATACCGTCTCAAGTTCACCCAGTAGCCTCACGTCTTTAAAATAGAAAAAAAAAGTCAGAGGAGATTCCTGACTTTTCAATTCTATTATCCTTGGCATTTTGTACCGGTCTGGAGTTTCTCAAGTTTTGAGACAAAAGCACATATTTAGACTTTTTTTTTTTAAGTTCTGAATGCCTTCGTCTCGTCGTCAGGGAACTATTTATTTTGCTTCTTTCCTGCAGACTGCTAACGGCTCCCAGCCAGGGCTCAACCCAACCTCTTGTGCCCGCAGTCATCGCCGGCTTTAAAAGAAAACCGACTCTCTGGAATGCGTGCTGTGCGTGCACACGCCTGTCCCAGCGGCAGGCCCCACCTGCCGAGCAGGTAAACCAGATCCCACTGCGGCCTCTCCAGCCACATTCCAGCCGGCAAACTCTTCCTTTTTAATAGTTACTGTCAAACAGGTCAGCCAGGCACTTGGGGCTGGTCCAAACGTGCGCCTGTTCCCACGAAACGCTGACCCGGCAAACCTTTGACCTTTCCACGGTTCCCGAACGCCCTCGATTATTTTCACCAGGGCTGACAGAGGTCCGCAGGATGCCTTCTAACTGGCTCGTGGACTCTCTTTTCTCCTTCCTCATAGATGTTGAAACTAATGATGAGCGGTGTGGGGTTTCTAGAGAAGCGCACCAGGGGTAATCCAAGATGACAGGAAGGCCCTTGGGGAGCGGGGCTCCTGATGTGAAACCCACTAAATCCTTCGTGGCAATCACAGGCTGTCCACCCTGCCCAAATGGAGACTAGATGGGAACTTGGTGAGTCAGAGGTGAACATGGCTTTCTTCTCCTTCCTGACCCTGCCTGGGCTGGCAGCCAAGACTGGCCCACATCTCAGCCCCAAACAGCTCTACGGAAGGCCTTGGGCAGGTCCCCAGTGCTGTCTGGACCTCAGCGACTTCTCCAGTAATAAAGTAAACAGCGCTCTCACCCAGAGTTCTGTGTGGCTTCGTTACTGGGGTGGGTGTTGTTTTGTTTTGTTTCTGTGCTGGACGGAACACAAGGCTGGCCAGGAGCTCTGCCCGTAGACTACTCCAGTCCCTAGGCCCAAACCTAGTCTTTTATCTTTTTGATGACATCCAGTCTAAGGAGGCATGGCACTAACATGGGAATGAGGTGGCCCTGCACTATCATCCTTTAGGTAGGGTACTGGGCATCCTGGATCAGCTGAGGACTTTTGTTAAGTCACCAGGCGTGGGACTTCCCTCAAGTCTGGGAAAACCCTGGGCTCCCCCTCTTGGGGACAGATGGGTTGAACACAGGTTGTCCTAACCATATACCCCCTGTACATCCCCTCAGGAGTCCATCCATCTTGAATTGCAAGAGGCAGGGTATGTTTGTTTGTTTGTTTCGGTAACTGATTCTCATTTTCATTCTGCCCAAAACAGATCCAAGACTATGAGGCAAGCCTTCTGGATCCAAACACTTCATCCACAGACACAAACTTGGGACCCAGAAAGGAGGCCTGAGCTAGCTCGTGACCTCTGCCAGTTGGGTTCTTTACTTAGGGGGTATAGGTGAGGGAGAAATAGTGGCTGGAGACATCACTGTCACAGAAACAAGTGACATGGACAGGTGTCTCCAAAGTTGCTCCAGAGACAGAGTTTCAAAATTCCGGCTTCAGAACACAAGCCTCTGACGAGGTTGAGACAGTGCTGTGCCGTCAGGCCAGTTTGCTGGATCTGTCTCCCCTCGGGCAGGACAGGTTATGCTATCAGAAGCTCAGGATCGAGTCGTGCGGAGCAGGAACTGGCACTTCCTGCTTGGTCTGTCCAGCTCAGACTTGTCCACCTGAGCCAAACCTGCTGGGCTGGCTCCCAGGAGAGAAAGAAAGCTCTCCAGGGCCCTAAGCTGACAGAGCCAGCAATCTGCAGGCCTGGTGAGCATCCTCTTCCTACCCGCCCCCTTTGCACTGGGTATCATGTCAGATGCCTAGCCGGCAAACGTTCTGGGTGCTGGTAATCCATGGGCTGCTTGGTGCTGGTGCCGCAGGGTTGTGGGTGCTAAAGGGACCGTTGAGGTAGGTCGGCCTGGACCACAAGCTCTCCATCTGCTTGTGGAAACCGGGAAGGACACATAGACCACAGTGTTACTGCTTTAAGATAACATTGTTTTAAATGTGCATTGGTGTTTTGCCAGCA
Source organism: Peromyscus leucopus (assembly GCF_004664715.2). Taxonomy (NCBI): domain Eukaryota; kingdom Metazoa; phylum Chordata; class Mammalia; order Rodentia; family Cricetidae; genus Peromyscus; species Peromyscus leucopus. The sequence continues at coordinate 44,803,948 of NC_051080.1, forward strand.
AATATGACTGTGTGAGGGTGTCGGGTCCCTGGAACTGGAGTTACAGACAATTATGAGCTGCCATGTGAGTGCTGGGAATTGAACCTGGGTCCTCTGGAAGGGCAGCCAGTGCTTTTAACCAGTGAGTCATCCCTCCAGCCTTATGATAACTTTTTAAAAGTATTTACTTAATAAACCTAATTAGTATTATTTATTTCCCTCCTACCAAATACAGACTGTCCACAAGTATACAATTATATGTTTGCTTTGATCAAGACCCAATTTTATTGCTTTCCTCTGAGTTTACTCCCTCACATACAGCTGTGGAACTCTGGACAAGTTTCCTGGACCTTCTGAGCCCACACTTGGTTATCAGCAAAAGGAGAACAATTATTCTCGTTTCTCTGACAGCGTCACTGTGAGGAATAAATGAAGCCAGGTTCTGAGCCTTACTTGGGGCTTGCACATAATAAACATCAAACGATCGGCCTATTTTTGACATTGTTGTTGCTATAAAACTTACCAAAATAGAGACCCATGTGACCCAGCTTCAGAATGGTATGCCATTCTGAAAACAACGGCAAAGGGCCTGATTTAAGCCTTGAGGTTTAGGGACGTAGCTCGGTTGGTGGAATGCTTGCCTCGGACGGTGTAAAGTCGGCGGGTTCCATGCCTAATACCACATACATGGGGGACAGTGGCACGTACCTGGGAGTTAGAGGGTCATCGTGTGGCACCGTGAGTTAGAGGGCAGCCTAGGCCACATGGAACCCTGTCTCAAAAGCGGGGTGGTGGTCAATTGGACCGTTTTTCCTGCTGAGGAAAATACAATGTAACAGGGGAGCTGACCCCCGCACCTGCCGGTGGTGGCACGGGATGAGGGATTTGAAGCATTTTAGCATCCAAGGCTACAAAGCATGACTAGAACAGCAGATGTGAAGGAGATGAGGAGTATGGTTTCAGGAATTAGGCTGTGTAGGACTTCCTCCACTGGCTCAGTTAGTCTGTTCGATGTGCATGGCTGTAGCCGCCCTCAGCTGAGCACTGGTTCTTTTTACGCTTCCCTGGTGCCACCACACTGATCCCAAAGCAGGCCTTCATGAAAGAAAGACAGAGCATAAACACAAAGAATCTACTAACCGGGCAATCAGCTCCCCAGATCCTGAGATGACAGTTCTCAGTGTCCTAGCCTTTCTGAAATGGGCACAACTTGTGACTACCTGCAGCCTCCACCTGGCCTGTGGGGACGGCGGCTGATGGGCATATCAAGTATGGTTTGCTGGACATTTGACCCAGGGATTAAGACAGAAGCAGACCCATCGAGTTCCACAGAAACACAAGGCCTCTCATGAAGATCTGCCTGAGCCATAGTGGCTGTGTCCAGGACACCCAAGGAATCACGGATCAGTCAGTTCTACTTCCTAGGTCTCTCATACGTGTGAACAGCCTACAACCTCATTGCTCCAACTCTGCGTAGAACACTACACTCAGCTTCTGGACAAACACAGTGACCTCTTGCCTGGTCTCTTCGCCGCGGTTCTGTGACCTTTGGCGTTCTTACTCAGGATGTCTTCGCAGACTCCCTGGTCTGTCCCTCTCTACTCCAGGGACACTCATCCCTCTGTGTGGAACACCCTCCTCATCTAGCCCTTCCCATCCTCACGCCTCTGCTTAGCTGCTTCAATCTGTAAGAATGTCTCTGCTCTCCGGCTCCGGGTCTGGGACTCCCTCCCAGCCTCTGAGTAGTATGCGGCAGGCCTGGGATCCGTCCTGGGCATGACAGGAGCCTGTGTCTGGTGTTATGCTTGACCACGGCAGCCCTCTAGCCTCTGTTTTCTTATTCAGCCTCTGTAGGTGTCCCAGGTTATGAGAGTGACCAAGCCTGATTGATTCATGAAGAGACATGCAAAGACTTGCCCAGGGTCATTTAGCTAGTACAAGGGTGAGATCACCTTCTGCTCAGGACGGCTCAAGCCAGAGCTTTTTAACCTCACCAAGACACCACTCCAGGTGTGCTCTATGTATTCCAAATTAAATGGGTCGGGGCCCAAGGCAGTCTGTGAGTGAGGGTCTGAGTCTCCTGTGATGTTGATCCAATGGCTCTAGCTCCCTGAAGTTCAACTCCAAGCACACCTGTGTCTGCCTCTCAGGGCCTGCGTGCCCTTTGGGAACAGCTACTGTTTGTGCCACAGGAGGATGCCGTAATTACTTTTATAATATTCAACTTAAGGTTGCATTCTGAGAAATGTCACAATGACTGAAAAAGTTTGCACCCCGATGCACATCACTGCTTTCCAGTAGACTCTCCAGTCAGAGGGTCTTCTGAGAGTACAGTCTGAGGGCAGTCTTCCACATGCCGAAATGTAAGGAGTGGCCTTAATGGCATCCTGTTTCTGTTTTTTACCTTTTATTTTTCAAGACAGGGTTTCTCCGTGTAGCCCTGGATTTCCTGGAACTCACTCTGCAGACCAGGCTGGCCTCAAACTCAGAGATCCACCTGCCTCTGCCTCCAAAGTGCTGGGATTAAAGGTGTCATCCCACCACAGCCTGGGGTTTTTTCTTAAATATTCATGGCAAGAGAACTTGCTTAGTATCTCCAGGACTTATTACACTTATTGCTGCAGAATATGGTGTATTGCTGTGGGATGGTCTGTATGTCAAATTGCTCTGATTGGTCAATAAATAAAACACTGATTGGCCTGTGGCTAGGCAGGAAGTATAAGCGGGACTAACAGAGAAGAGAAAAGAAAGAACAGGAAGGTGGAAGGAGACACTGCCAGCCGCCGCCATGACAAGCAGCATGTGAAGATGCTGGTAAGCCATGAGCCACATAGCAAGGTATAGATTTATGGAAATGGATTAATTTAATCTATAAGAACAGTTAGCAAGAAGTCTGCCACGGCCATACAGTTTGTAAGCAATATAAGTCTCTGTGTTTACTTGGTTGGGTCTGAGCGGCTGTGGGACTGGTGGGTGACAGTGATTTGTCCTGACTGTGGGCAAGGCAGGAAAACTCTAGCTATAGTGTATATTCTACCATGTAACACATCATAAATGTGTTACATCATTTAAATCTCACACCAGCACCTAATGCTGCCTCTGTTTCTCAACGAGGGAACTGGGGCCCAGAGAGGATAACTAAGCAGATAAGATGGACTTGCTTTTTTTGTTTTGTTTTCCTGTGTAATCACCGGGACTGTCCTGGAACTCGGTAGACCAGGCTGGCCTCAAACTCAGAGATCTGCCTGCCTCTGCCTCCTAGTGCTGGGATAAAAGGCGTGCGCCACCACTGCCCTGCTGTAAATATATTTTTAAATACATAAATACACCCTGCCCAGTCTTTATAATGTTCCTTGTATGTGTGTTTTCAGGGCTGACCATTGTCTGATCCTTTAACCTGGCTTTTGGTTTTGGACTTCCTTAGCCTGGAAGAATTTCTGTTATGATCTACCAGTGTGAGAAAGTAGTGTAACCATTAACACTTTAGAAAAAAACCAAGAAATGACCAAAGGATATTGTAATTGCATTTGAGATTACTCAATGGACCCAGTGGGAAACTAGCCCTTCTACTGAAATCCAGTTTGAAAGGATTCCAGAGTTAAATAAAACTAAGATTACTAAGATTCTTACCCTCTTTCTGGCATGAGGAATATGTTTAATCTCTTTTTCTTTCTTTTTTCTTGTGAGAGCACATCTCCTGTTGCCCAGGCTGGCCTTGACTTGCTATGTAGATGAGGATGACTTTGACTCCTCATCTGCCTGCCACCACCTCCCAAAGGCAGGGATTATATGTGTGCTACCATGCCCAGTTCATTTTGTTTTTCTAAGACAGGACTCTTGCTATGTAGCCCAGGCTGGCCTCATATTCACCTTGTAGCTTAGGCTGGCTCTGAATCTCCAGCAGTCCTCTGGCCCTAGCCTTCCATGTGCTGGAAGTACAGGTGTGCGACACTAGCCATTCACATATATTGTTGTAGTTCATTGTTATTATTACAAAAATCACTTGTCTTTACCTTTTTGGATATGGTAAAAATACCCATTTTGTCAAAACAGGAGTAATAAGAACTATAATATAAGCCAGTCATGGTGGTGCACTCCTTTAATCACAGCACTTGGGAGGCAGAGGCAGGTGGATCTCTGAGTTCGAGATCAGCCTGGTCTACAAAGCAAGTTCCAGGACAGCCAGGACTGTTAACTCAGAGAAACCCTGTCTCAAACCACGCTCCCCCCAAAGAACTACAATATGTATTTCATAGAACAAGAAGATATTTATTTATCCCAGGTAAACTCCCATGCAGGTCCACAGGAGATGTGAGAACAGAGGATCACTGTATGGCTCCTGTGTTGGGGACCTAAGGGCAATGTGGATGGATGTGGGAAAAGGGCTGCAGACAACCACAAGGCCAGGGTGAGTCAGTTTAACACACGCTAGAGTCACCTGGAATGGGGGACCCTCAATCGAGGAATTGCTTCCATCAGATTGGCCTGTGAGCATATCTGTGGCCCATTTTTTCTGGTTAATGATCGCTGTAGGAGGGCCCAGGCCACTGTGGGCAGTACCGTTCCCGGGAAGGTGGTCCTGGGTTATAGAAGAAAGCAGGCTGAGTGAGCTACGGTAAAGGAGTCAGTCCACAGGGTTTCTCCACGCTGTGTTCCTGCCTCAGGTTCCTGTCCTGCCTTCCCTCCATGATGGACTAGAACATGGAAAGGTAAAGTAAGCCCTTTCTTCCCCAGCTAGGTTTTGTTGAGTGTTTCAAACACAGCAACAGAGACCTAACGAGGACAAAGTTAACAGACCACACGTCACCACAGTGAGTGACATGACTAAGGGTAAAAAATTAACACTTGCAATGAGTCCTGAATACAATAAATAAAACAAAGATACAGGCATTAAAAAAACTAGCAAAATACATTGACAAGGGTTTGTATAGGACTGAGCTATGGTTCAGTGATGCACACTCACCCAGGACTCCTGAGCCCCAGGCTACACAACATCAGTAACAAAACCCCAACGTGGACACACATTTATGCGGTCTACATTAAACAGGTAGTGAGTGCCTGTTGGGAAGGGATGCATGAAAAAGAGAATGGATACGTAAAACCAGAGAGGAGCTGTGCATGGGCCAGCGCTACTAAGTGATCAACACACCAATTCCACTCAACTCTGAGGCAGAAAAACCAGAGGTGAGACCCACGGCCGCCAGAAAAGGTTCTGTCCTGGTGCCCAAGCCTGCGGTTCCGGAGCCAGGTGTGGAGAGTGAGGTTAATGATTGCAGGTGGGTTTCTTGAGCTATTTGGATGCACTCGGATGCTCTTTAGGCAAGAGGTTCTCAGCCTTGGCTGCTCATTAGAGACAGAGGAGGAGATATCCACATACACACACACACAGATCCCCACAGGTCCCACCCCAAAGAGTCCGCTTAAAGTTGCCTTTGGGCCCAAGAACAGTGTGTTCTCAGAGCCCCCAGGGGACTCTAACGTGCATCTAAAATTCATAACCATTACTGTCAGCTTTTGCTTTTCTTTTTCTAGCTGCAAATACCACATTCTTTGGCCTTTCCAAAGCCACTGCTAAATCAGAAATTTTTTTCCTTCTGCCAAATGTCCGTTTCATTATTAACAGAGAACATCAAAGATAACAAAATTCATCCAGTTATACATATCAATCATTTGCTGGGCTGCTTGTGTGCTTAGGTCTAGCACTGTGGTGTACACCCACTAAGCAGTGTACGCAGATTGCTCCCTCCACGGTGGATCAGGGTGACATCCTGTTGCATATGACCCCTGAGTGTTTACAGTGTGCAGTGTTCAGGACCCGAGTGCGTCGACTGTGTTGGTGAACAAGACCAGCTTTCATCCCGTGTGTGACTTCCACGAAGTGTGACAGTTCTGGGCTGGGAGCTCACGCCAGGGCCCCTTGCACAGTCTTGGGGGAAATGGAGGGTTTGCTGGAGGAACTGGAATGTTAGCCTGAGTCTGAAGAATGAGAACTGGAGGTGGGCAGTGGAAGAGTGGAGAGCCGGGGACCAACTCTACCAGGGCAGGGAGACCTTACCACGCTCTCTTACCACGCTCTCAGCACCACACAGGGGCGGGGTTCCGGGTGGAGAGACTGAGGGCAGTCTTTGGGTTCTCGTTACTTTGGTTGTGTAGCGCTGGGACTCAGGCATCCTGGGCATCACTGAGCTGCAATCCAGCCCTATACATGTTTTGTAATTTTTGTAACGTATTTTGTAGCTGTATTCATTTTTATTTATTGTGTTGTATTCAGGACTGGTTGCAACTGTTACTGTTTCACTGCGTCCATGTCGTCCATGTCGCTGTGGTGGCCTGTAATTCTGCTACGCCTTGTCCTAGGTAGGACTCTGCTGCTGTGTTACAACATTAGTCACAGAGGCTCGGGACACAAGCTGAGTAATGTTGACTTGGTCGCGTGGGGGATGGGCACCCAGTTGTCGTAAGTGGAACTTGGAAGCTCGTTCTCATAAGTGAAACGGACTGCAAGAGTCGACGCAGGAGACAGGCTATGGGGCTGTTGTCTAGACCTAGGGGACAGGGGACTTGGTGGTAACTCAGATGGGGCCAGCAGCCTGTGAAAGGAGAGAAGTCTGAGAATGACGGAGGGGAAAGTTACCTGGGTCCAGCTGAGCCAGAGGACTGGCCCCACTTAGAGGTGAGGCCACCTGCTGAGACAAGACCAAGGAGAGCTGGGTGGTAGGAGGTGAGGACTGTATTTTGAACATGCTAGTTCAGATAGGCTGGTGCGTCTGTGGTGATATCCATCCTAATCTGCTGTTTAGCCAAATCTCAGGGGCAGAGAGGAAGAGAGCAAAGCCAAAAAGCACCCTGGAAACTGTCTAACGGTTGTTGGGAGATGGACCTTCAGCTCAGAACACTAGAAAAGAACGGACTAAGCAAGGACAGTACGAAGAGTGAGCTTCTAGAAGCATCTGGCTCCAGCCAACCCAAGCTGTCCTGTCAAACATAAACAATCTCTTGTCTTTGTCCCCGACTCCAGTCTTTGTCTGGACTATAGACTCATGAGGCAAAGAGATGTTATCCTAAGGAATTACATTTTGAAACTGTAAATCCCCCAAGGCAGAGGCAGTAAATAAGTATGACGTTAGAAGGTCGGGAAACAACCCAGTGGTCAAAATGAGGACCAGCTAAACCTGGAAGACTGAGTACCATGAAGTACCCCTCAGGATACTTAACCAAGCAAGCATCTCACTGTGGCTCACTACAGTCATCACTTCGGTAGCTGAGAACGAGAAGGTATTTGGTTCCCAGCACCAGGAAGCACCATCTCTAGGGAGAGCCAGTCTGCCTTTCTGAGCATCTGGTTCCTGTCTGTAAAGTGGAGTGAGCGGTGTGAGCCTCGCCTGCTTCTGTGTGAAGTGGAGTAGTGTGAACTTCACCTGCCTCTGTGTGTGAAGTGGAGTGGTGTGAACTTCACCCGCCTCTGTGTGTGAAGTGGAGTGGTGTGAACTTCACCCACCTCTGTGTGTGAAGTGGGGGTGTGAACTCGCCGGCTGCCATGTGTGAAGTGGAGCAGTGTGAACTCACCGGCTGCCGTGTGTGAAGTGGAGAGGCACATGCCTCACCTGCTGCTGTGCTCTGCAGCTCATTCCCTGTGCACTGAACATGTAGGAAGCACCTCTACATACCAGACGCGATTCTGGACTCGGGCTATGCAGCTGTACACGGCCCAGAGGCCTATGTGCTCCTGAGGTTTGTCATCTGGTGAGAGAGAGACACAGGGATGAGGTTCAAACGCTAATGGTGCCACTGCCCCTGTGCCCCTGTGATCAGCACCGTGAGAAGGAAAAATCCGTGAGGTCAAGAAGGGCAGGGGACACACGAGCTGCTCAGGAAACGGCACCCAACAGCCGGTCTTCCATGGGGAAGGCGTTTGGTGGGGCCGCATTGGGCAGAGCGGGAAGAGATGTTTTATCTTCACTGTTTGTGGAGGCCTTCTCTGCTGTTTTCTGCCTCTGGGAACCAAGGAACTGTGGTACCTGATTTCTTCCCCTTACTGAGAGGGCTGGAGAGACGGCTCTGTGGACGGTTTCTTCTGGCCTCTGTGGGCACCTGCATGCAGCTGGCGCACACGAGCTCATGTGGCCACACACACACACACACGTACGTGCACATAAATAAAATGTAAGTGCCGGGTAGTTAGGGCTGGAAGTAGAGCTTGTGGCAGGCCCGCCACGACATGAAACCTCCAGCCTGGCCCACAGCACCGCGCAGTAAACAAACAGCACCATGAACTGGTCTTAGTCAGCACATCCAACTGTGGAGGGAGAAGGGGGCAGGCCACAAAGAAAGGGGCCTTGATTCCAGGCCTTCAGTGGGAGAGAGCTTCTCCAACACGTCCAAGGCCCTGGGGTTGATTCCAAAAAAATCACGACACAGAAGCTCATTCTTGAACTTCCTCCATGGAAAAGCCAAGGTTCTCTCAAGGTTTCCTCTGCATGTGTTCATTAATTAGAAATGCCATAAAGGCGTTTTGCTGGTGATGGTAATCTGTGTACTAGATTGGTGCCATTTAAAAAAAAAAAAATTGGAGCAATAGTAACGCAGTGATGACTCATTTGGAAGGAGACTTTGCCAGTGTGAGCCGGGAGTGAGTAGGAGAGGTATTTTACAGCTTATCAGCCAAATCACTGGTAATAACCACTATGGGGATCGCTTGTCCACTGCAGCTTGGATTAGACACCCTCTCCAACAATGTGATATACTAACGTCAGTTTACAGGAAAGGAGATCAGACTCAGGCTTACCAGCTCACTAAAGGTCTCAGAATCATGAAGTGTCCAGGCCTTAATTTCTCAAAGTTCTCACCACACTAAGCTGCCATGAGAAGGGGCCGGGAGTTGAGGTGGCACACGTCTTTAATCCCAGCTCTCGGGAGGCACAGGCAGGTGGATCTCTGTGAGTTTGAGACCAGCCTGATCTACAAAGCAGATGCCAGGACAGCCAGGGCTACACAGAGAAACCCTGTCTCAAAAAACCACACACACACACACACACACACACACACACACAAGAAAAAAAGGAAAAAAGAAAAGAAATGTTGTTCCGCACAGCCACGTCTGTTTGCAGCCCCTCTGGTCACACACCCATGTGGAGTGAGGGACAGCGTGACCAGGCCCAGCACGGAAGAGGAGCCGGCACAGTAGCCAACCTGGGCCTGAACAAACACCACCAGGAAGGGATGGGCAGGGCAGGACAGCTGTGGTGCTCTGCCAGAGTAAACCTGTGCTGGGTGTGTAGTGCATGTGTGTGCATGAGAGAGAGCGTGAGCAACAACTTCTGTGTGTGGGAGGGAGACAGTCTGTTTGCGTGTGGACGTAGGATTGCCAGTGAGCTGGTGTGGTTTTGCACATAAATACGCCAGAGAACAAGTGTGATAGGAGTGTGCGTGTTGTGGTCGTGGTCTGAGAGTGTGCATGCATGTGTGTGGTGTCTGAGCCTGTGTGCATGGCTACATGCCTGTTCAAAGAGGCTTAAGTCAAAGGTGGTTGGCTGTCCTGGTTCCTCGGAAGCGCATCGGCTCCCGCCTGACTTGAGCCCTGGAATCTTTTTGGTTGTAGTTTTCTTTAGGAGGTGGGCACAGAAGAATCACAGTCCCAGTGTGACTCTGAGCCACTAATCCCCTGGAGAAAAATTCCTGCGCCCCAGCAGAGCCCTTCTCAATTAGCAATCATAACACCCGGAGCTTTGAACACTTTGTATGTTTTTCTTTCTCTTCGAGTTTACTCTGGTAGCTCCCCTAACCAGCCAAGTTCAAAACAGCCTTCTGTCCGGCAGCCATGAAGACAATTCCCCTCAGCCTCAACTCCAGGCACACATAACCAGACAGAAGAGGGAGTCGACCTCCACCCTCTCCTGCCGTATGTGCTCTCCATGTGTGGTTTCGGTTTTGTGTGTGTGTGTGTGTGTGTGTGTGTGTGTGTTTGTTTTGGTTTTGGTTTTAATTTTTTGAGACAGGGTTTCTCTGTGAAACCCTGGCTGTCCTGGAACTCACTCTATAGACCAGGCTGGCCTTGAACTTGAACTCACAGAGATCCACCTGCCTCTGCCTCCCGAGTGCTGGGATCAAAGGTGTGCGCCACCCCTGCCCAGCGTGATCTGCCGTTCTACAAACCACGCTTTTGTGGCAGTGTGATGTGAACAGCCCACTTCCACACAACTCTCGCAAAGCCACAGAACACTCAGATGAAAATCAACACATGGTTGTGGGGATGGCTTGGCAGGTAAAAGCGCCTGATCCAAGCCTGACACCCGGGAGCAACCCCTGGCGCGCGTGGTAGAAGAAGAGATCTTGCTCTTGTAAGTTGTACACATGCAGTTTTTCCTTTTTTTAAGAAAGTCATCCCAAAGGAAGAGAATGAGGCCCCGACGCTTGCCCTGCATTGCTCCACTTGGGCTGATGGGGACACGGAGCTGCTAGCATGCAGTGCCGGTAGGAATATGTCTCCAGCAGCTCCCTCGAAGAGCAGTCACGGAGCCGGTGCCAGGCCTGGGTTCAGTCCCCAGTACTGGGAGAAGAGAGGGTTGGGAGGGAAACGACACTCTGTAATCTATTGTGCAGTTTACTTTCATCTGAGCCTCAGTTTCCCTCCTCAGTTAAGACAACAATGATGGTAGAACTACCTGATGAGACTGAGGAACAAAACAGTGTTTAATAGCGCACCGGGACCCAGCGAGTTGTCCTGCTGGGCTGTTGGTTTCCGCTGGGCTGGAATTTGAATTACACTTCCTTTGCACGCTGTGATTTGACAAGGCCCTGATCTAGGGGGGATTTTTCACTTTCTATAGTCCAATGGGAAGAGAGAGGATGTGGGTATCTTATGGAATTCTGTGTCCAAGGGCCTCCTGCAGGGGGATTGCCCCTGACTTGTTTCCCCCACCTCCTAATTTTGGCTTTGTCTCCAAGTTCATTTGCATGGGTTGTTTTGGCCAGGGGCCCAGTGACCACCGTTCACAGCTAAGCCTGGCAAATGCTTGTTGCAGGCTAGCCCCAAAGCAACTGGAGGCCTGGTCCTTGGAGGCCTCTGGGCCCTTCCTAAGGTTCTCTTGAGTTCTGTTGATCTCTGAAGAACAAGAGATCTCGAAGAGAACACTGGGAGCCTGCTTGTCAGACACAGCCTGAGCGCAGACACCTCCACTGAAGTACCTAGATGCAGTCATCAGAGCGGGCGCCTGCGTCTCCACGGATACGTGAGAGGTGACTTCTCATCATCGGTTCTTCAGATTGGTTCTTCAGAGACCTACAGACCTCAAGCAGACTGCAGAAAGAGGCCCAGAGGTCTCTCGTCTGTTCACTGCGTCCCTGGTCTCACCTGGTCTGTCCCTCACACGGCAGGCACCGAGTCAACACTCACTGGCCCGGTGTGGTAAAGGGGCTGTGAGCCTTCTTCCTGTGTCAACCTGGCTAAGACCCGTGGGCTGGCTCGGCGTGGCTCGTCCTGCGGATGGCCCTTCGGCCTAACTGGTGGTGGTGTTTGGGTTTCTGTTCCCTTCTGCTCTTTCCAGCCGGCCTACTCATAACTGAAAGCAACTTTGGAAAGAGTTCGGCTTCTAAGGTGTTCGAATCTACCGGGCACAAATGCTGTCCTAGCATTTGTAGGCAGATTAATAGCAATATTTAGTATCTCACTTTCTTGAAACCAGCAGCTCGAACCCTGGATCAACCGACTGATGTGCCCAGGATTGGGGTGAACACGCGACTGAGCGAGCATAGTAATCAAGTCTTCTGATCAGTCTCAGTTGCCTTCCATCAGACGACGTGGCCTGTTTGGGGCTGTTTACAAGACGCTCCACAGGTGCTGGCATACTGTGTGTCTCAGTGACTGTGACAGAGGTGAGCAAGAGAGAAGAGCAGAGGGAAGTCACATGATTGTTTTTGTTCACCCTGGAGCCACAGTCGGGTTTAATTCTCGGCATTTTCATTCATGACCAGAGTGTAATAGCAGACCCACTATTTTTACACACATACACACACTCACACACACACACACACACACACACACACACACACACAGCTTCCACACTGAAGGCATAGAGGCATACCTGCTGCCTGATGAGGACAGGCAGGACAGGAGGGTCAGCAAGGCCATCAGCAGGTAAACACAGGCTGTGTCCGACAACAGACCAGAAGTGTTCTGAGTTGGCTGTGGCTTGCGTGGCCCCTCTAGTGACAATTGGAGGGGTCTGGCCCCGCTCCGACATCTAGATTTCTCCTGAGTAGTAGTGGATTCTCCCAGGCTTCCAGCAAGGGGCCATTCCTTACACTCCCGTCGACCTTGCTCTTCCCCTCCGTGTGTATTTAATTCGGCTAATGAAAGCTGAACACAAAAGCGGGCATCTCTCCTTGTCCAACAGGGAAGGAGGGTGTGAGGGTGACATGTCACCCCTTTGATCACCAGGGTTGATTTAGCTGGTCTGGCTGGCTGGACAGATGTCCCTTCCCCTCACTGCTCCATGTAAGTCCCGCCCGAAGCTGCACCCTCCATTGAAAAGGACCTTGCCCAAATAGAGGAGGATGGTCTCCAGTCAAGGGTGTAAAGTAGCTGTGTTCCCTTCCAAAACCTCCAAAGAAGTTCTCAAATGAGGAAGGAATTGGGATCCTAAAATGTGGGGGGGGGTAGGGGGTGGGGTGGGGGGCAGTCGAGGGGTGGAGGGTGGGGGAAGTTGTGGGGATGTGTGATGTGGGGTGTGTGTGTGTGTGTGTGTGTGTGTGTGTGATGTGTGTAGGGGTATATGAGAGTGGTATGTGGTGTGTGTGTATGTGTGTGGTGTGTGTGTATGTGGTATATGTGTGGTCTGTGTGTGTGTGTGTGTGGTGTGTGTGTATGTGGTATATGTGTGGTCTGTGTGTGTGTATGTGTGTGGTGTGTGTGTATGTGGTATATGTGTGGTCTGTGTGTGTGTGTGTGTGGTGTGTGTGTATGTGGTATATGTGTGGTCTGTGTGTGTGTATGTGTGTGGTGTGTGTGTATGTGGTATATGTGTGGTCTGTGTGTGTGTATGTGTGTGTGTGGTATGTATGTGGTCTGTGTATGTGTGGTGTGTGGTGTGTGTGTGTGTTACATGTACATGTGTGTGTTGTTTATTTATATTTGTTGATGTCCAGGGCCTCACACACACTAGGCAAGCTTTGAACTACATCCCCAACTCAGCAGATAATATTTGCTTTCTATATCAGGTAGTATTTGATGTTAGGTCCTGATTCTCCTTCTTACCTCTTTCTTTCAAATTCCTACTTACCTCCTCCAGTGCTATTGAATAATAAAGAAATTAGTAACCATGAAAGGCTAGAAGAAGACAGAGAAGGAAAGGGACCTTGGTGATCATAGAGCATAAACCTCCCTTTAACAAAACAGGAGATTGGGGTCTAGAGCCTGATGATTGTTAAGGACAGAAGAATTTGCACATAAGAAAATCTAGTTTGAGGCCAGCCTAGTCTATATAGTGAGACCAGGCCAGCCAGAGCTACACAGTGAGACCTTGTTTCAAAATCAAATCTATATTAATCTAATTAATAGCTCCAGTTTCGGTTGTTTGAGAGAACCAAAGAGCAAATCTACTTTGGATTCCAGATCTCCAGAGTGCCCAGGTTCTGAACCTCCGCAGTCTACAGACGGTCCCTAGGTTCTGAACCTCTGAAGTCTACAGACGGTCCCTAGGTTCTGAACCTCTGAAGTTTACAGACGGTCCCTAGGTTCTGAACCTCTGCAGTCTACAGATGGTCCCTAGGTTCTGAACCTCTGAAGTTTACAGGTGGTCCCTAGGTTCTGAATCTCTGCACGCTACAGATGGTCCCTAGGTTCTGAACCTCTGCACTCTACAGATGGTCCCTAGGTTCTGAACCTCTGAAGTTTACAGGTGGTCCCCGGGTTCTGAGTCTCCACAGTCTACAGACCGCCCCAAAGGGCTTTTGCTAAACACTTCTACCTGGATCCACTGAATGCCCATCTCTGGGGCCGAGCCTGGACAACTGCTCTTTTTTATTTTATTATTGTTGTTGTTTAATCACCTTCGGGTAAAGCCCAGTGTATTAAAGGCTTAAAAGCACTAGTTTGGTCCGTATTTAGACTCTGGTGGAACACGGCCTAGGTAGTACCGAACCAACCCTCCCCGGTGACTGGACCAGAAGAGTCTCTCATCCACCAGTAGTTAGAACGACAGTGAGTGGCGTACCCTCCCTGTGGATGAGGAGCAACTGGCTCTGAACATTCTGTTTAAGAAGATGCAGGAGGTCCAGGAAGGAGCTGCCTTGCAGAAGAGTTTGAATGGTATCTCTCCAATTAGGACAGGCATTTCAGACCGCTAGGTTTCAGCTGTCCTACCTCTCATCCCAACCAGGATAGCAGGCTGTAAAACAGTCAAGTGTCAGCACTCAGTCAACAGAAGGAAGGAGCCTCAGCCTCGTGCCCTCTGGCAAGGATAGAGGCATCCCAGGAAGGAAGGAGGTATGGGAGAAAGGGATGCTGTCTTCCCCTTCTGGTCCAGGACGCCTTCACACATTAAGTAAACAAACAGCCATTTGAATCCCTTTGGTGCTTGTGAGGAATGAAAAGGATCAGCCCTATAGTGGTTTTAAGACAGAGAATTACATAAAACATAAAAACATTTTGTCCCTTTGAATAAAATCAGTTTGAATGGATCAAAAACAATGTTTAAAGCCTTGATATGGATGGAGCAGAAAAAAAAAGTGGGGACTGGTGTTAAATGGGTCATTTGGGACGTTTGCTTGCTGTAGGAGAAAGGAAAAACAGGGAGCCCACAGGGTAAAGTTCCACAGCTGAGGCACAGGACTCCACAGCTTGTGAGTTCGGGAAGCTCCTAAGAAACATCTTCAAGCAGTGACTAAAGCCTCTGTACCCAAAGACCACGGCCACAGAAGGGACCTACAGTTGGGAGGTCTCCCACACTCCTAAGCAAAAAGCAAGTACGTTGACGGTTCCTGTGACCTGCATGGAACTGACTGTCACCCAGGAGCAGATGTTTGAAAAAGGATGACTGTGGCATGTGAGTGACCTTGCCTTGGGTGCTGAGGTCTGCAAGCTGTGTGCACTGTCATTATGACTCAGTCCCTTCTGCACATTTCAGAACACACAGGAAGACCGAGGTGCAACACCCCCCCCCCATTCCTTTATTCTGGCCCTTGTTTTTCCTTCGGAGACGTCCGCTAATGACAAAGGGAGTGAGCAGCCAGAGGGAGGGCTCTCCACCCCAAAACCCTTTGTGCCCAGCATGGGCTGGAGTCAGGGAGGGGCCAGGCTCACCTCAGGCAGACAGCCCCTGCAGGGGCAGTTCTGGGGGGTGAGAACTGAGGGTGAGCCAGATCTGAGCAGAGACAGTGGCCAAGGTTTCTTAACTTTATTTGAAGTTTACACAGAGCGGGACAAAGATGTACAGTCTTTATGCATTTTTACAGTGGCCATGCTTTCTCAAGCCCTAGAGGGAGAGCAGAGAACTGAGTCTTCTTACACAGGAGGCCCTTTACAAACACCTTCACTTAAAACCCAGCCATTTCTGATCCACCATGGTCATCACTGATCCCCTCTTATGGCGGTGGGAACACTAACGGCCAAACAGATGAGGTGGCTTTTCCACACAGCAAAAGCCACGGAAGAGCCACATTTCAAGCCTAAGTGCGCCAGGTTCTAGAACTTCCCTTTTTGGTGTCAGTACATACAACATAGTCTCTTCTGCACACACACACACACACACACACACACACACACACACACACACACACGATGAATGTCTCAGAAGATAAGAGCACTTGCTGCTCTTTCAAAGGACTGGGGTTCAGTTCCCAGCACCCTCACACTGGCTCCAGTCCCAGGAGAATATGATGCCTTTTTCTGACCTCCCCAGGCACCAGGCATGCACATGGTACACAAACATGCATGCAGGCAAGACACTCATACTCACAAAATAAGTAAAGGTTAAACTCATAAATAAGTGATTTAAAATGTAAAGAGCTGTGTGTGCACACGTGTGGAGGTGTGCACACGTGTGGAGGTGTGCACACGTGTGGAGATGGTGTGCACACACAGTGAGAGGACAGCTGCGGGGAGTTGGTTTTCTCCTTCTCCTGTTAGGCCGGGACCCTCTCCTTGTTTCTATGTAGCCCAGGCTAGCCAGCCCAAGAGCGTCACCACCTGATGATAAATAAATCTTAAAACTAGATGAACCTGTGAGAGAGCACACCTGTAATGCTACTTCTCCTAAGGGGAGGCAAGACCTGACGACGCACATCTTTAATCCCAGCAGATCTCTGAGGCCACCCTGGTCTATAGAGTGAGTTCTAGGACAGCCTGGGCTATACAGAGGCACACTGTCTCAAAAAATCAAAAACCAAAAATAAAAACCAAAAAGAAAGGTTGTATATGATTCCTTAGCGAGTTAAAAACACAGGGCGTTTCACTCCTGAGTTCACAGCTGACAACAGAGTCTCCAGGAGGCGTCTGCTCTCGTGTTTGTCGCGACAGTATTCACAATCGCTTACATACAGTAACAACTCCGATGTCCACTAAAAAATAAACTGAGATTTTATGGGCTGGTGAGGGGGCTCAGGGGGCGACAGGTGCTTGGTGCTGAGCCCGACAGCCTGAGTTCCTGCCCGGAGCCACACGTGGCTGAAGGAGAGAACTATTCCACATGTCTTCTGAACTACTCCACACGCGTACTGTGGTACCCCCTCAACAAACAAATGCATGTTAAAACAATAAATAAATAAAAAGAAAAGGAAGAAAAATAAAGGGGGAAAATAGATTCAGTCCTCAGAACAAACAAAAAATGGAACAAATATGGTGTGATTATAATGAAATATTTTTTATATTCTTCAACCTTGAAAAGGGAAGTTCTGTCATGAGCTGCAACATGGACGGATGCTACAGACATGAGGAGCGATACCTTGTGATTCCTGTTAGGTGATGTGGACAAGGACAAAGCTAACAATGGTTGCCAGGGCTGAGGGGGAGGGAGAAACGGGGAGCCATCTTTTAATGGTACAGAACGCCCATTTTGGAAGATAGGAAGGAGTCTCAGAGCTGGATTAGAGATAACTGACCACATGAACATGCATAATACAACAGAACTGTGTGCCCTTAAAACACACCGAAATGACAATTATTATGCTACTTTTTTTGGCACAATAAAAATGTTTTTAGGAGAAACATGTCAATAGTAGTTGCACACGCTCTAACACAATGTGGCCAGAAGGCCCTCCCTGTGTGAAAGTGGAGCCAGCAATCTGCCGGGTGAAGCCTGACTCATCCATTTTTCTCTGGACTTGGAAGGAAGGTGACCCCACCTCTCTCATCCATTTTCTCTGGACTTGGAAGGAAGGTGACCCCACCTCTGGCTTTGACAGTTCTGTCAAACCTGGCCCGAAAGCAAGGCACAGACTGCTGAATGCTCAGTGGGCTAGAAAACCAGGGCGGCCTGGCTGAGCCTGCATCAGCAGCCCCAGGAGAAAAGAGGGGAAGCTGGAACGGCAGAGGAGGCTGACCACTGAGCCCAGCCTCCAGCTTCAGCCTTCTGGGCCGCTCAGGAGGCGGTGGCACCTATAGTGAGCTGTACACATCCAAGGGTTCTTCTGTACCTGCCCGCTCAGTCCGGCAAGGATCAAAAATATTCCAGAGGAAAATCCTGCCTCCGCACTAGGCATGTGCATTTTTCTTGCCATTTCCTAAACAATACAGCTATTTACACATTTACATCGTAGACTATTAAGTCCCTAGAAACTATTTAGAGATCTTATGAAGTATACAGGAAGATGTGTGTTGGCTACACGCAAATACTAAGGTATTTTACATAAGGAGTGAAGCCTCCGAGGTTTGGGAACTGGCAGGGGGTTGGTTGGAGAGTTCGGAAACCGTCCTCAGGTGGCTGCAGAGGAATTACCCCAAGGCAAGTGTTGCTGATCCCGACTCCCAGCAGAACTTACTCTGCCCAAATGTAATTTCCACAGGAATGAGCAGCTCCTGAAAGCCGGCTCTCTCAGCCTATCCGGATCCCCCCAGCCAGTGGATTGGCAAACTTCACAGAGAGCTGTTTCCGAGGACAATTATCTGTCATTATCCATATATTACCTTACCCTTTTAATTAGATGATAATGCCCAGCGTAAACAAAGGCTGCTCCCGGACTCCAGATGTGCACAAAGCAGACCTGTCCCTCTCTTCTCCTTCCCCCAGGGTTCTTTGCACTGAATTTACTCTGGTTTCCCAGGTGTGGAAAAAGTAAACACAGTCTTGTTTAGAGTCTGTCCTGCAATTTCTTTGGACAAAACACAAGAAAGTACCAGAAAGTGAACTCCAAAAATCCTTGTCCAGGGCTACAACAGTCTTAGTGAACGCTAACAGAAGGGTTAAAAATAGACAAAAGCCAAGAGAAAGCCTCCACAGACTTGTAACAAGAGAGATAAGGGAAATATTTGGTCTGTTTTCCATTGCTTTCTATGTCCATGGGATTTTAAAATTCATGTTAAATTTTAGCTAAGTAGGTATTCAGGTTGTTACAAACAGGGCCCCCTAACGGCAGAGTGAATTTTCCAGTTACACTAAATTGATGCAGGAACTTTATGCCATATTAAATTTCTGAAGTCAAGATGAGATGACACACACATTAGCGACTTAGAAATATTAATTCAATTAAAAACAAAACAAGCTGGGTGGTGTTGGCACACACCTTTGATTGCAGCACTTGGGAGGCAGAGGCAGGTGGATCTCTGTGAGTATGAGGCCTGGTCTACTGAGTGAGCTCCAGGACAGGGAAGGACTACACAGAGAAACTGTTTTCATAACCAAAACCAAAAACCAACCAAACAAACAAACAAAAAATCACATACCTTAGTGATGCTTAGCCGTGTGTGTATGTGAGATATATATGTGTGTGTGTTCTATAGTGAATCATATACAGCCATCTGGTGAGAGCCCACCTATCTCCAGGGAATGTGTCAATCACTCCACAGGGCACAGGCCCTCACTGGACCTTGCCAGTCTGTCTCTGAACCACCTTTTAGCATACAGGGATCAGGGCATAGGCATACTAGAACAGACCTTCCCTCTTGTTGATTCCAAATGTTGCTTTGAGGTTCAGATTGAGCAAGATTTATTATGTGGTTTAAAGATGGAGGGCAGAAAATAATCTGAAAGAGAAGTGTTAAGGGGTTGTGTCAGGAGTAGTTACTGTTACAGTAACTACTGAAAAGATTCTGTTATGTTTTTAGTAAGAAAAATTAGGAAATGAGAAAATACTCCCAGCATAGATAGCTTCAAAACATCCTATTGAAAAGTTTTGACACCCAGATAAGCCTCTTCATCAATGCAGCAAGCTAAATCAGATCAAATCAGACCGAATTAGAAAAAGCCCCAGTTTAATGGGTAAAGTGTTCCTGGGGATTCTCTATCCCCCCAAAGAGGAGACAGGGACAAGGGACTGAAAAACCACATGTCTGTTTTCTGAGGTGCAGCTTAAATACCCTGTGGAAGTTGTCTTGAGCATCTCTGAGGGAGGAGCCATGTTTGGCAGGACTTTCTGAGGGGCAGGGTCTGGGCAGAGAGATGGGGCTTCCGCCAGAGGACAATCCCGTAGGTTGTCCTCCGACCTCCACACACCTGCTGTGGCAAACCACTGCCACCCGAAAATAAATAAACAATGGTAATGCACACATATTTGAGTTGATTGGTAAGTATTGCACACATAAATCTTTTAACACCCATATTTTCATTTGATCCATAAGAAATTCAGGCTGGGATGAGATTCCTGGGCTAGAGGACCTGGTCACTTACGATATGGCAAGATGGCTGACATCGGGAACTGAAAGGGGGTAAAGATTTATTTCAGCTCCTGGTTTCAGATGCACAGAGCATCATGGCAAGAAGATACACACACACACACACACACACACACACACACACACACACACACACGAGATAGATAGATAGATAGATAGATAGATAGGTAGATAGATAGATAGATAGATAGATAGATAGATAGATAGATAGATAGAGAACATGTAACTAGTCTTTTTCTGTCCCCTCAGCCAGCTCCCAAATGACATGGAGACTTCTTATTAATTATGAAAGCTCAGTATATAGCTTAGGCTTGTTCCTAACTAGCTCTTATAACTTAAATTAACTCATTTATATTAATTCATGTTCTATCATGTGGCATTACTTCTCTTCCATCTTGCACCTTCTGTTTCTTCTCTGCATCTCCTGGCATTTCCTGTGCCTTAATTCCTCCTCTTCTTCCTTTCTCTCCCCAGAAAATCCCACCTATACCTCCTGCCTATCTACTGGCCATTCAGCTTTTTTTTTTTTTTTTTTTTGAGACAGGGTTTCTCTGTGTAGCTTTGGAGCCTCTGCCTCCCGAGTGCTGGGATTAAAGGCAATGCACCACCACTGCCCGGCTCCGGCCCGTTCAGCTTTTTATTACACCAATCACAGCAATACATCATCACACAGTGTACAGATATCCCACAACAAGCGCTGCTGTACTAGATGGCTTTTTCTTGTATTACTCAGGGTTCTCTAGGGAACAAAAGCGATAGAATGAATACACATCATGAAGGAGATTATTGGGTTGCATTACACAGCACAGGCTGGGTAGTTCAACAATGGCCCTCTGTATACCAGAGACTCTGAGAAACAATAGCCGTTCAGTCCCAATCTGGTGCTGAAGACGTGGAGGATTCCTAGACAGCGGCTTAAGTAGCTGGAGTCAAAGGTCCACAGAGGTAGTAGCAACAACAGAATAGATGTACTCATCAGCAAGAAGTGAAGGCTGGCAGGCAAAACCAGTAATACTTTGGTTTTGGGCCAGTTTATGTCTGGGCTGCTACCCATGGTGAGGGTGGGCCTGTCCACCTCAGGTAACCAATCCTTGTACGAATAACCCACTCACCTTCCCAGGAGTGTATCTTAGTTGATTCCAGATCCAGGCAAGACGACCCTCAAGACCAACCATCATGTCTTCAGGTCTGTTTCCAATGATGCCTTGTTGGGGAACCTTTGGGGAAGTTGATTTAAGCTCTGAACAGTGGACTTCTCTGTATATCATGTCCTTTGTTTCTGTAGAGAAACGGGATTTCTTACAGTGTTCTCAGTTTCCCCCTCATTGATGATTCAAGACACAGTGTAGAAAAAAGATGTTAGAAAAACAATAGACGAAGAGTTATGAATGGTGACCTCAGTCCAGCGCGGGGAATGAGGAGACACAGTGTGAGGCAGAGGTTGAGCAAGCAAGAACAACCTATGTTTGTTCACGGTCATTGTCATGTCATCCGGGTATTCTGGGCCGATATAATTTTGTTTTTGTTTCTTTGTTTTCAACACAGAGTCTCTGGCTGACCTGGAACTTACTCTGTCGACCAGGCTGGTCTGGACTCCCCGACCCAGCTTTTTTTTTTTTTTTTAGTAGATGAAATTTAACTTAAAATGCTTGTTTTAACTTTTAGGAAGTCTTTGAGGACGTCCACAACACACAGTCCCAGCTCTCCCCATCTCTGCCTTCCAGCCCCCACAGACCGCTTATTCTGCAACTGGAGAGACAAGGGGTCCCTAGGGTTGCGTGGCAGGGCCGGCTGCCCCTCCTATTCCAGACCGTCTGACTTTCCAGGGGCTGAGATGCCGCAGGCGGCGGAGAACAGAGGGAGCGTGGCTAGCCCAGCTGAAGACGTAATTTGCATGTTGCTTGGGGCATCCAGAGAGCCGGTGACTCACCTTTGCTCTCTCCCAGATTTCCAGCAGAATTCCACTCAAAGCTGTTTCTTTCACTCCTTTGGATTGTCTTTGATTACTGAGGACGGCTTCTAGCTCTGTTTATTTACACACAGAACAGTCAGTGCTGGGGGTCAAACTGCTCCAGTCAGGGGGTACCCTCCCGCTGGGCTGCATCGCTCTCCCCAAGACTACTCAGATTTTGTGTTTTAAACCAAAGAAGCTGATGGATGGATACTTGGGAAATTCCTACCAACTGAAGGACACAAACAGATAGCTGAGACAAAAAAGTGATGGTTAGTTCAGTTAGAACAGGGATGTCTCTGAGATGAGATGTAGAAGTCAGAAGAAAACAGATTTCATTTCTTATAATAAAATGAAGTTATAATCATTAAAGAATCTAGAACAAAACCTTTTCACAACAGAGGGCCAGTTCGAGGACAGCCAGGGCTACATAGTGAGACCCTGTCTCAAAAGCAGAAAACAAACAAAATAACAAAAAACAAAACAAGAAGAAACAGCTTGGCTGTCAGTCGGCCCTGACAGAGTACACACACGTCTCTTACACACTGTCACACGCTTTCTGTCTCAGTATTTTATAGTAAGAGGTTTTTCCTGTTATTTTCTAAACTCTGGAGAGTATCTCCCCTTGGTAGGCTAGGCAATCTCCAAGAGGCCCCTGCATCACTGTGCTCTTCCCACTCAGGTTGCCCCAAGATTGGTCTGCAGTGGCCTTCTCCAGCAGCGACTGGTCCACGGCAGCTTTTAAAGGCATCTCTCATATCCAATAGTGTTTTTGCAGGCGCCCAAAGACCTCAGCAATTCTCAAGACACTCTGCTGACTTTTCCATCTGGCCTGAAATCAGGGAGAACATGGAAGACAGATGATACCCTTGTCTCCACACGCTTCTTTTTGCAACCTGGAATGTATGGTGCTGGGATTGTTCGTGGCCCCTAAGTCCTAGAGCCCTCTGCCTCGGATGTCTGCACCTCTGGAAGTCTCCTCAAACTCATCCATCTCCTGTTCAGGAAAACTGCCCCACGAATTTGGCAATCTCTAAAGCCAGGTGGGCTGAGAAGGGGATGGGTAAAATCCATCATGGAGACCTGCCGGACATCTCTCGGGCACTCTGAGAAAGGTCGATGCCAAGGCTTTCTCCCAGAACCACCTTGGAAGAACTGATTCCTCTTCACGCACGGAAGGTGCGTGCCAAGGCCAGGGGAGGGAAGGCAGCAAACCATCGGGCATCCTTCAGATGACTGCCTTGTCCTCTTTCACTGTCCCAACCTCATTATTCCGTGTCTGACTTCCACATACTCTTATTTCTTGGTTTGAGATCTATGATCAAGTTTCAATATTTCTGGCTCATTTAAGTTTGTAAGAAAGTTTTTTAGCCAAGCATGGTGGCCCACACCTTTGATCCCAGTACTTGGGAGGCAGAGGCAGGTGGATCTCTATGAGTTCGAGCCCAGACTGGTCTAAGGTGTAAGTTGTAAGACAGCCAGGGCTGTTACACAGAGAAACACTGTCTCAAAAAACAAGCAAACAGAAAAGAAAAGAAATAAAAAAAACCAATAATACCTTTTTGGACATTTTTGCGCGCGCTCTCTCTCTCTCTCTCTCTCTTTCTTCTTCTTCTTCTTCTTCTTCTTCTTCTTCTTCTTCTTCTTCTTCTTCTTCTTCTTCTTCTTCTTCTTCTTCTTCTTCTTCTTCGACAGAGCCTCACTATGTAACCCTGGCTATCCTGAAACTCACTATGTAGACCAGGCTAGCCTGGAACTCACAGAGATTCACCTACTTTGCCTCTTAAATGCTGGTTCTGAAGGTGCCCCTCACCTTCCATTCTTCAATTCAAGATTTTTGGCTGTACTCATACTTGTGATTTAAAGGTCCCAAATGTCTCTTTTCATCTGTAGCCTTCAAACCTCACCCAGGCCACACTGGACCTCACACCAATGAGGTCTCCTTGTGTGGAATAGCACAGATGGATTTGGGCAATCAGGGAAGTTAGGGGAGCAGGTAGGTTGCTTTATCTATATTGGGAATTGCTGAAGGTCTTCAAACAGAGAAGGACTGTCTCATGCAATCTGGTTGTTTTTCCAGGTTGAGATGTTTTCAAGATTTTGAGACATTAGCAATAAATCTGCCTCGTTAAAAAGCAGAGGGTACATTCTGTTCTCTAGAAGCTGCCACGGTCTCTGGGTTCTTGTTTTGGCATTTTATCTTGGGTAAATGTCATCTTCTTCTGTTTCTTTATAGCTGATGACGATAATAATAATGGCCTCCCCGATGGAGAGAGCCACTCTGATCAGCAGGACAAGCGGTCACATCAAGGATGGCAGTGCAGAGGGTGAACTCAGTCTCAAACCCCAGTGCCTCTCAGGCTGAACTTCTTCCAAGGCCTTCCCCAAATCCTGGATCCTCTGTGAAACCAGTTTTTTTTTTTTTTTTTAAAAAGATTTATTTATTTAGGTATTTTAGGTATATGGGTGTTTTGTTTGCATGCATACACATCAGAAGAAGGCATGGGCAACCACTGGACTACATTTAGAGAAGATTGTGAACCTCCATGTGAGTTCTGGGAATTGAACCCAGGACCTCTGGAAGAGCAGCCAGTGCTTTTAACCACGGAACCATCCCTCCAGCCTCTATGAAACCATCATTTATTTATTTAATTTTATTTTGTTGGTTTTCTGAGACAGGCTTTTGCTGTGTGTAGCCCTGGCTGTCCTGGAATTTGCTCTGTAGACTAGGCTGGCTTCAAACTCAGATGTCTGCCTGTGCTGCCTGAGTTCTGGGCGTAAAAGCCAGCGCCACCATGCCCAGCCCCAACACACTAACTACAAAATCTATCCCACCTCTGTACTGTTTGTTTTCCTCATGTATCCCATGGTGACCTCCAGCTACCTGTGCTCCTCCCCATGCAGTGAGGAGGACCCTGGGCTTCTGATCCTCCTGCCTCTGTGTCCCCGAGACCTGGAATTACACGTGTAAGCCCCCACATCTTTTTGAAGGGATATTTCTTATACTAATCTGTAAGCTGGTACTCTGGGGTAGGAAGAAGGAGATTTGTGATGCTTACTGATGTCTTTGGGATGAGAATGCCTTTTCCCTTCTTCCCGCCCTCTCTAGCTCCCTTCTTCCCTCTTCCTCTCTCTCCTTCCTTCTCTTTTCTTCCTCTCTGACTGGGGAGCACCCACACATCAATATTTGCAAATAGATTTTTGTTCCAAGACTTCTAATTTATGCAAGGAAAAAATCCTCTCATCTCTTGCCTTGGGGGTGAGGCATGGGCGGTTGTAGGTATAAACCTGGCTCCAGGCTCTGAAGCTGGGAGGAGGAAGCTAGGAGATGGTATCGCCTTAGTTAGCATGCGACCTTTCACTTACTCTCCTTGTTACAGACCTAGTGTTTCAGGTCCTGATGTACCTCGATTGGGAAGACTTCCTCCTTCAGGATGCCTAGAATGCACCGGCATCCTGCTGCTGCAAATGAGTGAAGGTGTTTCCAGCTGGGTTGAAAGCAGCTCTGCCCCCCCAACTGTGACAGCCCATGGAGAATCAAGAGGTTATGAAGGAGCTGTTGAGATGGTAAAGACACTGGATGCAAAACCTGGTTATCCCAGTTCCATCCCTAGAACCCACTTGGTTGAAGGAGAGAGAGAGAGAGAGAGAGAGAGAGAGAGAGAGAGACAGAGACAGAGACAGAGACAGAGACAGAGACAGAGACAGAGACAGACAGAGAAGAGTAAAATGCAGTTACCTGGATGGGAACAAACCCATAGTACCATAGCACAGATGTCTCTATGAGAAGCGATTAGGACACAGCCTTGTGCTCACTGTGGAAAGACCTCGTGAGGACATGAAGATGGTTTCCTATAAGCCAAGGAGACAGGCTGTAGAAGAAACTCATCCTGCTGGCACCATGACCAGACTTCCACCCTCCAGCACAGAGAAAGTCCATACATTTCTGCTGCTTGGCTTCTGTGTGTGAGTTTTCTAACTCACCCAGACAGGAGCTTTTCTGGGTGGGAAACCACCAGTTTTACAACTTCTTGTGTGTGGTATGACTGGTGGTGTTTTGGTGTCAGGGACCGAACCCAGTCTCAAGCATGGTAAAGGTGTATGTTACTTCTGAGAGACACTGCTTTTCTGGCTTACAAACTTCAAACAAAGCTTTGGAATCTGTTTCCCTGGTAGCAGCCCTTCTGGTCACTCTAAATGACCTTCAGTGACAGTTAGATACTTGATCTTCTCGGCCCTTCTGAGGTTGTATACAATAAACAGCCTGGATCCTCAGTGTCCACAGACGTTCACATTCATCTTTCTGATGCTACAAGATTGATGCCTCTTCCTCTAGTCACCTTCCAGATTCCAAATTTCTGTCATCTCTCCTCTCACATGTCCTCTCTGAGTCTAATACCAGCAGGTAGTTAAGAAATAACGAAGGCAGCTGAAGAGATCGCTCAGCAGTTAAGAGCACTGGCTGCTCTTGCAAAGAATCTGGGTTCAATTCCCAGCACCCATGCGGTGGTTTACAACCATCTGTAACTCCAGTTCCTGACACCTTCTCTGACCTCTGTAGGTACCAGGCACACATGTGGTGCACATACATAAATGCAGGCAAATACCCATGTATGTAAAATAAAATAAAATAAATCTTAAAAAAAAAAAAAAAAAAAAAAAAAGACAGCCGGGCGGTGGTGGTGCACACCTTTAATGCACTCAGGAAGCATAGCCAGGCAGATCTCTGTGGGTTTGAGGCCAGCTTGGTCTACAGAGAGATCCAGGACAGGCACACACACACACACACACACACACACACACACACACACACACACACACAAAGGACAGAAACAGAAAAGATAAACATGTATTTTGCTGTTACTCTGTGAGGTGCTAGGGATTAAACTACCCTTGCACACCCTTAGCACAGGACCATTCTTTAGGATAAAGGGTTACCAATGGCCAGCTCTAGCAGCTGAAATACTTGTCCTCCTGAGGGTGACACCCAAGACTCACTCCCCCTTTGGCTGATGAAGTGGTCTCAGCATTTAATGTCCATTGGGTTGCGTTATAAGTCCCGAGGTTAATTTCAGATTCTAGTCTTTCAGGTACATCTTATTCTTTACAATGTTTGTTCTTGAAGATGATAGCCAATGGAACAAGTTAATTTTGTTTTGTTTTGTTTTGAGTTTTACATTTGTTTATTTAGTGTGTGTGTGTGTTGTGTGTGTGTGTGTGCATTTGCTCACACTATAACATGCTGTGAAAGTCAGAAAACAGCTTTCAGGAATAAGTTCTCCTCTGCTGTGTGGGCCTCAGTGGCAATCGCCTTTGCAAGCTGGTGTTTTCCAGTGCAAACAGCTGGGAGAGATGACTGTCTCTCGGGGATGTGCTGTGTGCTTAGGTAACACACAGCAAGCAGACTTGCTTGACTCAATCTTCAGCCTTTAAACACTGGGTTTTTCTACTGTAACATCTGTGTCTCCAACTCCCTATGAGAGATTCTCCATTATAAAATGAAAGGTTGGCCAGGGCATGGTGGTGCACGCATTTGATACCAGCCCTCCGGAGGCAGAGGCAGACTAATATCTGTGAGTTTGAGACCAGCCTGGTCTACATAGGGAGTGCCAGGGTAGTCAGAGCTGAGTAGATAGAGAGATACTGTCTCAAAAACAGAAAGGAGGAGGAAGAGGAAGAGAAGAAGAGGAGGAGGAGGAAGAGGAAGAGGAGAAGAGGAAGAGGAAGAAGAAAAGGCAGCACAAATGCTAAATAATACTAAACCTTTAAGAAAATGGCATTTGAGCTGGGCAGTGGTGGCGCACGCCTTTAATCCCAGCACTCGGGAGGCAGAGCCAGGCGGATCTCTGTGAGTTCGAGGCCAGCCTGGGCTACCAAGTGAGTTCCAGGAAAGGCGCAAAGCTATGCAGAGAAACCCTGTCTCGAAAAACCAAAAAAAAAAAAAAAAAAAAAGAAAATGGCATTTGATTTTAACAAATGTTACAAATGATTATGTAAATTGTAGTAGTAATCAATGTAATTGCTTTAAAAGAAACTTTAATTCTTTTTTTTTTTTTTTTTTTTTTTGGGTCTGTGTACTCCTGGCTGTCCTAGAACTTGCTCTATAGATCAGGCTGGACTTGAACTCAAAGATCCGCCTACCTCTGCCTTTTGAATGCTGTGATTAAAGGTGTGCGCCACCACTGCTTGGCTATTACAGATTTTTTTTTTAAAGCAACCACCAGAGTCTATACTGTGCTGAAATCCTAATGTTATGATGAATACTGTGGTGAGTTACAGGCTCACTTTCTCCATTTATATATCTATCTGTTCATTCATTCATTCATTCATTCATTCATTCATTTTTGATATGCTAAATGTTCTACTTAAGGACAGTGACCAGTTATCAAATAAACAAGCCTAGGGCAGGAGTGGCTTCATCCACATAGGTATAGCCCACACTAACCAACCCCCCCATGCAGTGCCCAGTGCGTGCAGTGCCCAGGTGTGCAGTGCCCAATGTGTGTGCAGTGCCCAGTGTGTGCAGTGCCCAGTGTGTGCAGTCCCCAGTGTGTGCAGTGCCCAGTGCGTGCAGTGCCCAGTGTGTGCAGTCCCCAGTGTGTGCAGTGTCCCCAGTGTGTGCAGTGCCCAGTGAGTGCAGTGCCCAGTGTGTGCAGTGCCCAGTGTGTGCAGTGTCCCAGTGTGTGCAGTGCCCAGTGCGTGCAGTGCCAGTGAGTGCAGTCCCAGTGTGTGCAGTGCCCAGTGTGTGCAGTGCCCAGTGTGTGCAGTGCCCAGTGAGTGCAGGGCCCAGTGAGTGCAGTGCCCCATGCGTGCAGTGCCCAGGTGTGCAGTGCCCAATGTGTGTGCGGTGCCCCCAGTGTGTGCAGTGCCCCATGCGTGCAGTGCCCCATGCGTTCAGTGTCCAGTGCATGCAGTGTCCAGTGTGTGTAGTGCCAGAGTGTGCAGTGCCCCAGTGTGTGCAGTGCCAGTGAGTGCAGTGTCCCAGTGTGTGCAGTGTCCCCAGTGTGGCAGTGCCAGTGAGTGCATTCCCAGTGAGTGCAGTGCCCAGTGAGTGCAGTGCCCAGTGTGTGCAGTGCCCAGTGTGTGCAGTGCCCCCAGTGAGTGCAGTGTCCCCAGTGTGTGCAGTGTCCCCAGTGTGCGCAGTGCCCAGTGCATGCAGTGCCCAGTGAGTGCAGTCCCCAGTGTGTGCAGTGCCCAGTGTGTGCAGTGCCCCCAGTGTGTGCAGTGCCCCAGTGTGTGCAGTGCCCAGTGTGTGCAGTGCCCAGTGAGTGCAGTGCCCAGTGAGTGCAGTGCCCCCAGTGAGTGCAGTGCCCCAGTGTGTGCAGTGCCCAGTGAGTGCAGTGCCCAGTGAGTGCAGTGCCCCCAGTGTGTGCAGTGCCCAGTGAGTGCAGTGCCCAGTGAGTGCAGTGCCCCCAGTGTGTGCAGTGCCCAGTGCGTGCTGCTCCATTCTGTCTGAAAGCTGCACTTCTGTGCTTCTCGAGATCTAACATAAGCGAGCATGGGGTGGGCTTTTGACAAGCAGCTTGCTGCTCACCTTCTTGAGTTTGGGTGAGCTGGTCACTTTACGTTCCTGATAGGCACCTTGTGATAAGATTTGATGTTCTACACAGGGACCACATTTGGGAACCACTGTGTTAATGTAAGCATTTATGGATAAAGATATAAGCAGAAAAGGACTGTTTCATAATCTGTGAGGCAGAAACTTGCAGATTTATTTAACTCATGTGTCTAAGGAATCCAGATAATTGGGTGATAAAGACTGATTTATGACTGACATCTTCCATCTACTATTATTATCATTACTATTATTCTGTGGATAGGTGTTTTGCTTGCATGTAGGTCTGTTCCTTCAGAGGGCATTGGGTTCCCCAAAACTGTATAGATTGCCAAGAGCCTCCATATGGGTGCTGGAAATTGAACCTGAACCTTATGCAAGAACAGGAAGTGCTCTTAACTGCCGATCCATCTCTCCAGCCCCATGAAGGACAAATTAAAATGATCCGTTTGAAAGATTTCCTTCACCTAGTCCACCCAGTGGTTAGTCTATCTGAGGAATACCAAATTATCTAATCAATGTTGAGTCATTAGATGTCAGAAGAAAGGAATCTGATCATTATAAAACAGCAAAAGAAATAACTAGCCATGAAACTTATTATTATTATTGTTATTATTATTATTATTATTTGCTTTTATGTGGTGAACAGACACATTTAAAGCTGGCAGACCGACCCACGATGATTCCCCCCCCCAAAAAAAAGACAGTAAGAGATCATAAAAGGATAATTTCACAGGAACCAAGACTATGAAGGAAAGGCCATCAGCAAAAGAGATTTCAACACACTTCTCCACGATGTGATGGGGACAGTTCTTCATGGCTTCTGCTTCAGTTCCTGCCCTGACTCCTTCAGGGACGGCCCATGGTGTAGAAATGTAAGATGGAATAAACTCTTTCCTCCCTAGTTACTCTTGGTCACGGTGTTTATCAAAGGAATAGAAACCCCAGCTAAGAGTGGTGGAGAAGAAAGTGGCTTAAGGATACACCTGAGTTACACGTGAATGCTCACAAGGTCAGTGCGGCTAGACTCAGCTGTTCTGAAAACACAGGATGAGTTGTCCTTGGAGATGCCTGAGGCCACCATAGGGGACCCTGGCAAGGAGACTCAGGATCCTGGGGGTATGGGAGACGAAAACAGCTAAATCGGGGTCCAAGCAAACGGCAACTGGAGGCATTGGATCGCTTGTCTTCAGACCTCTTACTCTCCATTCATAGACGAGACTAAGACCACAGAGACCCCAGGGGTGCAGGTGGGTTTGCTCTGGGGGGTCTTGTTGTACAGTACTCCGGAGGGAGTTATCTCTTCACGGGACTGCACCCCACAGGTCAGACTCTACATATCTCTTCTTTGGGCTTTTTAGTTTCTTACAAGAAATATTTTCAGACTCCCTGTCCTGCCCCTGGCAGCCCCCAGGAAAAACACTTATCCACCATCCCCACAAGGACAGGAGTAAGAGCCCTCCAGAAAAGGAAAGAGAGGGGAAGGCTGCAGGGCGGCCCCCCAGGCCTTCCGAGAACGACTTCTGGACATCACTCACCTGGTGAATGCTCCAGAGTGCAAGAGACAGCGGATTTCTCCCAACTCCAATAGTTCCAAGGAAAAGACCGCAGGTCCACCAGGCAGCAGACGGGCTCCCCACCTCCCCAGGGATGCTGAAGAGTTCTCAGGACCTCACTCTTACCTGGAGTGTAGAGTGACAGGCCTGCAGACAGCTGTGCCATGGGGGCATGGAAGCAAACTCAGAGGAAGCCAAGGAGAGGTAGGAAACTCTTGTAATAAATGATACCTCAAAAGACAGGGAAAAGTATTGTAGCCTCCTGGTCACAGAATTGCATTTAAAAAGTAGCAAGAACTATTGTATTTAAATTGTATTTTAAAAGTAACAAAACCATTTTAAGAAATTGAAGAGTTCTTTTTTTTTTGTTTTGTTTTGTTTTGTTTTGTTTTCCATCCTAGAACTCGCTTTGTAGACCCGGATGGCCTTGAACTCACTGAGATCATTTGCCTCTGCTTCTCAAGTGCTAGGATCAAAGTCATGTGCCACCGCTGCCCAGCAGAAGAGTTCTTTTTTATTTTACTTCTTAAAATTAATTTTCTTTGTTTATTTTACATACCAACCACAGTTCCCCCTCCTTCCTCTCCTCCTGTTCCCTCTCCCCACCTCCTTTCAATGTCCCCAACCCATTCCTCAGAAAGGGTAAGGCCTCCCATAGAAGTCAACAAAGCAACATCAAGTTGAGGCAGAACCAAGTTCCTCTCCCCTGCATCAAGGCTGATCGACGCATCCTGCCATAGGGAATAGGTTCCAAACTTGTAGAGTTCTTAAAATAGGTAAGGTGTAGCTTTGTGGTGGCAGCTCATGCCTTTAATCCCGGCACTCGGAAGGCAGAGGCAGGTGGATCTCTGAGTTCGAGGCCAGCCTGGTCTACAGAGCGAGTTCCAGGACAGCCAAGACTACACAGAGAAACCCTGTCTGGAAAAACAAAAACAAAAACATCAAGGTGTGGTGATGAATGCCTGAGCACTGAGCAGGAGGACAAACATATTTGAAACCAGACTTGTCTACACAGCTAGTTCCAGACCAGCAAGGACTACATAGAGAGGCTCTCGCTCAAAACAAAATAAACCAAAACAAAAAGGAAAATACCATGTGCCATGGGAAATGAAAAATAAATGCTCAAAGAAGGCAGGACTGAGAGCATGGTGTGTCCCAGCATGACACCTCACCAGTGGGTCCATAAAACAGCTCATGTTGGTAGGATTAGGAGGTCAGGAGTTCTGCAGGTGTGTTTTGGGGAAGATGGAATTAGGGTTTGACATTTCGGAAAGTAAATTTTACAGTCACTTGATTTATCCACTATAGAAACATATCGGGATAGGTTCATAATAAGCTAAATAAAAGGTTAAAAAAAGAGTTTGTAAGAAAACAGTCACACAACACCAGTGGGCACTGTTATCACTAAACTTGCACAGACACTTGCTTCTTAGTCCCTAAACTGAGAAGGAACCGTGTTGAAGATCTGAAGATCTGGAACCGGAAGGTGAGCGGGTCAAGGCGCTAACACCTCATGAAGGGAGCAAGGGCCCAGATCATTTTGTTATGGACACATCAGAGATAGCACAATTCACTACCGGGAAATAGGGAAGAAATCACAGAACCAGCAGCAGCAGTGGCATGTCTGCAAGGGGTACCATGTTAAAACACAATGTTTTTAAAGTACATGTGTGGGTGCTTATATCATTATTTTTAAAAAGAATAAAATTATGAAAGCCATTCGCTAAGAGTGGAAATAAGGAACAACGAAATCTAGTCTCGTAATTTAATTCCCAGGAAATAGGTGACCTGCAAAGGTTAATATAGAAGTTGTATCAAGTCCGTCAGCTCCAGAGTTAACTTGAAGTAACATGTGGCAAAGCTTTCCACGCCGCCCTGTATTTCCAGAATCCGCATGTACGGGCTAGATCCCTGTCATAAGTCCCACCAATACTTTACTGTGGTAGCAGCGGTTATAAATTACACCTGGGCTAATTCGTGCTGTTCCCAACCAGGAGAAGAGAAACCGCAGAAAACAGTCAGTTTCGTCCGGCTTTGTTCCCCTGGCAACCATATTAAACTGCACGGATAAAGCACCTTTGTAGTAGCTGCTTCTATTGAATTACAATGTAAATGTTGATGCTTGCCCAGAAATGTCAACCGGCGACAGGCTTATGGAACAGATGGAGTAGTTTTTCCGCAGCGCAGGAATCCCAGGCTGCGGAGAGATGAAGAGGTGAGCCGGGCCATCTTAAGAGTCTATCCAAGCGAATCTCCGTTCTCCATCAAAGCCTCGCCGCACTTCCCTAGGTCCAGCTCGGGAAAGGCTGCCCGCCTATTTGAAAACTGAAAACGACCTGCTATCTTCTATGCATCAGGGCACGAAAAGAGCTTGTTGTGGATAAGAATGCTAAAAATGCAATTACGCAACGGAGCCGGCAAGCCGTCTCTTTCCCGCTCTTAGCATACGGTAACTCTAGTCCCTGACTCTTCAGCCTTCGCACAGCTCTCGTCCAGCGGGTGTCAAGTGGCAGGTGGTGCACTGCCCATTTGGTTCCGGGTGGCTTGTTGATTTCTGGGTTCAGCCCTCGATCGTCCTTCGGTTTGACCCACAGCACCCGGTGCCTGCAGGTGGTGCTCCCCGCCCCTTCTCTCCCATCGCCTCTCCCCAGCCCCTAGTCAGGGAGGGAGCAAGGCCCGAGTGGGGAGAAGCCCTCTCGGCAGAGTCGCCAGCGTGCCAGCGCTCCACTCGGGGCAACTTCGCAGTGAGTTACCTGCACTTGGAGCAGGGCCTTACCTGAGCGCGCCTCTGCCAATGGCAGCTCACCTGAGGGAGCTCCGCAGCCAATCACAGCGCGGCTCGGCCCTCGGGCTTGTACCCTTTAGTGAAAGAATTCAGCGCCTTGCGAGAAAGTTACCTGTGGCCGCCCAAGTCCGCCACTTTCCGCTCTGTGTCTGCCCATTGCCACGATCCGGGAGGACTCCGCGCCGCCGGGCCGCCTCCGAGCGCGGGCCCCATGTGAGGGCCCCCCCCATCCCACCTTTCCGGCTAGGTGAGGGCGCGAGCGAGCGGGCGAGCGAGAGTGGTGAGGGGGGACGAAAGCAGAATTACCTGTAGCTCTTGTTCTGCCATCTCGGGCGCTCTCACACACCTTCACCTGCACAGACTTGAAAGTCCAGTTTCACCAGAGGCTGAGGCTCCAGGAAAAGGGGAGCGAGTTCATTGGATCAAACATGTCACAAGAGTCGGACAAGTAAGTGGATCGCACGCGCCGGCGGCCGCTGCCGCTGCCACTTTGGGCTGACGGCAACTGGTTTGTTGTGTTTTTTTTAAGTTGCTATTGTTGGTTTTTGTTTTTGTATTTTTTTCTTTCTTTTTACTTTTTTTCTTTTTGGTGGATCCAGACCCTCTCGGATTATCTTTCTACTCCGATTTAGGGGAGAAAACCCGACATGAACGTGAATGTTTAATACCCTCTTTTTGGGCCTGGCTAGTAAACGTGGGTTTTCTCCGCTTCCTCCCCGACGAATGACCTCAGCTCCCACTGCCCTGACCGGACGAACCCTTGGGCACTGACTGAGATTTTGGTGGACGGTGGCGGGAGGCCTGTAGTCACCCCTTGCCTGGAGGTGCTCCCCAGCCTTGGACTTCCTGGACCGTTTGGAAGTTCAGCCGTCCTCCTTCGATTAGGCCAAAGGGCCTGCTGGAAAAGCGGTCTGGGCCGCTTTTGTGTGCGCTCAACAAAGGGCTTTTATGCGAACGCTGACACGGCCATCTTCCCCACTGGGGCGCCCCGGGGTGCGAGCGCGCTCCGCGTGGGCCCCCGACGGGAGCGAGGCGCGGGCAGGCCGCAATGGAGGGGCCCGTGGGTGTGCCCGCGCCTCGCTCCCTCCCGCCACAAACGCATTGTTCGGTCCCCCCACGCAGGTGCGGGGCAGCAGCTCTGGGAAACGGGGAGACTGATTTGGAGGCCCGGTACGAAGGGGCACCCACACTTTGGCCAGGCTCCTGCGCCCCGACGTCGCAGGCTCGTAGGCGTCCGGTGACTGCGCGGCCCACTGCTCGGAGGCCGCCACCTCGGGCATGGGGCTCGATCCGCCCTCACCGAGGCTATCGATGGAAAAGGGGGACCGCGGGGCGCGGGGACTCAGGATACTCTGCCACCTGGACCGTAGCTCCAGACTGGCGGGGAGCTGCGGCGTGAGCCGCGGGGCGCTGGGCCTGGTCCGTCGCGGTCCCCGCCTTGGGGACGGCTTTGTGCAAGCCGGGGGAGGTGGGGCCGAGGGCGGGCGCGGGAGGGAGCCGGAGGTGGGTCCCGCTGCCCTCCTTCCATTTGGTGGCGACACTTCCTTCCCCCTCCTCCCCGGGCGTCCCAGGCCGAGAACTGGCTGCGTCCTATTGGAAGTGCTCAGAGGCCGCCCTTTTGCTGTCCCTGGTAACTTTACCCTGCTGGTGTGGCCATTCCAAGGGGACCTTCCTGAGAGTCTCCACCGAGAAGAGCACAGGACCAGTCCCAAGTTGAGGGACTTGGAGCAGGGGAAGGTGGCGGGAAAGCCTGACTGACCTGAGTTGGGATGGAAGGGGAGGGCCAGCCTCCCTAGTAAAGTCGCGGGTCTGGCCGATCCAGGACGCCTGCTGCCACTTAAAAACCTACTACGGTCGCCACCCTTTAAGATTTAACTGCTAAGTCCATAGGGGAGTGGAAGAACAAATGTTAGAAACTCGGCCAGGGGCTAGACCGTGAGACACGGGTGGGAAAGCGGTTGATTGTAGGAGACATCCCCACCCACATCTCCACCGCCACTTTAGCTTTCTTGGTAGTAGTAGGAGTCAAACTTAAGTAACCCAAATCCAAGGCAATAATAACAACGTTTGGTTTTCCGGGTTTTTTTTTTTTTTTTAATTATTTTTTTATTTTCGTTTGTTTTGAGTTTGGTGTAAAAAACCGGCTGCACATTTACTTTAATCGCACAATTAACATTTAGCTTGACTGCTTAGTTTTGCGGCACTACATGAGTCAAACGAATTAAGAATGAAAGTGGATGAGTATTTATTTTCCCCAAGTTATACTTAGCACCAATAGGGATAATTTATTCACTATTGAGTCTAAGTACTGAGTACTAACAATCTGGTTTAACGAGTATGTATTACCTAGTTTTTATGGCTAATGTCTATCTAGAATTACACGAGCATTTAATGAAAGTAGCTTTTATCTAGTGGTTCTGGGGATTTCATTTTGCATTCTGGGCAAACTAACTAATGATACCACACTCAGACGTCCTTTGCTTTCTCTGCTCAAACAGTCAAAGTTTGAAGTAGTCCAGGACTTGTGGGTCACTTCTGTGAATCTGAGATTCCCTTTCTCTCTTTTTTTTGAGACAGGGATTTCTGTGTGGCCCTGGTTGTCCTGGAACTAGCTCTGTAGACCATGCTGGCTTCTACGGCTGTCTCTGCCTCTAGAATGCTGGGATTAAAGACGAAATGCCCCGAATTTTCTTAATGTTGAAATTCTACCGGGCCCCTGCAGGGATGGATCAGCGTTGATGAGGCATTTGATGGAGTTGAGACTCCAAGAGAAAGTGCCTCAATAGCTGGCTGAGGCTGCCATTCGCCTGTGCAAGGGAGAGGTCCCGAGCTGCAGCTTGCAGTCTTTCCTGGTAAATCGGCCCTCGGAGGCCTGCCTGTGTTTTCTGGAAACGCTCCCCCAGAGCAAACTCTTAGAGATTAAATTACAAATCCCAGTGAGGTGCAGGTAATCTTTTTAGATTGCACTAGGAAGGTTTTTCTAGTTAGAAAGTTTGGCCTAAAGATGGATCTTTTTATTATTTATATCACTGTTTACTTATATATTTATTTCGTGTGTGTGTGTGTGTGTGTGTGTGTGTGTGTGTGTGTGCAGTTATTGTAGCTTGCACACAGAGGTCAGAGGAAGACTTGAAAACATTGGTTGTTTTCTTCCATGTGGTTTCTGGGGTGTCAGACTTGGCAGCAATCACCTTTACCTTTGAGCCCTCTCCCGGGCCCATAGTCATCCTTTTGCTGGTGACTTTTCAGGTTGAAATGTTCTGCCTTGTATGTTCCGCAGTGCTGATGTTATCTCTTCTTAAAGAAAAAAAGGAAGAAAAAAAGAGGACATTTTGTCTCTCCGCGTTTTAAAATGTTCTGTTCTCCCATCTTAAACCTTTATGACAGTTGATAATCTGTCAACAGTGTGTTTGTAAGCAAGGCTCTGTTCCTTTAAGAAACTCTCCCTTCCAGGCATGGTGGCACACACCTACTCCAGTTTTCGGGAGGCAGAGGCAGGCAGATTTCTGTGAGTTCAAGGCTAGTACAGAGCTAGGGCTACACAGAGAAACCTTGTCTTGAAAACAACAACAACAACAACACTCTCCCCAGAGGTGGTGGCAGGTGTCTTTGTGAGTTCAAGGCCAGCCTGGTCTACAGAGCTAGTTCCAGGACTTGCAGAAAATGTCTCAAAACAACAAAAACCAAACCAAAACAAAACAAAAAAAGAAAAAGAAAAGAAAAAAAAAAGAACTCAGTTATTTTACTGCCAAACTGTATAATATACATCAAGAGAA
Organism: Peromyscus leucopus; assembly: GCF_004664715.2. Taxonomy (NCBI): domain Eukaryota; kingdom Metazoa; phylum Chordata; class Mammalia; order Rodentia; family Cricetidae; genus Peromyscus; species Peromyscus leucopus. The sequence goes on from NC_051080.1 coordinate 44,841,372, forward strand.
GACACACTCATGTGCATATGATAATTGATTTCATATGGGTATTTTCATAAGCATAAAAGCATGCTTTCTAGTTTATGTACTGCTTGCAGTATAGTAATACTGTTACAAGAGGAAACAGAGACGCATGAAATAGGCCATATCCACAAGGGGCTCACACTACAGCGGAGGGCAAGCCAAAAATGGACATTAATTTATGACAGTACCTGGGAAATGCCTAAACAACAATAGTTTTAAAAACAGTTAAAAGCAGGGCAGTGGTGGCGCATGCCTTTAATCCCAACGCTTGGGAGGCAGAGCCAGGCGGATCTCTGTGAGTATGAGGCCAGCCTGGTTTACAGAGCGAGTTCCAGGACAGGACAGGTACCAAAACTACATAGAGAAACCTGTCTCAGGGGAAAAAAAAAATTGTTCCACCACCACCTCACAATTCATGATTAATAATACCCATTTCCCCTATTTATCCTTATCTACCCGCTACAACTATAGTCATTTTGTGTGTTTTAGCTTAAGGAATTGACTAAATACATTTAGCTAAAATCTCCTTTATTTTTTATATTCATTTGGCTATGTTAAACATCTTTTGGGGTAAAAAAAAAAATGCCAATAACTTATCGTATCTCCACTATACCAGTACAACTATGTATTAATTTTTTCGCCTCAAATGTATCTTGAGATCCAGACATTGAGACTCACTGGTGCTTAACATATGTTAGGAGAACAAGGTCAACCAATTGAGAAGTAAAAATAATGAATTAGGTGAGCACGGGTGCTTGCTGGAAGCCACTCATGAAAGGGGTGCAGATCCGGGAGGACGCGTTTCACAGAGCGTCAACCTGTGAAGAAAGACGTGCAGGAAACAGGGATGGCGCCCTGAAGATTCCAGGAGTAGAAGACCTTGAGGTGAGCATGCGCAGGAAGTGAGTGAATGAGAGCGATAACAGCAGCTAGCAAATCAATGCAAACGCTCTCTGTTGATCCAGACACAGGCGTACTAGGTAACAAAATTGTGCTAGAACAGGGCAGTCAGGAAGCAGCCGCCAGTGAGTAAATGATCTCCTGGCACTCCTGGGTTTACCACTGAGGGGGGAGCGTTCCGTTCCTCTACAGAGGGCCGAATCGTGCATGCATACTTGCTATTACAAAGTGAGCAGATGTGCACACAGCAGAAGGGCCCCGGGTCAGAGCTGAGGCAGAGGGACAGAGTGCAGGTGGAGGTCGCCAGACAAGCCGGTCTCTCCCAACTCCGGATCTAGCCTACCGCACTCTGGGCCTGCTCAGATCTAGGACATTAGCCTGTGCCAGAGACTGCCTTGTCTTCTTCCCTTGCTCTCATTCGATTCTGCGAACTGCACCCATCAGAGTGCTTGGATTTGTCAAATGCGTCTAGAGGAAACCGCTGCACACTGCTTTGATGGTGTCCCATCACCCACCGAGTGAAGTGACCCACGGGCAAGACTGATTTACCTAAAAAAACAAAAACAAAATGTTGGTCAACACTACCAAAATACAGCCTAAAAAAAAAAATCTAGGAATAAATTATGTTTGTGCTTAATAATAGGATTCCCCACAGAAATTCTTGAGCGCCCTTCCTTCTTAAGCTTGTCTGATGGTTCAGGCAAACCAACCAACCGCCTGAGGCAAATGATAAACCACAGATAGCCCTCAGCCCTTAGAGGTGTCCTGTTGCTCCTGACCAATCAGGAATCTCTATAGAAGCTTTGACCCAGGCTTTACTTGATTATTGGATTAATAATGGAGCTAATCCTTTCAACGACCACTTTACACTATAAATGCAGAATCTGGAACTTTAAATGCTCGCCAGCGCCGCCTCCTGCTCTACCCTAGCTGCCTCTGCTTGGGCGGCTGCTGATATGATTTTAACCGGATGCAAGAATTCCCAGACCTCCCCCCGGGGTTGTTTGCTCTCATTGTTTTGCTAAACTGTGGCTTAGGGAAGAGTGTGTGTGTTGGGGTCATTTTGACAGCTCACCTGTTTACAGAGCTGCTAAAGACCTGTGTGAAGTCTCTCAAGCCCCTCCTGGCCGGGGCCTAGGTGGACGGACTTGAGTAAGAGGCCTGTCTGCTCCTCTCTCATTTTACACTGTAGCTCTTCCTCAGGGTTGTCCTCTTTTTGAATTTACAGTCTATGCTTCCGGCTCAGAGAAGGTAAAGGGCTCTTGTGTGGTGCTGGTCCCTGCAGAAACAGCTGCTCCAAATGCATGCCATAGGTTTTCTTCCGGGGCTCTTGGAAGTTTGAAGTCTGACCATGACAGATGTGCTGGAAACCGACCACAAAGTCCAGGCTGCCGAAAAGCGCCCGGGCCCCTCCAAGCAGGATTGAAAATAAGTCCTAGATGACAAAGCCTCACTATGTAGACCAGGCGAGCCTTGAATCTGAGGCCCCCTGCTTCAGCCTCTAGTGCGGTGCTGGAATTAGTGACGGGCACCACCGCACTAGAGTGGGATTCACCAGTCCTCCCAAAGCAGAAAGGACAATTTGTGAAAGTAGCCAGGAAACTCAGACGCAAAAGGAGCATTTAAATCATAGTAACTGAGCCCAAGAACTCTGAGATGGGCGATTCTGTCCGTGCCCGAGATAAGGTTTACTTTAGGGTGAGTTGTTAAATTTACTTTTAAAGAATTCTTAGATAATCAGGCAGTTTTTTCAGTTCCCTTTCATGACTCTGTTCTAACCTGGCACATACGTTTTTCTCCCCATTCCCTCCTTCCTTCCATCTCTCCCTCTTTTGTTTTTTGAAATAAGTCTTCCACAGCTCAGGCTAGCCTCAAACTCAGGAGCTAAGGATAAGCTTAAACTCCCGATTCTTCTGCCTCTGGAGTGTTGGGATATTAAGTGTGCATTTCTGATGTGGTTTGTGTGTTTTTCTTCAAGACAGGGCTTCTCTGTGTCACCTTGGCTGTCCTGGAACTTGCTCTGTAGACCAGGCTGGTCTTGAACTCACAAAGATCTGTCTGCCTCTGTTTCCCAAATGCTAGGATTAAGGGCTGTCAAAGCACTTTCTGATTTTTTAACGATTGCTTTGCTTGGGTAGTCCTTTTCCTCTTTCCTTACTTTCCCACTCGCCTGAACCAACATGTTATTCCCGGCTCCTTTCCTTTTTGATCTGTCTCCCTGATATCTTCATTTATTATTCCTCCCATATCATCTGGCTAGAACTGACTGTTGCACATGGAGGTACCGTGAGTCTTACTGTCCATGTTTTAACCGCATCACTTTGGCCCTCACAGCCCAGCAGCCCATCCTTGTCACCTTGGTCCCAGGGTCAGAGGATGTCTGCAGGTGTTGCCTTGTCTAATTTAAATGAGTTTACTTTAACCCTGGGAGGTGGGGAATCCCTGGCGCCCATGTTGGGGTGTCTTCACACTCTCTGCCTTCCCAGGTGGTGGTACCCAGGGACTGCTGTTAACGAAACAGTCTATCTAGGCCTGTCCTGAAACCAGAGCCATCAGCTTGGGAAACCTGCCCAGGAAGAATTCCTCAGCGAGCAGCAACAGGCTGAAGTAGGAATTTGCTTTGGCCCACGAGGACTGGTTGGCAGTTGGTCGCTTAGTCACAGCAGCTCGTGCTTGGGAATCCTTCAGCAGCATTCCTTTTGGCCTCCAGATTCCCGCCGGCCTCCATCCACCTGCCCCTGCAGTGATATCTCTCTGACAAATCCAGCCTCCTTCATCAGCTTTATTTACTTATCCATTGCTAGCAAGGTATAATTTATGCTGTTGTATTTCTTTTTCCTTTGGTAATCTTGGGGGTCAAGCCCAGCACCTCCCATATGCCAGGCAAACACAGTGATGTTCCCAGTTCCACCATTAAGTTCTGTTGGTTTTTTGAGACAGGGTTTCTCTGTGTAGTCCCAGGTGCCAGAATTCAAGGTCCTCCTGCCTCTGCTTCCTGGAGTACTGGATCACACCCTGCTGTTTATCTATCACCATCAACAACAACAACACACACATGTGTTTATATTTATGGTTGTTTGGGGTTTTTTCCTTCATGTATGTCTGTGCACCATTTGCTTGCCTGGTGTCTGTAGAGGCCAGAAGACAGCATGGGATCCCCTGGAACTGGACTCACAGCTGGTTGTGAGCTGGTTGTGGATACTGGGAATTGAACCGAGGTCCGTTGGAAGCAGCCAGAGCTCTTAACTGTTGAGCTCGCTGACCACTGCTGTAGGCTTCTTAGCAGTAAATGGCAAACACTGCAGAATTAGAAAGGCTAAGTGCAACAGGAACAAGTCTGTCTGAGGGGGTCTTTACCCTCCCCCATCCCAACTGTCCTGGGAAAAGAGAAATATTTTAACTTGGTGTGTTGGTGAGTAGTAGCAATATTATTTATTAAAGTCTATGCATTCTGAATTGCTCCTCCAATAGCACCGGGTCTTGAGAACTTTATGGGAAGTACTAGCAAAGCTGATGAGGTTCAGGGGATTTCAGGGTATATTGTCATGAAAATGAGTCTGTGCTGTAGAGAAGGCTGGTGCATTTGAATGGGCGGTCTGTGAAAGCAGTCGCTGCCTGTGGCGTGCGACGCAGCGTATTTTACTTGGTAATGAACGTGGGTGCCAGTGGACTGGGCGGGCAGACCTTTGCAGCGGCCTGACTTGGCTTGCTCTCAGAGCAGGAGAGGGGAGCAACAGTTACTGCCTCTGTAAACTCGAAGGCTCATCTCTGTTAAAGGCCTGTGCTCATAGCTTTTCAGTTTCTCTTTTTTCTTTCTCATTTATTTGTTTGTTTATTTATTTTGCAGCTCGAGAATGGAGCCCAGAGCATCCCATATGCTAGGCAAACACTCTGACATTGAGCCCCCCCCCCCCCCAGCCAAAGATCAGGGCTGAAAGAGCCAAGCTGGGGAGAGGGGAGGGGAGAGGAAGGGATAAAGCAAGCGTGGACAGGATGAGGTTGCTTCAGCAAGGGTGGAGTGGCCTGCGTTTGCTCAGCAGACAGGCAAGAACAAAGTGGCTGGGTGGACTGAGGCATGAAATTATTCCTGGGGAACTGGGTTGGTTTTAACTTGAGGGCTAGAATCCTGAAATGGAACAAGTCTTAGGGCCCACGTTGACCATATGAGTAACCGAGCTAAGGATTTGGGGTTGAAGGTTTCACAAGCAAAGTGTTTGGTGTCCTTTCTCTGCTGTACGCATGAGACCAAGTCTGGAGTGCTCTGGAAAAACTTGCTTCTTTTTCTTTGAAGGAAGCAGGAGCGGGTGTTGCGTGGACACACGTCTGTGGGAAGCTGGCTTGGGTTCTGAGTGCCCTCCTGGGAGTTCCCAGGGGCCGACCTTCCCACCCTCACCCACACCATTACCTTCATTCTTAGGTCAGTGAGCTTTCTTTCTGTACTTCACTGATCTGTCTTTTCAAAGAAGCCAGGAACAAAGCAGCAGTTAGCTCTTTCCTGTATTGCCAATAAGATAACGACCTACGATCAGAATATTCTCTTCATTATTTTTTTCTTTTCCATCTGCAAAAGTGGAGTGGAATGAAGTGATCTCTGAGGATAATCGCCTCTCCAGTGTCTGGAGTCTACTTCCCTCCAAAGGGGTCTGGGCTGGTGGAGGAGGCTCCTAGGATCCGGCGATGCCAGGCTGCTGGCCTGGCTGCTCTTTATTAGCCCCTCCTGGCGTTCCAGAATCAAAGATGGCTGATTAAGATCCCCAATGAGTTGAGGCCTCCAGCAGGGGGCATGGTGAGGGCACAGAATTCCGAGGGCAGTTAGGCGGCTTCTCTAGAGGATTCCTGCCCTGCACAGCCTCCAGGGCTGGTAGATAAGGGGTCCAGGAAATCAGATAAGGGTTGGCTGGGACGCTGAGAACTTCTTCACTGACCAGGCCCTGGAAGTGGCTTCCGCTGGGCTCATGGGAAGGAGAGTGAGGCAATGGGGACTGAACCAAGCAAGGGGTCACCAAAACCTTAAGGTGAGAGGAGTGGTCTGCTCCTCCCCCTCCCTCTCCCCCTCCCATCTCTTCCTCCTCCATTCTTTCTTCCTCCTCCTCCTTTTCTCTAGGCCCCCCTTTAGTAAAACATAATCCAGGGAACTCATTGTCAGGAAAGACCACAGACCACAGCTTAGAGTTCAGCTGTAGTTTTCCACCAAATACAAAGTCATATTATTTCACATCAGGGTACACAGCTGTCATTCATTTAGGCCAGGAATAAAATCTCCTCCATCATATTGAATGGAGGGATTTAACCCCTCTGAGGTGGATATTCTTTGGCTAGTAACCCTTGAAGTTGTGTTGGAAGAATCTTATTTAAGACACAAGAGCTCTCTGGTACTTACTCTTTTCTCACAGAGCTCTGCCTGCCTCTGTCTCCTGAGTGCTGGGATTAAAGGCATGCGCTTTAATTAAATATTTTGTATAAATTTTAATTAAATCTTTAATATAATTAAAGATTAAGTACATACTCTTAGGAGGGGTGGTTAAGTGATGAAGAGCATGTACTGCTCTTCCAATAGATTAGAGTTTGATTCCCAATAGATTAGAGTTTGATTCCCAGCACTCCTACTGGGTGACTCACAGCCACCTGTAACTCCAGCCCCAGGAGATCCAACTCTACTGGCTTCCATGGACACTAGGACACACTTGGACATACACAACACACACAACTGTACCTATGTTAAAAATAGTAAAAATAAATTATAGACGAATTTCTAAATGGTCTTATTAAATAAAAAACACAGAGCCAAATATAGGGGTGAAAGCCTTAGAGATCAGGGAAATAGTGAGAGCCACCAGCCAACCTTACCTCACCAGCTCTGCAGCTTCCAAATGTGAGTTACTTCCTGTCTACCCACACTTTTATATGCCTTGCTTTTCTGTCCTCTCATTGGCTCTTAGCCCAGCTACCTTACTACTTGTCACTGTCTGTCTGTACAGACCTCCAGGTCTCTGTGGTCGGTACTGGGATTAAAGTCCTATGTCATCACACTTGGCTCTGTTCCCTAGGATGGACTTGAACACACAGAGACCCTGCCTACTAAGTGATCGGATTAATGGTGTGTGTTGCCTGACTTTGTTTACTTAAAATGGCTGCCCCCCCCATCTCCAGGCAAACTTTATTTATCAAAGCGCAAATAAAATATCACCACAATACATCTTAAAAATTTGTATGTCATTCACATTGAATAAAAGACAGACATCAGGATGCAAATGTAGTTAAGAATAAACTGAGAGTTCATAAAAATTATGCAAGTGGCCAATAAACACAGAGAATAGTGGTTAGGTTTATTAATAACCTAAGAAGCATACTTTATAGCAGGAGTAATCCAGATTACCCTGACAAATTGGTCAAGGTTAGCAGAGCTGGGTTAGGGTAAAATATCAAGGCTGTAGGATCACAGATCATAACAAAATCTCTGAAAGTCAGGTTAGTAAACTACATATTCACACGTGTGCCTGGTGCATGAGGAGGCCCGGAGTAGGGACTGAGTTTCCAGAACTGGAGTGACAGATGGCTGTGAGCTGCTGTGTGGTGCTGGGAACCAAATCCTAGTCCTGTAAGACCATCGGTGTTCTTGAGTGCCGAGGAGCCTTCTAGCCCCCATTTTTTGGTGTTTTTGAGACGGATCTTATTATACAGCCGAAGCTGGCCTCAAACCTTTTCAGGCTTTGCCTCCTAAGAGCTCGGTTTCCTGGCCTGTGCTCAGCTATAGCATTCATTTTGAGAGGGAGAAATCAGAAAACCCCTAAATGCCTGGCTACAGAGGGTTGCCTTGGAAGTTGAGGTTCAGCCAAATAAGAGGCTGCTATGTTAACATTAGAAGTCATGTTATGAGCCGAGCAGTAGTGGTGCACGCCTTCAATCCCAGCATCAGGAGGCAGAGGCAGGCGGATCTCTGAGTTCCAGGCCAGCCTGGTCTACAGAGCGAGTTCCAGGAAAGCCAGGGCTACACAGAGAAACCCTGTCTTGAAAGAAAACAAAACAAACAAACAAACAAAAACAGCCATTCTGCCATGGATGCATTTAAAAATGACTCATGCCTACCCCAATAAAACTGAAGCGCTTGTCCCAGCGCCCAGGTGAATGAATTCCCTGTCCCCCGTTCTGGCCCAGTGTGCCAGGCTGCCCCATGGCTGTGCCCATTGGCCTCTGCTCTGTCCCTTCACGTGCCTGGACATCAGGATCTTTGTGCAGTTTGAAGCTGGAGAATGAATGAGAGCACAGGAGAATCTTTTACCCCCCACCCCACCACCACCACCACAGACTGCACACATCGGAATTTCCCCTGAAGTTCCTTCTGCTCTGTCCCAGACTGCTCTGGAGTGATCTTGGGAGAGAGGTTATTGGCTCCAACCATGTTGGTTTCCTATGAGGATGTCATGGGAGAGCCTGAAATTGGCCCTCTAAAGCTGAAAACAGTGGAGAACTGAGTTAATGGCCTTTTCTCCATCTCATGGACTGGCTTCTGCTCAGGAGATGATCCACACAGCTAACAACTTTCATTAAGACATGGAGAAGCTGGCTTTGGGGAATCAGTGATCTTGCCAAAGCTACAATGAGAAAAAGAAAAAAAAAAGCCTTAAAACTTTTGTGAAATGTGAACAAGGAAGAAAGCAGCTGTCGGCTGTAGGAATCAAACGTGTGAAGTAGCAGGTCTGCTTTGGGGTGATGTGTTCACAAGTGAGACTTGTGTGCCTCTCCTGGCCTGCTCCCCCTGCCTCTCCCCGGTAGTCTGAAGAATTCCTGTGTCCGGTCTGCCTGCGGTCAGGACAAATCTCTCTCACTGGCGTCCCCCAAGTAAACACACAGAGGCCCATATTAATTATAACTGCATGGCCATGGCTCAAGCCTTTTGCCAGCTAGCTCTTATATCTTAAATTAGCCCATAACCATTAATCTATGTATTGCCACATGTTCCATGGCTTTACCTGCGTCCCATTACATGTTGCTCCTTGGGCGGCTTGCTGGCATCTCTTCTCTCCTTCTTCCTGTCTCTCTCTTTGAATTTTCCGCCTTCCTCTAAGCTGCCTTGCCATAGGCCAAACGGCTTTATTTATCAACCAATCAGAGCAACACATTTGCAGCGTACAGAAAGACATTCCCCCATCACTCCCCTTCTCTGTACATAAACTTACCAGGCCCAAAATACCACATTAAAAAAAATCATCTTTGGGTGCTGGAAGTCTAATCAAAACTGGGGTTGATTAATGTTCTGGGAGTAGAAGGGAAGGGTGTGTATGGTCCCTGTGTTATCCCCTGTTTGTCGTGAATTGTAGCATACTGCCTAGGGTGAATGCTCTGTAGCATATCCAGTCACACAAAAACACAAACTTGCACTGGGTGTGGTGGTACACGCCTTTAATCCCAGCACAGGGTTTCTCTGTGTAGTTTTGGAGCCTGTCCTAGAATGGTTTTGAACTCAACAGAGATCCATCTGGCTCTGCCTCCCAAGTGCTGGGGTTAAAGGTGTATGCCACCACTGCCCGGCAGAGATAAGAATTAAAAAAAAAAAAAAAAGTAGAAGCCAGGCATGGTGTTCCACGTCTTAAGTCCCAGCCCTAGGAAGCAAAGGCAGGCAGATTTCTTGAGTTTGAGGCCAGCCTGGTCTATAGAGTGAGTTCCAGGACAGCCAGGGCTACACAATGAAACCCTGACTCAAAAAATAAATAAAATAGGGAGCTGGAGAGATGGTTCAGTGGTTAAGAGTACCAGCTGATCTTCCAGAGGACCCACATGGCAGCTCACAACTGTCTGTAATTCCAGTTCCAGGGGATCTGACACCTTCACACCAATGCACATAAAATTAAAAAAAAAAAAGCCAAGTGTTTTAAAAATAAATAAATAATAAATAAAATAGAAAACTGAGAAGAGAGGGAGAGACATCATTTGCATACAGTGTGATATTATGTCTAGAAAACAGCAAAGAATCACTGAGTAACTATTACAAACAATAATGCCATAAACTGAGGTGGCTAGATTAAAAAAAACACTTTAATCATGATAACAATTTAATAAAAATGCAAAATCTATGTTAAGAAAATATTTTTAATGATACTGAGGAATGTCAAAGAGTATGTAAATAAATGGGGCAGGCATACTTGGTTGTTGGCAGATAACTGGCCTGGCATGTACTGGGCCGTGAATTTAATCATCAGCACGCAGCGTTTGGGCGGAAGATCCATTCTTACATGAACACACCTTTTTTAAATACGTGTGTTAACTTGCTTGCTTGTTTGTTTGTTAGAGAGGTGTGCGCATGCCACGGCACATGTGTGGAGTGCCGAGGCCACCCGCAGGGGTTTTCTCTCCTTCACCATGTAGGTCCCTAGGATCAGGCTCGGTGCTCCGTTACCCGCTGAGTCACCCTGCCAGCCCAGAATATACAGCATTAATAAGATAGCAGTTTGCCAGTGGTGGTGTGCAAGTCTTTAATCCAAGCACACAGGAGGCAGAGGTAGGTGGATCTCTGAGTTCGAGGCCAGCCTGGTCTACAGAGTGAGCTCCAGGACATTGAGCACTACACAGAGAAATTTTGTCTTGAAACACACACACACACACACACACACACACACACACACACACACACACAAAAGAAAAATATGGAAGGAAAGAGAGAAAGAAAAAGGAAGGGAGAAAGAAGAAGGCTGGAGACATGACATACGGCTCTTTCTGAGGACATGAGTTCAGTTCCCATCACATATATCAGGTGGCTTACAACTGCTTGTAACCCCAGCGCCAGGGGATCTGAGACCTCTGACCTCTGTGGATATTTGCATTCATGTGCACACACTCCCCTTCCCCCACATACATAACTAAATATTAAAAAAAAAAATCTTGAAAAAAGAAAGACAGGAAGGAAGAAGGAAAGAAAGGAAAAGAACAATGAGTCACAAAGGATGAATTTGGCGGTGTAAGAATTTGAAATCTCTGAGGAACAAAACCACACCGCAGCCCAAAGACAGACTGTGGTAAGCAATGATCAGTATCTCAATATACAAACAGCTTCTAAAAAACCAAGAACAGGACCAATAACAAAAGAAAAGTAGAAAAAGTACATCAACATCGGAGCATTCTCTCTCTCATCAAGCACAAGAGTAGTGCACAGTGTGCACTGGTGTGGAGGTCAGAGGACAATCCATGGGACAAACTCTGTACCATGTGGGTTTCTGAGGTCACACTTGGGTGGCCTGGTTTGATGACAAGCACCCTTAACCACTGAGCCATCTCATTGACCTGTAACCCTACCTTCTTTTTTTTGTTTTGTTTTTTGAGACGGGGTTTCTCTGTGTAGTTTTGGTGCCTGTCCTGGATCTCGCTCTGTAGACCAGGTTGGCCTTAAACTCACAATGATCCACCTGGCTCTGCCTCCCGAGTGCTGGGATTAAAAGCGTGCACCATCACCGCCGGGCCCTACTTTTTAGATAAACCACTGAAGTATTTTCTGACCACTAATATACCGGGGGGGGGGGGGGGGGGGGGGGGGGGGGGATGACCGGAAGCCTGACCCAGCTGAGAAATGAACACACAATGGTGTCCCTCTTCAAAGGAGAGAGCACCAGCCCTGAGGACTGTCTCAGTCTGCACCTGTCTCCATCTTCCTCTCCGCTAATTATCCCAAGAATGGAAGCTAAACGTGAAATGGCTGTTTTTGTAAGATCGCTTTTCCCTTCTAATTACATCCTTAAACCTTAAATTAGCAGCCTGTGTCGTCGTTGAGGCCTCGGCACCTAGCAGGTGCTGGTTGTGTGTCTGGCTTCTCCTCACTCAGCACACCAGTGAGATGTCCATCTGGGGTGAGCCCCCAGGTTTGTGGTGGTGTTTATCCTGAGCTTACTCATCAGCACTCTGCAGACAGGGTCTGTCCTTCACTGCAGTGGAAATGCTGACCTGAGTCATGGTGTTCAGTGGCGGAGAATTAGGAACCAATCTCAGACTCATTGGCTCGTCCCAGGGACAAGATGGTGGTTCAGAGCCACTGATACGCTGTGCTTACTCATGGCGAAGTCTCTAGTGTGGAACTCTGTATAAACGGGCTTTAAAGATTCCAAAATAACAAATAAACAAGTATGAAGCTCTCACAGTGGTTCTCAGTCTTCCTAATGCTGCGCCCCTTTAATACAGTTCATGTGGTGGTGACCCCCAACTTAAAATTATTTTTGTTACTACTTCTTAACTGTAATTTTGCCACTGTTAAGAATTGTCATGTAAATATTTTTGGAGATAGAGGCTTACTGAATGGGTCACGACCCACAGGTTGAGAACCACTGCTCTGTAAAGAGGGAGAAGACCATATTCGAGGCTGGGCTGAAGGTACAGCTCAGTGAGGGTGACTCTTAGCAAGTTCAAGAGGGAAGGAGGGGGAGAGGGAAGTTGGAGGAAAGGAAAACAATGAAATGCAGATCAAAAGAAATGACCATATCATCTATCTACGTGGCAAAGATGAGAAAGGACAGCAGTCTTGTGCAGGGGTGTGTTGTCCACTTGCTCAGACCCACCACTGGTGGGGGTTTTGACTAGGATGAAATACCTGGAGGAAGTTTGGAAATAAGAGCCAAATGCTTGGAAATTTAAAAAATAAGTCACTGGCCAGGCTGTAATGTCACACTCCTTTGCTCTCAGCACTGGGGAGGCACAGGTAGCAGATCTCTGTGAGTTCAAGTCCAGCCTGGTCTACACAGCAAGTTTCCAGGCTGGTTAAGGCTACATAGTAAGATCCTGGCTCAAAAAAACAAAAACCAAAAACTTGTATGTACAAATGAGAATGTGTATCATAAAACACCTTCATTTAAAGGCAGACTGAGACCAGATGTGGTTGCACACGTTTGTAATCCCAGCACTTGGGTGGTGGAGGCAGGAGGATTATTAGTTCAGGGTCATCCTTCATGATGTGTGTTGTGTTTCAGGCCAGCCTGGGTTGTAGGACAGCAATAGTGGGAGGCATGAGGCAGATCATCCATGAGAACCACAAAAGTGTGATCTATAAAATAATCCAGGGGCTGGGGAAATGATTCAGTGGGTGAGAGTCTGCTGTGCAAGATGAGAACCGAGTTCCAATCCCTTGCACTCATTTAAAAAGTCGAGCATGGTGCACACTTAACCCTGGAGCTGGGGGAAACTGGTAGAGACAGGAGGAAAAGTGGGGCTCGCTGAGACAGCCTAGCTGAGAACTGATGAGCTCAAGGTTCTGTGGGATGCCCTGCCTCAGGGGAAAAGGCAGAGAAGAAAAGATGAGACCATATAACATCTTCCTCTGGCCTCTATACATGTACATACACACATGTACATATATATATATATACATACAAACATGCATATATCACACACATGCACATACACACATACATGCATATGCACACACATATACACATACACACATGCACATACATACACACATGCACATATCACATGCAAAACAAATAAAATCTTATCTAAATTGGGAATGGTGACACTGGGTGGTGGTGGCACATGCCTTTAATCCCAGCACTCAGGTCAAAGAGGCAGGAGCATCTCTGTGAGTTCAAGACCAGCCTGGTCTACATACTGAGTTCCAGGACAGCTACATAGTGAGACCCTGTCTGACTCAAAAATACCAAAATCTAACTGATGTGCCATATAATTCAAATCTAGACTTGAGAAAACTTTTATTTATGTGTGTATGTGTGTGCCTATGTTGAGTGTTTACCACAAGTGTGCAGGACCCCCTGGAGGTGAGGAGGGTGTCAGATCCCTTGGGGCTGGAGCTAGGGGTGGTTGTATGCTGTCTGAGGTGGGTGCTGGGAATTGAACCGGTCCTCGGGAAGAGCATCTTAACCACTGTGCCGACTCCCCAGCCCTGGAGAGACATTCTGACATCTCTCGTGCTCCGGGAATATTTACACACCTAACCCAATTCGGCCGTGCAGGCTCTGAAGAGCAAGTTCAGTTTCGTTCACGGCGGGAGTGAGTGGGTGTGAGGCATGTGGACACCTGCATCTAAATGTGTCCAGGGATTTGACCACATAGGTGTTTTGTTGTTTGGGAAGGACGGAGAAGGAGGGAACACGTGAGCCCGTCAAGTGAAGGACAGGAAACACACACGGCTCTGTCCACTTCATTTCAACTTCAGGTGGCCAACGGGACGTGTCTCCAAGGTCACGGGCGAGTTTAATAAGCGAGTTTGAGTGTTTTGTTTTTTGTTTTGTTTATTTTTATTTTTCAAGACAGGGTTTCCCTGTGTATCCCTGGCCGTCCTGGAACTCACTCTGTAGACCACACTGACCTAGAACTCAGAGATCCGCCTGCCTCTGTCCCTTGGTGCTGGAATTAAAGGTGTGCACCACCATGACTGGCCATATTTAAGACATCTTAAACCTTCCTTTTCTTCATCACATTAGTTAGGATTTCAAACAAGGTGTTGAAAGCTGAGCCTGGAGAAATGGGTGGCTCAGAAGTTACGAGCACTTGCTGCTGTGGTGGACCCAGGTTCGGTTCCCAGCGCCCACATGCTGCTCACAACCACCAGCCACTCCATTCTAGAGAGTCCAAAAGTCCTCTTCTGACCTCCTGGGGCACCGGGCACACACGTGGTGCACACACACACGTACATGCAGACAAAACACTCGTATACATAAAACAAACAGGTCTGAAAAAAACAAAGAGGGTATTGGAAGGTAGGACGGCAGAGGTTTCTGTCTGTGCGGCAGGATGCTGCCTCTGTGGATTCGGGTTTCTTGCTAGAGCGAAACCATCATTCTGGGTGGCTGACAAACGCTGGGATCTGTCCTCCGGGTTCTGCAGTTGCAACTTTGAGATCAGGCTGCCAGCATGGCTGAGCTCCGGGGAGGCCCTCTTCTGAACTAGCTTTCTAAACCCGTGGCTCACGAGTCATTCACAGGGATTCCTTCTAATATTGTCACATTATGGATGATATTTCAACAGGAATTTGGGGGACACAAATGTTACTGAAACTATTAATGATGATTTTTCATAATGTATTTTTTCTTATCTTCCAATTTTTTTTTTTTTTGATGCTAGGGAAATGCTCTACCACTGAGACCTAATAATGAGACCGTCTCATTATTAGTGTTTAGTGATATTCATAAACTTCTCAATTTTTTGAACATTCTTTTATAATCATGGTACATTGTTTTTTTAATAATAGTTTTATCTCATCAATTTGGGGCAATTAATTACTTATTTTTACTATTTGTTTATTTATTTGGAAAGGAGTGTCTCATTGGAGTGTATCCCTGGCTAGCCTGGAACTCACTATGTAGACCACCAGACGTCTACCTGACTCTGTCTCCAAATACTAGGATTATAATTCTTTTTGTTTGTTTTTTTCAAGACAGGGCTTCTCTGTGTAGCCCTGGCTGTCCTTGAACTCATTCTGTAGATCATGGTGGCTTCAAACTCAGAGATCCGCCTGCCTCTGCCTCCCAAGTACTGGTGTTAGAGGCGTGCGCCACCACTGCCAGGATGTCTATGTGCTACTTGTATGCAGTGCTTGAAAAGGCCATAAGAGGGTGTTGAACCCTTAGAACTGGAGTTATGGACAGTTGTAAGCAGCTGTGTGGGTTCTGGGAATCCAATCCAGGTCCTCTGGAAGAGCAGCCAATACTCTTACCTGCTGAACCATCTCTGTAGCCCTAGGGATATAATTCTTTGACTTTTAAACTCTGAGGATGTTTTTTTTCCTTCTTAATTTTGAAGTTAAATGGTGTGTGTGTGTGTGTGTGTGTGTGTGTGTGTGTGTTCCTTCCTGGGGATGGAATCCAGAACGTCACATATACCAGGCCAAGTCCTTTAGCATAAGATATCTTCAGCCTGATGCACAGATTCGGCTGATGGTTTTATGTCTCTGTTCATCCCGTCTCCACTGTCGCTGCTAGTGGGACCTTGAGTAGTTATTTTCTGTGCTTCACGTTATCCTGTATAAGAAGGGCAGGAGTGAGGGTCTTGGCTCTCACACTTGGGTTGCGATGTGCAGCTGCGGTGCGTGGGTGTGGCACAGTGGATGGAGCTGTGGCCGTGCCTGCTCTTCCTGCTGGGTGTGCCGGGAGTGCATGGTCCCTTTGCTGCATTTTGCTGTCTGTGGTAGGCCGGCGGGTTAAATGAGTTGGGAAAGAGTCCGTGTTTTCCACTCTGCAGCTATTCATACACTGTTGGACTTATCTACTCCACGATGGTGCTGGAGCCTGGGGAAGTCCTTGACTGACCTTCCAGTTCCTTCTACGCTTCCTTTGTCTGCTCAGACTACAGATGGACAGCAGTCGGTTTTCTCGAAGTCACCAGGTCCAGGTCCTTATGACTTCTCACCCTTCATCGGATTTAACTCTTTCTTTCCCAGGCCAACCCTTACCTATCTATACACCCATACGTAAGGCCATGCTTAAATACCTACCCAGGACAATCCATCCCTGCCTTTGTGGACGTTTTACTAGGAAAACTGGGTCATAGTAAGATTGACTTATGCAGTAACTCCTGTGGATAGGACTGGAAGTGACAGGTGAAACCCAAGACGTGCTTGTTGCAGTTTATACACGTTTTATTACAGACACACCAGGAACCAGACACCTAGGTGAGATTGAACATACAAAGATTGCATTAGGAGACTCCCTGTGAGGCCATGTAGGGAATGAGCTGGGAAAAGCCTCAGACCTTCAGGGACTGGGACTCTGAGTGCCAGAAGGGAGATGGCATGGATCAGTCTTTCAGCCCAGCGTTCTAAGAAAGGTTCTCAAAGTTTAGTGGTCAACGTCCTGCCATCCGGGGGAGTCAGCCACTTCAGTTCCTGGCTTGGAACAGTCCTAGCAGGCCTGGTCCCTGCGGGGCTCCTTCCCCACAGCTGGGAGCTTTGAGCTGCTCTCCAGTACCTGCCACAAAGTCTTTTTGACCAGAGAAAGGAGCAATTTGGTAAGGTGCGCCTCCATGTCGGGCTGTGCTGTTGGCCATTGAGTGGCTAGGTCTCAGCCCTCAGCTGCCACGTCACCCTCCTCTGCCCTCCCCCTCCCCTCCTCTCCCTCCCCTTCCCTCCTCTCCCCTCCCCCTTCCTCCTCTGCCCTCCCCCTTCCCTCCTCTCCCTTCCCTCCTCTGCCCTCCCCTCCTCTCCCCTCCCCTTCCTTCCTCTCCCTCCCCCTCCCCTTCCTCTGCCCTCCCCCTCCCTCTTCTCCCCTCCTCCTTCCTCCTCTGCCCTCCCCCTCCCTTCTCTGCCCTCCTCCTTCCCTCCTCTGTCCTCCCCCTCCCCTCCTCTCCCTCCCCCTTCCCTCCTCTGCCTCCCCCTCCCTCTTCTCCCTCCCCTCCCTCCTCTGCCCTCCCCCTCCCTCCTCTCCCTCCCCCTCCCCTCCTCTGTCCTCCCCCTCTCCTCCTCTCCCTCCCCTCCTCTCCCTCCCCTTCCTCCTCTGTCCTCCCCTTCCTCCTGCCCCTCTTCCTCCTCTGTCCTCCCCCTCCCTCCTCTCCCCTCCCCCTTCCCTCCTCTGCCCTCCCCCTCCCTCTTCTCCCCTCCCCCTTCCCTCCTCCCCCCCCCTCCCCCTCCCCCTCCCTCCTCTCCCTCCCTCCCTCCTCTCCCCCCCCTCCCCTCCTCTGTCCTCCCCTTCCCACTGCCTTCCTCCTCATTTTCTCCCATCTCCTCCTCACACCTTTCTCATCTCCCACTTCTCAAGATGTGTACAGTGGACATGCAAGTGTAGATGGGATGGGTGTGAGGGATGGGATGGGTATGAGGGATGGGATGGGTGTGAGGGATTGTCTTCACCAAATTCATGCGCAAATCAAAATCCTATTTGTTTGCTTTTTGTTTGTTTGTTTTGTTTTCCAAAACAGAGCTCCTCTGTGTTACAGCCTTGGCTGTCCTGGAACTCACTTTCTAGACCAGGCTGTCCTCAAACTCACAGAGATCCACCTGCCTCTGCCTCTCAAGTGCTGGGATTAAAGGTGTGTGCCACCACAGCCTGGTTGGCACAATATTTTCTTAAAATACAGTTAATGTTAATTTTTAAAAATGTTTGTATGTGTCAGGTGGTGGTGATGCACACTTTTAATCTCAGCACTTGGGAGGCAGAGGCAGGGGAATCTCTGTGAATTCAAGGCCAATCTCGTCTGCTAGCAAGTTCCAGGACAGCCTGGGCTACACAGAGAAACCCTGCCTGGAAAAGCAACAACAAAAACAAACAATATGTATGTGTGACATACATGTATACATATTTATAGTGTATGTATGTACATACTTATAGTATATGTGTGTATGTACATGCACAAGCACACACATGGGATTGTGGGTGCCGTGGTTCAAGTCTGGAGGTCAGAGGACCTCCCATAGGGGTTGTGAGCCTTGAACTCAGGTTGCCAGGCTTGACAACAAGTGTCCTTACCTGCTGAGCCATCTCACAGAACCCTGATGATTTTATTTTTAATGGAAGAAATGTATTTCGTGTAACGTGAGAAACGACACTAAGGAAGGGTCTGAAGAGCGGCCGTTTGTCTCAGCTTCTGCCGCTCAGGGCTCGCACGGCGGCCATGCTTCACACTCCGGCCTCTCTCCATCTCAGTTCACTCTCATGGCTGTCATTTCCCAAGCCCTTGAGTTTAGGTTTTCCCTATGAGCACACTTTCTGTCATTCCGCCAGCCGAGGCCAGTTTGCATGTCCTTTCAATACCAGTTTATACCAGCACTTGTGAAGCTGTGGCAACATGGGGAAGCTTGGCTTTGTGGGAGAAAGTTCCATATTGAGTCCATTCCAGGTCTTCAGGAAAGCAACCTCTTGAGGGACAGTGAGTGCGCATGTGTGCGTGCGTGCGTGCGTGCGTGCGTGCGTGAGTGCGTGTCTTTGTGGCCTTACTCTCTGGAGCCCCGGAATCCCTGCTTCCTCTGGGGACCGTCTCTTGTGTCTTTGCATTTCTCATTTCCTGTGTCAGGTGTCCAGTCGCTAGTGTGAGAAGAAAAGGTCCCTTTGGGGAAAATACCTTGGAATTTCAAGTCGCGCTTTCAACCGCCTTCTCCCCTCTGCTCTTCCCCCAAAAGATTTTTGTCTTAATTTTGCTGTTTAGTGTATTTTCCTGCCAAGAGTCTTAATTGCAATTATCTGCTGTAGCAGTGAGGGCTCCCCGAGGATCAGAGCTCACAGAATTTATTTATCAAAGGAGAGTCATCAGATTGCTTACACCTAGAACCTGGGTCATGTGCAGTCTAGAGGGCCAGGAGCAGAGGGGCCCCTGGAATCGGAGCTACTGTGTCTGCAGGGTCTCGGGAGCTCTAGAGCCCAGGTTCTTCACGGGACGATGCAGGCTCATCCCTGCAGGCTCATGGTTTTCCAAACACCCCTTCCCCCGGACCTCCCTGCCAACTTTCCTGATGGAGGCACACACACACAGCAGCTTCTCCTGCCCTCGGTGATCACGGGCTGCACTGGAAATGACTTTTCCACTCTAAAATCACCCACGGGGGGAGGGGCGCCGGTGCCAGGGCTCCCAGAAGTGGTCCCCACAGTTCCCGAGTCACTTGGTAGGCTCTACCTCACCTCTGGCCTCTTTGTGTGTGTGTGTGTGTGTGTGTGTGTGTGTGTGTGTGTTTGTGTGTGTGTGTGTGTGTGGTTTAGAGCTTGCAGCCATCCGCTGGCCTGTTCCCCACCTCACTCACTGGTCAGCTCATTGGTCATCGCTGCTGGTTTTGCCCAGCCTCTCACTGTTATCCTTCGGTCAATGAAGCCACGCCCCATCAACACAGCGATTCGCTGCTAGCCAGTAACACCAGACCATTCTCCAGTCATCTCTCCAGATTCTTCTCGCCCTTGCTAAGGGTGGGGGCTTACTGAGAGGCATTGCGGGCAGCTCTCCGACCCGCTGTGGGCTTGACTCCAGTCGCAAGGACTCTGCAGCATTCATTGATTTCGCTGTCTCCTTTGCTGTGGCCGCATCTGCGGATGCGGGACATGGGACTGCTTACCTTCACTGTGCAGTTGGTAAATACGGGAGATGAGCTCCAGTTCTTGTGCCCCCTTCCTGCTTAAGACAGGTCTCGCTGAGTAGTTCCCACTGGCCTAAATAATTATTTCTAAATCCAACACCCCAGTCAAGATTTACCCACATATTCTATATTTTTGTATCTTTGTGGTTGAATATGAAACTGAACTCAACATGTCTATGGATTTGTTGTAATGAATTCGAGTAGCAGTTTAACTTAAATAAGTTAATACACAAGTGGATTGGAACCCCTTCACTCCCAAGTCCGGTGCCATTTGCTGCGGAGTTCTTCCCCCCCCCCCCCCCCATAGCTAGAGTTTTCCTGCCTTGCCCACAGTCAGGACAAATCTTTTTCACCCGCCAGTCCCACAGCCGCTCAGACCCAACCAAGTAAACACAGAGACTTATATTGCTTACAAACTGTATGGCCGTGGCAGGCTTCTTGCTAACTGTTCTTATAGCTTAAATTAATCCATTTCTATAAATCTATGCTTTGCCACGAGGCTTTGCCATGCTTACCGGCATCTTTTCATGCTTGTCATGGCGGCAGCTGGCAGTGACTCCTTCCGCCTTCCTGTTCTTTTATTTCTCCTCTCTGTTAGTCCGCCTATACTTCCTGCCTAGCCACAGGCCAATCAGTGTTTTATTTATTGACCAATCAGAACAACTTGACATACAGACCATCCCCCATTACAGCCAAGTGCAGACCATCTCAGACACCAGCACTCAGGCCCATGGTCCTAATCATCCTCTATGTGGACCTGCTGGGTAAAGCCACGAGGAACCCAAGAACGGGCTCCCACGGGACACACAGAACACCCCACAGCACCCCCCCTCCCTTCTGTCCCTTTTCCTCCCTCCTGCCCCTGCCCCTTCTCTTTATCTATGGTGCCCAAGAGAAAGATACCCATAACTCACTTATGCTTTTTGGACAGCTCCTTAGGAGGGCTATCTAAATTTTCATGAGGCAAGCCAAAGTGTTAACGTGGTATTTCTGTCACTTTTGTTTGGGCTTGATTAAACTGGTTTATTCTTGTTGTTTTAAGGAATGTGCCAAGGCCCAGGAAGTGTCTGGGCAAGCACTGTGCTGCAGAGCTTGACCTGCGGCCCTGGTCACATCCGCCATGCAATAAAGCCCATTTATTTGTCCTATTTTATAGAAAGGACACCTCCAACTTCTGTGTTTTGGGGTGATCTCTGTGTGGACTTCCCGCTCCTTCCTGTGAAGCATGTTAAAGATGGAGGCTGATTCCAGTGTGGTTGCCAGAGGATCTATTAATTTTGAATAATCCACTTATTCTATGAGATTGTGAATTGACTAAGACACAATACAAAAACAGTCAGGGTTAAGGTTTGTATCTGAGTAACTAGAGACTAAAACATCAAATTTGAGATAAAGAGAATTAGCACAGAATCTTCAGGGAGACCCTGTGAAAATAATTTTTTTATTATGTAGAAACTAATCCTGATTTATCTTTTCTGGCTCTTTTCAGTAGCTCTCTTGTTAGTGTCTTTAATTTTCCTCCATTTTATATTACATGCATGTGTGCATCTGTGTGTGGGTATGTACACATGAATGCATGTGCCCTCAGAGGCCAGAAGAGGGCATTGGATCCCCTGGAGCTGGAGTTGCATGGGATTGTGAGCTGCCTGTGCTGGGAATTGAACTTGAGTCTTTGTAAGACCGGTACCCAGTCTTAGCTACTGAGCATCTCCCCAGCCTCCTCATCACTTTCCTGTATCCCGTTCTTCTTTATCCACCCACCATCGCCAGAATGATGTTCTCAAAGTCCATTTGATGGGACTGTTTCTCTTCTGAAGACCTGTCTGCACTCACAATCTGCTTTAACCCAGTCCTGGAGAGACAGCGCTATGGGTAAGGGCCATTGACCCTGAACCTGGCCATCTGAGCAGAGAACAACTTCCCAAACTTGTCCGTGTTTGTTCCGTGACACAGCCCTTCCCCTCCCCCAGATAAATGAACAGAACTAAAATCAAATCTGAAAAACAAATGACAAGCCCTTGTGTTACCTGCTGTCCGTGTGTGTCCACACTTGGCCAGGGGCCCCTTTCTTCTTTCTTGATGAGGTATGACCCAGCTCTCCTGGGGGAGTTCCTCCCGCTTCAGAGAGGCCAGTTCCTACTGAACCCTCTTCTGTGTCCCTCTGTGGACCCCTCCATGACCCGATCTCCCCATCTTCCTTCATTTTATGCATGTTTGTGTCATTTCTCTATCTAATCCTGAGCAGCCCCATCTCAATCTGACATAGATCCTCTGTTCCTTTGGGTTCAGTTTGCAAGAATTTCACAAGAAAAGCCACCTGTGAGATGGCACCCACCCATGGGGACCTGGAAAAGTCAGAGATGGACACTGTGCCAAGACCCGAGTGGAGGAGAGGGGGGATGTCAGGTGGAGGCCTCAAAACCACTGTGTCCTCCAAAGAAGGTTTACAGGGCAGAGGGTCTTTGAGACAAGAACTGTGTCTCCCCGGAACACGCCTGCTTCCGTGGTCTGCAAGGTCCATGCACAGTTGCTGGCTGGGGTGAGTACACAGGGGAGTGTGACGACCCTTCCAGTGGCCCCGGCCCTGGCTCCATTCTGCGTTCTGGAGTTAGAGAGTGGGTTTGAACCCCGTGACAGATGCCTCCCAGCACTCTGTGCTTTCTCCTCGTCTGCGCTGGTCACCTCTGCAGTTGTGAATTCGTCTGGAAAAGCTTCCCCAGGGCAGAGGTCGGGCCGCTTACTTCCTTGTTGTAGGTGTGCACTCCGGACTTGCCAAGTGAACGCGTCTTAGTTTTCAAGGTTTTTAAATAGTGTGTTCCACCACAGGAAAAAGGAAAATCAAAGATGAAACCAGCAACCCATGTCGGCCATGATGTTCTTTATGTCTTTACACCTGGATTTGTGGATCAAGGGATTAAAGTCTAATGTGAAAAAAAGACTTCAAAGTGTGGGTGGGCACTGGGATGTCATGGTGCCATCTGGAGGAATCTCCGTGATACGACCACATGAATGAATGAATGAATGAATGAATGAATGAATGAATGAGGGAATGAATGAATGAGTGCTGTCAGTAAGGTTTTCCTAGTGGCAGGCACTTTGTCTGGATGGCTTACTTACCCCTCACACTAGACCAGCTCTGTAGAAGTTCAGTAAACTTTGCTCAGTGGATGGGTAGACACGGGGCTGAGACTCCTCATGAAGTTGTACACAATCTGCATTCTACTCTCATGGAGGCGTGATGGTATGTAGGTTTGCAAAGCAGGCAGCCAGCTCCACGGGCTGTTCCCACAATTATTCTCTAATTACTTCAGTGTCAACAAAAATAACTGTGGTACCAGGAAAATGTTATGATCTCTCCGGACCTCACTTTCTCTATCTGTAAGATGAGAGATTTTGAGGCAGGAGATGGCGAATCTCTGAGTTAGAGGCCAGCCTGGTCTATAGAGCAAGTTCCAGGATGGCCAGGGCTACACAGAGAAGCCCTGTCTCAAAAAACAAAACAAACAAATGAACAAATAGATGTTTTAAATCATACTAGCCGGGCGTGATGGTGCATGCCTTTAATCCCAGCAAGAGCGGGAGAATCTCTGAGTTTGAGGCCAGCCTGGTTTACACAGGGAAGCCCTGTCTTGAGCCCTCTTCCCATATAGTTAAAGTGTTTGTTTGTTTATTTGTTTACTGTGTGCCACAGCGCTTGTGTGGAGCTCTGAGGACACTCTGCAGGAGGGGTGATGGGCATCTAACTCAGTCTTGACAGCCAGTGCCTTTACTGCTGAGCCGTCTTGCTGGACGGTCTGACTGGGTGAAGGGAGGAGGAGGGTGTTCAGCCTGCAGGGGGTAATTGTCTGACTCCCCAGGAAGAGACCAGGTTTCCGGGGGGAGCAGAGGAAGGACGGTCAGGATGCTTCCTGCTGTATAAAGGAAGGCTTTGCCTCCCGCGGGGCCCCCTTCAGCCCTTGTCTTACACCTGGGTGGCCTTTCCGTCTGTTTATGCTCCACTGCATAAGCAACATTAGCAAAGGCTGCAGCGAGATCAGGGCTCCGTCCCCCAGCCCCTTGGCTTTGAGTCTGTGTCCTTCGACTTTTCACTGCTTGTTATACCCTGTGCAGTAGCCGCCGCCGACTCCAGCTTTGCCCCATTACCTTTCCTTTGTTTCAAGAGTTCTGCCCTCATCCCTTGGCTAAGGCAGTCACTTCCAGCTGTCCCCTCATCAGGTAAGGGAGTCCTGGGATAGTCACCTTTTTTCTACAAGTGCTGCTCCCTGCTAGACCTTATGGTGGCTTTCAATTTACGTGAAACAACTGGTAATGTTCTTTTTATTAATGTATGTCTGTCTTGCCCTGCTTGATTATTTGGTTGTCTTTGTCAGTTTATTAATTCTCTCTCTCTCTCTCTCTCTCTCTCTCTCTCTCTCTCTCTCTCTCTCTCTCTCCTCCTTCCTTATTTCTTTCCTTTTTTTTTTCTTTTCTTTTTTTTTTTTTCAGACAGGTTTCTCTGTGTAACCCTGGAACTTGCTCTGTAGATCATCAGGCTAGCCTTGAACCCTGCCTGCCTCTGCCTCCCAAGTGCTGGGATTAAAGATGAGCACCACCATGCCAGATTGAGATTCACTTTTTTTTTTTTTTCTCTCTGTGTAGCCCTAGGCTGTCCCGGAGCTCACTCTGTAGATCAGGCTGGCCTTGAACGTGGTCATCTTCCTGTTAGTGCCTCCCTAGTGCTGGGATAAAGGCGTGCGCCACCACTGCCTGGCGAGATTCACTTTCTTAATGTCGATATTCTTTTAGGTCAGATTCCTCGCCACTTTTAGGCTGTTTTGAAGGCTGGCTTCTCTGAAACTTGACACTGAGGTGAGACAGACTTCAGAGTACACTGTGCTCCTTCTTCTCCCTCTTCTTCTTGACAAGGTCTTTCTTGTATAACAGCCCTGGCTGTCCTGGAACTCTGCAGACCAGGCTGGTCTCAGACACATAGGTTCGCCTGCCTCTGCCTCCGAGTGCTGGGATTATTAAAACCGTGCAGCTCGGCAATTTGTTAGTTTTCTTTGCCATTTCATTAGTCTTAAAACTATTATAAAAGAAAGTACAATTAACGTGTGTGTGTGTGTGTGTGTGTGTTACAATGTATCTGTGTGGTGATGAGGGCAGCTTTGTGGAGGTGATTGAGTCTTTCTTACCACGGAGGAATTTCAGAGCTTGAACCCAGTTTGCCAGGCTTGCTTGCCAGGCGTCTTTACCTAAACAGCCCTTTCTTACATGTTTTTACTTCATTAATTTCTTTTTTATACATGATAATTGTATGCATTAGTTTCTTCGATTGTCCATCTACTTTGATTTTATTAATTGTTCTCGTTTTCTTCCCTCTAACATGTTACATGCTTAGCTCTTTAACCTTTAGCCCTTATTCATTTCCATTGTAAGCATGTAACACTCTGAAACAATTAAGTTTTAGTCCTGGAAGGACAGCCATGTGGCACCACGTCCTGCCTTCTCCAGTGGCTTTCCAAAGCACTGGTTCAAATCCCTTTAACACACTAATGATTGAAGACTGTTGTGTCTGAGTTCATGTTTATGTGGATTTCATTGGTATCTGTGATGTTAGAAGATAGGCTGGATAGAGCTTGGTGTAGAACGGAAGTCTAGCATACTCAACCACAGCATCCCACAAAAGGCTAAAATGTTGGAAAGAAATTGAAGACGTTATTAGTGAATGAATGAATTAAAATAATAACTACAAATCTATTGCATGTTAAAGAAACATTGTCTAAAATAAAAACAACTAGCTTTTCTGAAACAAATATGAATTAGTGAGAAGAGCAATGTTTCATGTTTTTCCAGTTCTCTTCAAGTATCTGGTTTAGCAGGTCGGCCTCCTGTCTGTTTTTGCTTAGGTGTCATATCTACAGTTGAAAAAGGAAATTGTGTATATACACACATATATATTTCCCTATCACCCCAAGTTCAGCAGGTAGTGTGTGAAAGGTTAACACAATGCAGAGAAGGAATCCACAGTGAACTCTGCTCTCTGAGGCCCTCAGGCCTGACCTGTGCCCTGACTAGATCTCTCGCCTGCCTGAGGTTTGAAACATTCTTCACTGGCAGCTTATAATACTGGCTAATTCAGATCATCCAAATGTGAATCTTTTTCCTGACATTAAAGCGAAAAATTGCATCCATTGCCATTTTCACAGATCTCACTAGGAAATAAGTAAATATTATGACTTTTTTTCCTTAGTGGTGGATGTAAGTTTTAAATTTTGCTCAAAAACTCAAATGTGATCATTTTCTACAAATGCTGCCAGTTCTGTTTCTTGAACTGAGAGACTTACATTTGATTTGTATTTTAGAAAATATTGCTCAAATTCTAAAGTCCAAACACGTAGCTTCGTGAACTGAGAGACTTATATTTGATTTGTATTTTAGAAAATATTGCTCAAGTTATTAAGTTCAAACATGTAGCTTATCAGTTTGTCATCCTTTCATTTCAAAATAACTTAAAAAAAAATTACACTCACGTGCTGGGCAGCGGTGGCACACGCCTTTAATCCCAGCACTCAGAAGGCAGAGCCAGGTGGATCTCTGTGAGTTCGAGGCCAGCCTGGACTACAGAGTGAGATCCAGGACAGGCATTTAAAACTACACAGAGAAACTCTGTCTCGAAAAACCAAAAAACCAAAAACCAAAAAACCAAAACCCCACTCACTTCTCTTCTATTATATTTCCCTTCTATTATATTTCCATGGTGAGAAATCAGTTAAATGAATTTCATAGCGTTCTGGCTCACTTGTCTCTGATATATTGACTTTATTTCCTATCCATACATATCTTTTTTTTTTTTTAAACTTTGGATCAAGAAATTATTCCTTTTCTTTTCCCCTCTTTTGAGACAGCCTCTCACTATGTAGCTCTGGCTGTCTCAAACTTGGTGTGAAGATCAGGCTGGCCTGGAACTCACAGCAATCCACCCACCTGTCTCCCGAGTTCTGGGAATAAAGACGTTCACCACTATGTCCTTGAATTGTTCTTTCAGAAAGGATAGATGAATAGAAGAACTTTTCAGTCCCTTCCAGACGACAGGCCCTGTTTTCCATCTACTTAGCTGGTCTTTCGCCGTGTTCAGTATTCCAGTCAAATCTTTCTTCTTGTCTTTTCATTTAGGAAGACGGCCCCTCCCCCCATCTCCTTCTCTTTTCTCTCCGTTTTTTTTTTTTTTTTGGAAGGTGGTCCATGAAGGTCAACACTTATCTCTATCTAGGACAGAGAAACTGAAGTTTGAGGCCTGTTTTATGTCCTGTTGGACAGTTGTTTTTGTTTGTTTGCTTTTTCCAAGTTTATGTAGTATTTGTTTGTTTTGTTTTCTGAGACAAGGTTTCTCGGTATAGTTTTGGAGCCTGTCCTGGAACTCACTGTGTAGACCAGGCTGGCCTCGAACTCCCTGAACTCCTCCTGCCTCTGCCACCTCAGTGCTAGGATTAAAGGCATCGGCCACCACCGCCCGGCTTAACAGTATGTTCTATGTTCAACATTATTTTCCTTCTAAGTAAGCTGTTTTGTTCATGTTGGGGTTTCTCTCTTATTCAGGCAAGGTTCCCTTAAGTACCCAATGTTTCTTAGATCTCATGTTAAAATTGGTGGTTCAGTGTGGTGGTGCATGCTTTTAATCACAGGCCGAAGCAGGTGGATCTCTATGAGGTCAAGGCTTGGTCTACATAGTGTAGACCAGGAACTATGTAGTGAGACCTCATTTTTCTTTTAAAAAAAAAAAAAAAAAGAGGAGGAGGAGAATGGATAGTCTCAGGCATTTGTTAGCAGAGTTGAGCTCATTTTCCCCAAAGTGGGTGAGTAGGATGAGCCACTGATGTGACCCTGGAGGTCTCCCTACCATATACCCAAGTGCAGCCCAGAGGAAAAGCTGGGGTCCAACGTTGCATCATTTTTCTGTTTTGTATTTGAATCTTTTCTTCTTTCCGTCCACAGTAGTGTGTAGACAGCTTTGCAGCGCTCTGACAAGACACTCGATGTAAATGACGGGAGAGGAAGGATTATGATTCTGTTTTTTGTTCATACTTTCAGATGTATCTGTCCATCATGGCTGTGGCGGGACAGGGCAGCTCAGTTCGTGGGGCCCTGGAAGCCATGAGCGGGAGGGGAGAGGAAGGCGGAGGCCTGTGCTCCAGACTCCTTCTGTCCGCTCAGGTTTATTCGGCCTGAGCTCCTGCATACATGCCTTAGTAATGCCCACATTCAGGGCTGGTCTCCTCCACTGCTAGCCCTCTCCTGAAATGAGCTGGGGGGCACCCCACAGGCTTTACTAGTCTCCTGGGTGCTTCCCAACCTAATCAAAGTGAAAACTAGGATTATTCATCATAGGCCGGGTGGTGGTGGCGGATCTCTTGATTCGAGGCCAGCCTGGTCTACAAAGTGAGTTCCAGGACAGCCAGGACTGTTATACAGAGAAACCCTGTTTACAAAACAAACAAACAAACAGATTATCTATCATAAATAGTTTGAACTCAACCTAGGCATTTTTCCAGCTTTCTCTCTCTCTCTCTCTCTCTCTCTCTCTCTCTCTCTCTCTCTCTCTCTTTCTTTCTCTCTCTCTCTTTCTCTCTCTGGTCCTGGGGCCGCTTATTTAGAAGTGGTTGTCTCTAACTCCTCTGGGTACACAGTACAGGGGCTGGCTTGGTCATGCACCCTGAAGATTCTGAAGGCTTGTGGGGAACAGGTCTTGTGGTGTGTTAACTTGGCCTGCGCCAGTTGGGGTTGAGCTTCTCACCTCTGGCTTCTCCTGAATTCCCGTCTCCTCTGCTCAATGTCCTCTGGAAGCATACGGAAACATCTCTTCTCTGTGCTGGTTATAAACATACAAGTGAACTCACAAAGGGTCTGGAAATGGAAACCTGCCCTACAGGCTGCGAAGTTTTTGTTTTTTTTGTTTCCTACAAGAGCTTCAAGCACTGTAAGTGCCTCAGAAGAATCCTTCCCCCTTTTAACTGCAAAGCTGACTTGGTTACAAAATAATTATTTCCTGTAAGAATCAGTTTGGGTTGCTCACTAAATAATAAGAATTCTCAGTTCTTTAATTCATATTTCCATCATCTGAACTATTTTACTTGTTAACATTTGGCCTGTAGTTATGCCAAACGGAAAATGAATAAGCCATTTCCTCACGTAATATAAGCATATGTTGGGCTGGAGATGTAGTCGAGGGATAAAGGGCTTGCTTACCGCACGCAGCTCTGGGTTTATTCTCTAGCGCTGCCAAAAACCAGACAGAAAACGCTCACAAAAATGTGTTCTTTCTCTGATGGACTGTAGAATGTTCCAGGAGTTTGGAACATTCCACAAATAATTTAGACAAATTATTTCTTTCTCCTTTTGTACAATCTCTTTATTACTCTTAATTTATACACTTTCTCAATTGTTCACATAAAAATAAAGTCACCTTCCTTCCTTCCTTCCTTCCTTCCTTCCTTCCTTCCTTCCTTCCTTCCTTTCTTTCTTTCTTTCTTTTTCTTTCTTTTTTTTTTTTTTGATTGGATCTCTCCATGTAGCCCAGGCTGGCCTGGAACTCAGAGATCCTCCTGCCTCTTCTTCCCAAGTGCTGGGATTAAAGGCGTGTGGCACCACACCCAGCTAAGAAATTGCCTTCTAATAATAGTACTGAGCCAAGTACAGGCAACCGTACTTCAGAGGCCTTGTGTGGGCCACAATCCAGCCCCACACTGCCTGCTGCAAGACCTCTGGCAAACCTGGTGCTTCATCTGTGTGAAGAGCATGGGATCTGAGTCCGACTTCACGTTTTGGGGGGAGGGTTGTTTGGAAAACACGTAATTTAATTTCTGTAAGGTGACCAGAATACTGGTTGAATAGAATGATCCCCATAGGCTCAAGTATTTGAATCCTTAGTCATCAGGGAGTGGAACTCTTTGATAGGATTAGAAGAATCAGGAGGTGTTGCCTTGTTGGAGGAAGTGTGTCACTGGGGGGTGGGCTTTGAGGTTTCAGAAGCTCAGCCAGCCCAGCTTCTGCTCTCTGCTGCTCTAGTGTCCGCCTGCAGGCCGCCATGCTCCCCGCCATGATGCTAATGGACTAACCTCTGAAACTGTAAGCAAGCCCCCGATTAAATGCTTTCCCTTATAAGACTTGTCATGGCACTCATGGGGTGCCTCGCGTGAGGCACCCCATGACCGGTCTGGCAACACCACTAAAAACTGGTCTAAAAGTGAAAAAGTAAATAGACGTGAAAGTGCTTTGTAACTGTTGTGAGCGTATTAGATTTTGGTCCCCACACACCTCAGGTTACTGTTTTAACAGATTATTCCCACTTAAAACATCTTCTCCTCACCCTTGTCCTCCCATTTCCCACCATGACATCTTTCTGTTCCCTGCTGCCCTTCTGCCTCAGCTTCAGCGCTTTAGGTTCATCCTTTAACCCTTTCAGCTCTGGATGATTAGGAAGAGGGCTGAGCAG
Source organism: Peromyscus leucopus (assembly GCF_004664715.2). Classification (NCBI taxonomy): domain Eukaryota; kingdom Metazoa; phylum Chordata; class Mammalia; order Rodentia; family Cricetidae; genus Peromyscus; species Peromyscus leucopus. The sequence continues at coordinate 44,871,740 of NC_051080.1, forward strand.
GAGTATGGCAGCACATACTCACATGAGTGGGTTTGTAGATCTGAATGAGTGGCTTCGTCTCTGACAAAATCACCCGAGGAATCGCCTAAAGGAGGGAAGCCTTCCTTTGGCAAACGGCTCCAAAGTCTTCAGTTCAGTTTGGCTCCACTGCTGTGGGCCTGTGGAGGGTTGAAGGTCAGGGCCAGGGACACACAACGAAACAACCAACAAAAACAACTCACCTCTTGGAGGCTGGGAAGGAGAGAGGAGGGGGAAGGGAGGGAGACTGAGGACCAGATAATACCCTTCAACTGGATTTCATTCCCTACACCTGGGGACAACTTACTTGAATGGTACTGCCTCAGGTTGTCACCTGGGTCCCAGCTGAGTGAGTCTGAATTACGGCTGGAGAATTACGGTTATTGGCAGTCCTTGGTCCCCCACTGGTCAGGGATTCAGTTTTTTACCACAATAGGTCAGTTTTCCTCTGCCAGAGCTAATGAATAAATAAAGGGATGGCAGGGAGAGATGGACTCAGGATCAGTTTATAAAAGTGAGAAACTCATTTTTGCCATATGCTGCTGCTCGAATGAACTGATCCTGGCTCAGTGTGGGAGGGACTCCATAAAGGTGTGAGTTGCAGGAGTCAAGGATGGAGAGGCTGAGTGGGAGACTCGCCACCAGAGACAAGGAATCACCCAAGAGTCAGGATGCAGTGGTTGGACCAAGGTGCTAGCAATGGGGTGGTTTGAGGTGGTCAGGTTCTGTAGGGAGTCGGCAGGTAAAACCAGAGGGATTTTTCTGTTGCAGTGAATGTAAGAGACTAAGACAGCAGGGATCTGATGTGTTAAAACCGCAAGAGTGGCATTGCTATCTGCAGAGATTAGGAAGGCTGAGGGCGGCCCGGGACTTGAAGGGTGTGGTGGTTGGAGATGAGGTCTTTGGCTTTCCCACCTTATCTTGTCTATTCTAATCTTTGCCTCCATTAGAGGCCATTAGTCTCTCATTTAATCTAACAGCTCACCACAGACAGGAAGCTGAGCTGTGGGCAGGTGACAGCTAGTTAGCTCGGGGCCAGGGTCTGAATTTGCCACCATCTCGTGCACCAGTTCTTCATAAACAGATAATTGACATGTTTTAGAAGGTCTGTATTAGATGTTTCTTGAGCCTAAGTGCCTAAGGTCCATCTGGATTTCTAGATGTGTTTACCAGGGAGAGACACATGGTGGAATTGGTGCTTCTGGAAGGAAACCAAAGGCTACGCCAGTGGAGGGGGGTGTCCAGATCTTTGTAGAGTGATGCCACAAAGGCTTGAGAACCCAAGGTAGATCAAGAACAGTGGGGAGGCTGCCGTAGGGTTTTGTTTAGGGGAATGCCACCTCGCCGGTGTCCTTGGGTCCTTTTTGTGCTGTTGGCAATCTGTGTACTGAAAATTTAAAGTTAGCTTGACAAAAGGAAACTCCGAGGGACTAAATAGGGAAGCTTCTGAAGTATGTTCTGAAGAGAGAGAGAGAGGGAGAGGGAAGGGGGGAGGGAGGGAGAGAGAGGGAGGGAGAGAGAGGGAGCTAATGTGCCCTAAGGCCAGGAGTTAAGAATGGGGTCTTTAAGGCATGGCAGAGAAAGAGTTTAATTCTCCATATTAAGCAAGTAGAGAGCACAAATTCTGACCAACCGGGACTAGATAATGAGAATAAATATCCTTGGGAGGGTTTGGACCTGATCAAGGCAGTACAGACTCATACTACATTCTAGAAAATGGTGTTCCACGAAGATTACTTCACCAGATTCCCACCGAGGAGGGAAGTTCTGGAGAGATTAATGAGAATGTCGTGGAGGGCTAAGACGGAAGCTGTCATGTTGGATCTGGTGACTGACTTAAAATGGGCATGTGATTTTAGTTATTTATTTACCTTTTATTTTTTCCCAGTCAACCTCATATATATTGTATTTATTTCTAGAATTGCCATTTTGCTATTTGTTTGTTTTAAGACAGAGTCTCTTGCAGTCCAAGGTGTCCTTGAACTCCTGATCCTCCTGCCTCTACCTCCAGTGTGTTGAGATTAGAGGTGTGAACCACAGTACTGGGCATTCCCCTGTGTTTCTCTACAGATTTCCCAGCCATTCACTCCATCCTTCTCTTCTTCCTCCTCCTTCATTACATTTTGCTGCTTCATATCTCAGGACATGTGATTTTAGAGATGAAGATGCCATGGGCTAAGTGTCCTGAGCCCCTCAGCGTGAAACTTTCCTTCCTAACCGGCTCCAAGGCAGGGGGAGGCTGGCCCTGGCAGGAGGTAGCTGGCTCCTTTTCCCCTGCAGCTAATAACTCAGTTCTCAGCCCTGCTGCCTGCCCTGTGTGCGCAGAAGAAGGTAGTGAGCCACAGGAAACAAAAACAGGCGTGAGTGACCTGAACGATGCTGTGAATGTTCGAAGCTCGCCTACATTTTTTTCCTCAAAGAGAGACCCAGAGGTCAAGTTCACATTTGCTCAGAGAGTGCAAGGCCACCTAGATTGTGAACCCAGAGGCTTAAGAATTAGCTGAAGCAAGCCCAGCAGTGGTGGTGCATTCCAGCCCTTTAGGGAGGCAGAGGCAGGCAGAGCTCTGAGTTCAAGGCCAGCCTGGAACTGGATGGCCAGGGCTGCAGAGAAAAATCCTCTAAGAATTGACTGATACAGATTTAGAATTGTCTTTCCCAGTGAAAAACAATGATAAAACTTTAAAACCAGTGAAAACTGGTGATAAAACTTTAGGTAGACCTTTAGAAGGTATTTCTTCACACACACACACACACACACCAAAAAAAGAACATTTCATTTTCTTTGTAGTAGTAAGTACATTTTTCTTCTCAGCACATCAGAGAGATGATCCTATTTTTATTATTCTACAGTGTTCTGTGTCAGAAAGACCATGATTTCTGAAGAATAAAACATGGCGTTGCACAGTTAAAGGGGAGAACATAACAGGCCCTTGTGTTATCAAAAAAAAAAAAAGTGTGATTTCCTAGATTTTTTTCCCCTCTTTGTTATGCAAGGATTCACTAACAGTTCCCTCCTAGGGGAGACATTGGTTAAGCCCCTGAAGTCACCAGTGAATTATACCAGGAAGAGCTGGAGTCTCCAGGAAGGAGTTGGAGACTAAGGAGGAAGATTGGAGAAAAATCTGTGCAGTAGCAGGCCTCCACTTCCTGCTCAGTGTTTAGAACGAGGCAGCGTTAGCCACGCCCTCTTCTGCACAGCTGACCTTGCTCTTCCCAGACACAGCGCAGTCTATTCCTTTCAAGGGCAGCCTATTGCAAACATGGCTTCCTAGGATCCGATGGTTTAGCCTCAGAGTCTTCAACCTTAGGACGACACAGAAGCAATACACACCCAACACATGCTTCAAAGCTGAAGTTGTGGAATCTTTTTCTAAGTCTCCCCTCTTTAGTGCTTCACTGAGTGACTCTCCAGAGAATGCCTGTACTTCAGTTTTCTGGTTCACTTTCTGAGTGAAATGTAGACAAGGTGACCCAAATAGACAGAATGGGGAGGGCGGCCCCATCAAAGTGGGAACCCCAGTTCTCCTGGCTTCTCCCTCAGGTCTCATTTCTGTTACAGACACTTCCAACCTGCACGGCTAACCCACCCTCATCATCAGTCATTTTCTACAAAGTGGACACGCTATGGCTTTGTTTTTGTTTAAGAAAAAGAAAGTTCTTTTCTATTGGACTTTCCAAAAATGGGTATAAACACACTTCTTTTATAAAAAAAAAAATTCACTCTGAATGATGAAATGTATTAGTTTAAATACGTCCTGCCCCTCCCTCTGCTATCAAGGATCAGCTGTCTGCTCCTCAGCTCTGCATTTCCTTCTTCTCACACCCTGCCCCCTGCAAAGTGGCTCTCCATTCTGCGAGGCCCTGTGGGTGCATCTGTCCTGTTCACTCCTCCATGGTCAGGAGCTCGAGTGCCACGGGTTCTCAGTGCCACGGGTTCTCAGTGCCACGGGTTCTCAGTGCCACGGGTTCTCAGTGCCACGGGTTCTCAGTGCCACGGGTTCTCAGTGCCACGGGTTCTCAGTGCACGGTTCTCAGTGCCACGGGTTCTCAGTGCACGGTTCTCAGTGCCACGGGTTCTCAGTGCACGGGTTCTCAGTGCCACGGGTTCTCAGTGTCACGGGTTCTCAGTGCCACGGGTTCTCAGTGCCACGGGTTCTCAGTGCCACGGGTTCTCAGTGCCACGGGTTCTCAGTGTCACGGGTTCTCAGTGCACGGTCCAGTGCCACGGGTTCTCAGTGCCACGGGTTCTCGGTCAGGTTCTCAGTGCCACGGGTTCTCAGTGCCACGGGTTCTCAGTGCCACGGGTTCTCAATGAAGCCTGTAGGGTGGCGAGCACTAGAGGAACAACTCTGGTTTCTCTCTAAATAGTCATAGTTTTTTTTTTGTTTGTTTGTTTTTTTAACTATTAATACATTATAACCAACTTTAACGAAGCCTGGAAGGCACAGAAACTGACAGGAACGCAGGAGATGGGGTTGTGGCGATGCCGCGTAACTCTCAGAGCGGTGGGTCCTCCCCAGGACCCAGTTATCAATTATTTCCAGGACATTACGAGGGAGGCAGGCAGGCGGGCATTGCTAACTCCACTTAAGACAGGAGACCCTGAAACACAGGGGTCTGCTCGGTTCTCCGTCACTGTGGGTGACTACGAGTCACCACACGCCTAGTCATCAGTAGGCATTTGTCTCACTCCAAAGAAGGGAGATGAAGGCCGGCGGTGGTGGCGCAGGCCTTTAATCCGAGCAGAGGCAGGAGGATCTCTGATTTCAAGCCCAGCCTGGTCTACAGGGTGAAATCCAGGGCTACACAAAGAAACCCTGTCTCAAAAAGCCAAAGGGGGGGGGGATCACTTTGAATCCTGATTATTTGCAGTGGAGTGATATTGTTCCTTCCTAGTGAGCTCCACGGTCACAGAGAGCTCCCCTCAGGCCGGGAGACTGTTGCACCCCAGATTCCACCTGATAAATGCTGCTTCCCACCTGTACCACCCCGTCTCAAATATATTCTAGCAAAATGCAAATGTCCCTTTTGGACCCCGCGGAACGTACAGCACCATGCCATCACACGAAGGGCCGTTAATACACCCGCTTTAGAAGTTCACACCAGTCCTCCATCACAAAGTGAGCCGAGGAACACTGGCCATCAGGAGGCTGGAAAGGACTGTCTTTTGGAACTTGGTGACCATCGGAAGTTCTTGGTGGCTGACTTTCCATCGACTGTTGTGGTTTCTGACACCGGCCACCTATCCATGTCATGTGACTGTGTCAGGGTAGGTGTTGTTGAATACAGTGTCATTGTATCCACTTTGGTTCCCTTTCAGTGAATAAGAAAAAAGGGCCAAGAAATGAGTGACAGTTTCTCCAGACTGTCACTCGGGACCTTGGGTCCCTCCATGGGGAGCTGTGGAGGACTGTCATGGTCTTTGGGTGTCTGAGTCATTGTTACATTGATCTTAAGACTGCCTTGTAGACTGCTGCTCTCCATACGCAGGTTGACCTGGTTAGCACTAATTCACAGGCTGTCCCTTGGGGAACTTAGTCTCCTCATTCCTCACCCAATGCTTCCATATCATCTTAACGTAACAGAATTCTACAGCAAATGGGATTTGTATGTAGGGTCCACCTCACCACATCCCGCATAGCTCTGTTCCACAGTGTTATCTGTATTAACGTGTTTGCCGAGAAGCTTATGTTGCTGTTCTTATTAAGAGATTTAGATTGGTCTACAATTTCCCAGGAATTTCAAGCAAGATTAAATTTGATAAAACATTTTGAATCATTAACCTATTGATTATATGTAAGTAATAATGATTTAAATTAGAATTTAGTTTAAGGAAAATTGTTCTCACTGGCTTTCATTCTAGTGCTCATTAATTAAGAATAATTAAACTATTCAGAATAATTAGATTCAGAAAACCAAGTTTTAAGGAGAGCCACATAAACGAACTAGATATATTATCCTTGAAAATACTTACGTGTGTGTGTGTGTGTGTGTGTGTCTGTCTGTCTGTCTGTCTGTCTGAGTGAGTTTACGTGCTTATGTGTGCCATGTGAGTGGAGTTCCTGAGGCGGCTACAGAGTGATTTCTCCTGGAACTGTAGGTTCAGATGGGTGCTGGGACTTGAACCTGGGTCCTGAAGAGCAGTAAGCCCCTGAGTCGCTGAGCCAGTTCTTCCAGCCCACACCACCTTTTACACCCTTGCTACTCTTCCTGCAGAGTGAAGGTGTAAGCTGAGGCAAGCTTGCAGTGTGGTCTTTTCAGCTTTAAGCTGCCTTTTTTCTTTTCTTTTCTTTTCTTTTCTTCTCTTCTCTTCTCTTCTCTTCTCTTCTCTTCTCTTCTCTTCTCTTCTCTTCTCTTCTCTTCTCTTCTCTTCTCTTCTCTTTTCTTTTCTTTTCCCCCGAGACAGGATTTCTCTGTGTAGCTTTGCCCCTTTCCTGGAACTAACTTTGTAGATCAGGCTGGCCTTGAACTCACAGAGATCCGCCTGCCTCTGCCTCCCGAGTGCTGGGATTAAAGGCGTGCGCCACCACCGCCCGGCTTAAGCTATCTTTCTCTAGAGGAATACAAATCAGTGTAATCGTATGCTGTGTGTAGTATCGGAGGGAAAATGGAAAGTTACCTGATAATGAGCCTATATTTTTCTTGTTCTTACAGTAATAAAAGACTAGTGGCCTTAGTGCCCATGCCCAGTGACCCTCCCTTCAATACCCGAAGAGCCTACACCAGTGAGGATGAAGCCTGGAAGTCCTACCTGGAGAACCCCCTGACTGCGGCCACCAAGGCGATGATGAGCATTAACGGTGATGAGGACAGCGCTGCCGCCCTCGGCCTTCTCTATGACTACTACAAGGTGGGTCCCCGACCAGCCTCCTCCTCTGCCTCCTCCGGGCCCTCCTTTCATGCATGGCAAGGTGGGACAGGCTCTTTGTTCTAGGCCAGTGGACTTGGGTGGAATTCTGCTTTTTGCGTCCCCCAACGCCTACTTCATGAAACCCAACTTTATTCCCACTCAGAAGTTTAAATTAGGGGATACTCATTTCTTTAAAAAAAATATTTATCTATATATGTATTTGTGTGTGTGTGTGTGTGTGTGTGTGTGTGTGTGTGTCTAGAGAAGCCAGAGAAGGGGGTCAGGTCCCCTGGAGCTGGAGTATTATTTGCTTATTTCCCTTCTATCATTATGGCTCCATTTTTGCGGCTATGTCGTGATTAGTTATTGTTCAGTGGCAGCATTGACTTGTCTCCAGGTTTTCCAGTTTAATAAGAAACATTCTTATTGAGGATGTCTCTGTTTTCTGGATCATCCAGGGAGTGTGTTATTATTAACATGAGGGACTGTCAGCAATTCCAGCCCTGATGTTCATTTGTGTTCATTTGAAAAAGTCCTTAAAAGCGAATGTAACACTAGAAGAAATGCTGCTTAGACATTGTTTTTAGAGTAAGAGTGCCTCAGGAAGTTAAACAAGAAACAATAGTGTGAAGAGTTAGGACCTGCCCCCCCCCCCAGAACTGCCCTCCGAGAACTGCCCTCCGAGAACTGCCCCCCCAGAACTGCCCCCGAGAACTGCCCTCCGAGAACTGCCCCCCCCAGAACTGTCCCCCGAGAACTGTCCCCCGAGAACTGCCCTCCGAGAACTGCCCTCCGAGAACTGCCCTCCGAGAACTGTGTAAAAGGTCAACAAGTGTCACATTTAGCAAAGAAGGAGCATTATTGCTGCTCTGGCTGGAGCTACCTTCAGCTGGTGCTGGAAGTTGGCAGCATGGTGGGAATGCCTTTTTGCCAGTCGGGCATCATGAAGCTCTCATTCTCCGTCCATTGTGGGAAATCAGCTTTGGACAAAACCACCACGAAGAATAATTTGACCTTGGGTCTCTGCTTCCTTTTGCCTCACCTAAGACAGAGCAAGGTGTGAGGGACAGGCAGGAGGGATGTACGGGTATGCTCATCAGGGCATTTTAGCTGGGGACATTCTTATCTCAAATAAGTAATCATTTATTGTTAGGAAGTGCTAGGTTATCTCACTGGTACTTTATTTATTTATTTATTTTTCAAGCTTTATTTTGTGTACATTGGTATGAAGGTGTCAGGTCCCCTGGAACTGGAGTCACTGACAGTTGTGAGCTGCCATGTGGGTGATGGAAATTGAACCTGGGTCCTCTGGAAGAGCAGCCAGTGCTCTTAACCTCTGAGCCATCTCTCCAGCCCCTCACTGGTACTTTTGCTGGTCTAGCCTGGTTCCCCCCCCGCCCCTTAGCCGGAAAGGATGTGTTGGCAGATGCTGATAGCCTGTTCTTGAAGGTTTCAATGCCAGTGTGGCTCATGACGTATCAGGAAGGGCCTTAACTCTAGGGGACGTGGACTCTGGGTGAGAGGACGCAGTGAAGGGCAGACTTACACCTGTAGAAAAGAAGCTGAATCTCAAAATGGATTTTGGTGGCTTTGCTTTCCTATTTTCTGTTTGTGATTTTTCTTCATCTTTTTTGACCGAATAGTACATTTGAAAATCACAAAAATAGAGCCAGGCATGGTTGGCATACCTTTAATCCCAACTCTCTGAGGCAGAGGCAAGCTGATCTGATTTCAAGGCCAGCCTGGTTTGCATATAGAATTCCAGCTTGGCCAGAGCTACACAGTGAAATCCTCTTTTGGGGAGAGGGGAGGAAAATAAAAATGCAGGAACAGCTCTGAAATCTTATGGAACGAGAGCATGCTGAAGTTTACAGAGAATGGTGGAGGTAGAGAACTCATTATATTAGACTGCGTCATTTCGCAGCCTCGACCATCCCGGGGACCCCAGGCATTCTTTCTGTTTTCAGTCTGTTGCTCAGAGAGAAATGGATAAACAATCACCCCTTATTGCAGAAAAATAGTCAACATTTGACAGTTTTAACAATTAAAAAAATCTATTGACACATCATTCAAATGTTCCTAAGTATTCAGGTGAAGATAGTTTCTTCTTCTGACTTTTATGACCAGTATGACAATGAACAGTTTTAAAAGGCTTTAAAGAAATAGATTAATATATTATTATTATTATTATTATTATTATTACTATTGTTATTTTACTTTAGAAAACTTATTTAGTGTATGTTTGAGAGAGAGAAGCAGGAGGTCTCCTGCGCGTGGTGCTCTGCAGCACACACCAGGCCAGCTGGCCCTTGAGTTTCTGGCTGCTTAGCCTGGCTCCACCTCCAAATTCACAGTGAGAATGCTGCAATTACAGATGTGTGCCGCTGCAGCCAGCCTTTCATGTAGGGTTGGGATCTCACTCTGGTCACAAGGCGGAGCTTCACTCTTACCCTCTATATCGTCTCCCTTACCTTACTGTTTCATTCTTTAAAATAGATAATTTTGTTATTGAGAAATGGACATAATTTCAAATACCTGTATTTGGTGACATGTTTGGTTTGTTAGTGAACAAGAGAAGCTGACTTGAGACACAAGTAATTAGTAGTTAATCTACAAAGGAGCATACTTGGCTTACTGTTAATCCCACTGGTAGAGAATATGACCATTGCCATAGTTTAAAGCCAAATTTAAAGCAAACTGTAACCAAATACTGGCCGGGTGGATGGGCTCTGGTCGGGTCCATGCCCGGTTTCCAGGAGACGGCCCGGAGTCAGGGTTTGCAGGGACCTACAAAGGCGAAACCCACAATTCACCACATTGCCCACGGGTCCAATCAGGGGCAGGTATACATCCTGACATACCTCCTGCCTATATCCAATCAGGGAGAAGCGTACATCCTGACATATTTCTTGCCCACATACCTCCCTCTCACATGGGATCAAGCATATCCGATGTAGTTGGGTCATATTTGTTTAGTAGAATTGAAAACATGTGTCTTGTTATCTCCCATAAACAGCAGCCTCCAGCATTTCAGGAACTGTCTGTCCTTGGACAGGCGGCTTGCAGATCAGAGGCAATTTTGTTTCCTGGATCTCTTAGGCATAGTAATTAAAACTTATAATGTAACTTTGGCTCTCACATTACCACAGGGTCAGAGGATAACTGAATAACTGAATATGGGTAGCTGGATGTTGGAAAATGTGATACTAGGTGTGTTATCTCCTCTTGTAGACATGCAGAAGTCATGATTCAAGCCCAAATCTATCTGTAAATATTCTGAGATGCAGGGTAGAGGGTTTACACAAACCTGACCTTATACCCAAATCCACATCCTGTTCTTTGTTAAATGACTGTCTCCTAAGGACTCCCAGAGTTATGGTCCCTTACATTTCGTGCAAGTTTACTGTCTTTTTGTTTGAAACATTTTAGTGCCTAAGAAAAAAACTAGTCTTTTGGGTTTATTTTTTATTTTTTATTTATTTTTTGAGGCAAGGTCTCTCTACATATCCCTGGCTGTCCTGGAATTCATTTTGTAGACCAGGCTGCCTTGAAATCAACAGAGACCCTTCTGTCTCTGCCTGAGATTAAAGCTTGCACCACCACCGCCGGTTAGAGCTAGTTGTATCTCATTTGAGCAGTATGTTGAAATGCTCGTACTAAGGCTTCTCGATTCTCTGCATACTCATAGCTTATGGTGCTGGAGTTATGACAGAGGTAACTGTCCTGTGAGGAAAGATGCACCTGTTGATGAAATAGAATTATTCTCTTTGTTTAAACTGTAAACTTTGGAAGCGAAATTATTCTGACATTTGCTGTCACATTTTCATAGGCTTTCTGTAAATGTGACATGGTGTTTTTGGACCTCATCAGGCTCTTTCAGAGAAGAATTTGTAGGCATGAACAAAGCAGGTCCCCAGGGGCTGGCGGAGCCATAGACTCATCTGAGACTTCCCACATTTCAGGGTTTTCACCCGTGCTGCCAGATCTCATCGCAGGATTATTGCAATGAAGCCTGTTGGACTGTGCAGTTTACAGCTGGGACAGCCGAGTGAGATTTATCCAAGGTTCCAAACAGTTTGTATTTCCTGCTGTCCCTTACATTGTAAAGTCTGCAGTTTAAAAAGTACTTTTCTTTGAGGTCATTTGAAAGTGGTTCAATTTTTAAAGTATGCATTTAAATTTAGTATTGTTTACCAATTAAACAATACTTTAAAAGACCTAAATTTATTCAGTTTCTCACATGTTAGGCACTCACAATCATGTGGCTGTCTATTCAATTTAAGCGACTTAACAATAGTACCTCCAAAGTTAAGTATGGCCTTTCCATGCAGTTTAGACATGTCTCGAAACAGCAGATTAAATTAGATGAATACTTAAAAGACGTTTTAACTTGTGTCTGTGTCCAGATAATTACCCCAGATAATTTATAAAGCATAGAGGTTTGGTTTGCTCATGGCTCTGGAGGGTGGGACATCTAAGAACATAGCACTGACTACTGGCCAGGGCCTTTTTGCGGCATGGTGGCATGGCAGAGGACATCATCCAAGGAGAGAGGCAACAAGTGAGCTGACCCCTGTGGCGGGAGATGAACGGAGCCCTCACAGCTGGCTTGTCTGGGTGAAGCACCACCCACTCCTAAGCTCCAACTCCACCACAGACCTGAGTTGAGAAGTATCAGGAGGTCCATTTTACAGATGGGGAACACTGACCTCGTTTGGCTTAGACTTGAGCACGGTCGTCAAACTCCAGGCTTCCACATCCTGTGCCACTCTTACCACTCTCTTGTTCAGCCACCTCGGTGGTGGATGTCTTTGGCTGAGTGGAAACTGTAGGAATTCCTAGAGGAGTCCAGCAGGAGGATGCTTCCCATCAATGTGTGTTTATCTCAACAGTGATGCTATTGGCCAAGAAGAACCTCTCCAAGGTTAGCCACAGACAAATGAACAAGTCCAAAAGCAAATGCAAGCGATCTACCAATGCAACCAAATCCAAACCACCTATTTATTCACACGTCTGGAGGTGCTGGAGACTCCCTTCTCTCAGAGTGCTTTTCAGTAATGCATCAGGTGATGTGTTGGCATCATGCTTAGGAACGAGATGGTTAGAAAACCTGGAGGCAAGCTTCTCTGGCAGTGGTTAGGGAGTGCTCCTATTAGGTGCTCCTTGCCATACTAGCTGTACTGTCAGATCCCAGCCCAGGAGCCTCCAAAACCCTGGTCAGCACCTGGTGTCCAGCTTCAGAGAGGAAGCTTGCTCCATGTTCTTCAACAGGCTACTTTCTTTCACGCCCATCTTCACTCCATCCAAACGGCTCTCTGCCTCACCTGTTCCTAAGGCTGGGACTCTTAGGATCCTGTGTCTCCTGGGTCAGCTGATTCATGGTTAGCATGAATCTGTACTGGTCACCCCTTTGCCTCCACTTCCCCTCAGGCTACTCACTCTTAACCGTTTCCCAACGATAACCTTCTACTTCTTCAGAGAGAAAGTTCCATTTGGTTTCTTTGTCTGTGTTGGTGTCAGCAAGTCTGATGGTTCCCTGCTGATTTCCAGGTTCCCCGAGACAAGAGACTTCTGTCTGTGAGCAAAGTGAGTGACAGCCAAGAAGACCAGGATAAAAGGTATGATATATGTAAGGAAATAGGATTGCCCCCCAGAAATAACTTCTTGTCTATACCTTTTTGAAAAAGAAAGCCAGGCACAATGGCACATGCCTTTGATCCCAGTGCTTGGGAAGCAGAGGCAGGTGGATCTCTGTGAATTTGAGGCCATATTGAGTTCCAAGACAGCCAGCGATACATAGAGAGACTCTGTGTCAAAAACTAACCCCCCAATGGCCTGTAGAAAGGCTCAGCAATCGCTTACTGCTGTTGCTCAGGACCTGGGTTTGATTCCTAGCACCCACATGGTTCCCAATCTTCTTAATGCCAGTTTCAGGGGATCTGTTACTCTGTCTAATCTCTGTGGGTCCCAGACATGTAAGTAGTGCATGTAGATGCATGTAGGCAAAATATTCACACACATGAAATTAGATTACAACTATAACTTGAGCTGGAAGTTTGTTTTCCAGAAGAGGTAGGGTCAAAAGCCTTGCTTCTTCTGTCTTTTGGGAGTCTGGACCAAAACTTGATCTCTTGCTAGGAAAAGCAAACACATTTTTGCCTGTGCATCCAGAGGATCATCAGCAAGTTCCCTCAGTTGAAGAGCTGATGAGGAGGTTAAAGGTCAGGAACTCGAGGTGATTGGCAGTAAGAGCCTGCAGCTGAAGACAGTTTTGCGCTCAGTCCCACACTCTTTCCTGCAGTCTGGCCCTTAAGGGAATGAGACTCTTCAAGGATTCCTCTTGGTGAGGGAAAAGTAATTACTGAGCCCAGAGAGGTAGAGACTCAGAGCAACTGCCAGCACCATCCAGATGTTAGGAGGGGGTATGTCATCTGGAGGAGTTAAGCAGCTGGGTAGCAAGAAGACTAGATGAAGCGAGATTAGAAGGGGAGGGTCCGTTACAACCTGCTTTTTGATGAAGCCAGATGGAGGATGTCACTTGGCTTGTGTAGACTGTCACCTTTCAGTGGTGACTTAGCCGGCTCCCCAGTCGGTCTCGGCACCTGTCACACTTGCTGTGGCAGTCTGCAGTGACTGTGGGGTCTTTCTCTTCTGGATAGGGTTAGGTGAAGACAAAGGGGACCAGAAGGGACTGAAATGCTCAGCTGTTGCCCCCAAAATCACCCATGCCGGCTCTGTCCTGCAGTGGGATGGAGAGGGACTCCCGTCGGAGATTCTCACTTGGTTCTAATTACCCATTTGGGAGTTTTTTTTTTTTTTTTTTTTTTTTTTTTAAATTCTGTGGCATCAAGTCCTAAAGTTACCACTATTCTAGAAGTGTAGTTCACCATATAGTGAATCTATGAATATTTTTTTTGAAACCAGAACATTTACTTTATGACTGGTTGGAATCCTCAAGAATAACTGGATGCTGCCACAGCTGCCCTGGGGTTTAGATGTTGTCCCTTCACGGACATGTCTGAATCTTCCATAGACAATTTTCAGGTGCCTCATCCGCCCAGTCCCGGTCCTGTTTCGTCCCTTAGCCTGGGCACTCCAGTTACACTCCTCTTGCACTTGGCAGGGCAGCCACCTTTGCCACAGGTTGACTTCTGAGCACATCAGTGGCACAGCGTGTGCGCCTTATTATGACGCTTTCCAAAGGACGATGTTCCTTTAATCATCTTGTTTCTGCCACTGAGGCTAAAAGGGATCCATGCAGTTTTTAGACCAACAATTCGACTAGATTTATACAGCTCTTTAGCTTGCTTACTTTCTTGATAATGAGAACACTGAAAGATGTCTTGACTTGTGCTTCTTGCTTAAAATTCATGTTTTTGTAATAAGTAGAAAAATAAAGAAATCTGGCCTGAAATAAACTGAAGAGAAATTTGAATATCTTGGCAAAGCCAGTAAAGGGTCCTGGGTGGCTAATGGGTTATTGCTGTGTTTGCTATTCTGGTAGACGAACTCATTTACAGCCAGCCTGCAGTGTGTTATCCACAAATATTGATGGTCCTGGGTGAAATGGGTTAGCGAAGTTCTAGATTACAGCTAACGAGATGAAGGAATGCCCAAGGGTGTTCATTCATCATATTCATCTTGCTTGGATCCACTAAGGCGGTCTTGTTATGGCAATACAGTTTTTTTTTTCCTGTTTGTTTTTTTAACGCAGATTTTATGATGAAATATTCAGAACAGGGCCTTTACGAAATACTGCTGCAAATGGGTGGTCTGAATTCTGGCATCATTTGGCTCACTGGAGTCACATTAAACACAATGTCTGAATCTTTGCTGTGTCCCCTGTGTGAGCGAGCACCCTGTTGTTTAACCACGAGAACAGCTTACTGCCTACAGACCTACGTTTGCAGACCGACAGGCTTTATTCCCGGGGTGTTAATTTTTAGAGTCAGTGCTGCAGATCTGTGATCGCCTCAGACAGATCGTCAGGTGTCTTTCTGGTGACCTTGCTTACGTAGAGTCATTCTTCCTGAAGCTTCACTATGAAGTTCTATCTGAAAAAAAAAATCGCCAACTCTTGCCTGGTAGGTAAGCGCAGAGACTATTTCATCTCCTTTATGGAGAGAAACTGAGAGCTTGATTCTTGGAAAACCAATTTTATTCAAACGTTAATTTTTTTTCTCAACACAATATGCCAGCCAGTTAACCTCAGATAGAACATACTGGATAAAAGTAACTCAAATTCACAATGAACAAAGACAAGGCTCAATAAAAACTTGGACTTTCTCTTCTCTGTTCAAGAGAACCATTCACAAATGCTCCTTCCCAAGCTTAGCTGAGCAGCAGGCCTTTCTTAGCAAGATCACATTTAATATCTACAGGAATCTCACATTCTTCTTTATTCCTGATCTCTACCCAAATTCTTTAATATAAATGAAAGTATTTCATTATATTCTGCCCAAAGTTAACTTTCTAAACTGCTTTCTTTCTCCATACCACAGTGGTGGTCAATGATCCCATTGTACTTCAGCATTTCCTTAAACCCCTCAAGTAATTAAATGCTGGGATATCCATGGACTGTTATTTCTTAGCTGATGAAAATATTATAATGATAGTTTCTTATTTTGTTTCATAAGTAGTGAAAAATATCCTTCCTGTCAACCCTTCAAATTACCATGGCTGTATCTTTCCTCTGGTTGAGACAAGGTTTCACTTGATAGCCCAGGTTGACCTGGAACTCAATAAGTAGCCCAGGCTGGCTTCAAACTTGAGTAGTCCTCCCTTAGCCTCCCAGTTGCTGGTATTGCAAGCTTGAGCTGCCACAGGGATCTCCATTGAGAGTGTCATCCATACACAGAGCAGAGGATGGAGCAAGGAGCCCCGCCCCCATCCCACCGGGCAGGCAGCACACCAATCCATCCCACAGGGCAGCGCACCAATGACAGGCTTTGCGTTTGTCCTGTTATCCACCATGTTCTCCTCAAACCCCGTCAAATCCCACCGTCAAATCATTTCACCTTTACTCTGATTTGTATCTCTAAAAACTAGGAATATATATATATATATATATATATATATATATATATATATATATATTTGTTTTTTTAAATTTTTTTTTTTTGAGACAGGGTTTCTCTGTGTAGCTTTGCATCTTTCCTGGAACTCACTCTGTAGCCCAGGCTGACCTTGAACTCACAGAGATCCACCAGGCTCTGCCAGTGCTGGGATTAAAGGAGTGCACCACCACCGCCTGGCAGAACATTTTATTATAAAGAAATAAGTAAAGTTTATTAGAAACAAAATCTTGGCAACTATATTAGCAATATTAAATATTGCCAAATTCACAGTTAAAGTCACTGCCTCAAAAGTCACAAAACTTCATACTTATAATTTTGATTATTCAAGTTAAGGTCCAAATAATATCATATAATATCTATCTATTGTGTGTTTCACTGTGTAACCCTCGCTGGCCTGGACCGTGCTATGTAGACCAGGCTGGCCTGGAACTTCCACCTGCCTCTGCCTCCTGAATACTGGTATTAACGGCGTGTGCCATCATGCAGGGCTGCTAGTTAGGGTTTTAAAAGCTGCTTTTACTCTAGACGGCTCCTTCCACCCTTCTCCCTCTTGTGCTTGCTTCCGCCATGATGATAAATTTCCCTTGTCAGTAAGGGAACATGCCTTGGTGTGCCTTATCGCCTGTTCTGATGTTCAGTCTCCCACCTCTGATTCTGCAGAGCTGAAAGTTAGATGTCAAGGCATGATAAGACTTACGGCCACCTTTACACCCCCCCCCCCCCAAAGTGGGCTGTGTGTTTTATAGAAGGTTGAGACCTCACTCTGTGCCACCCAGGGCCACACATACATAGCGGTCTTAGTTCTAATGACACAAAGATCCACGACATCCCATTGCCAAGTTTCTATCAGCCCTTCTTCCCCTCACGATTTAGCAGGATGGCTACCCGCCACGATTGCTGTATCAGGGTTTTAAAGTGGAGATGCATTCTAATTCTGTCACGTCCCGGGTCTGAACACACAGAAACTGTCTCGGCACCAGTGAAGCCCAGAGCACTTTGAGCGGAGGCGAGAACCGAGTGCAGGTCCTGAAGACTGTCCCAGTGAACCTCTGCCTCAGCCAAGACCACGTGGAGAATTCGAAGCGCGAGCAGTACAGCGTGTCCATCACCGAGAGCCCGGCCGTGATCCCGGTGTCGGGCATCACCGTGGTGAAAGCCGAGGACTTCACGCCCGTGTTCATGGCGCCCCCGGTGCACTATCCCCGCGCGGACGGCGAGGAGCAGCGCGTGGTCATCTTTGAGCAGACTCAGTACGACCTGCCCTCTATAGCCAGCCACAGCTCCTATCTCAAGGACGACCAGCGCAGCACCCCGGACAGCACCTACGGCGAGGGCTTCAAAGACGGGGCCTCAGAGGTGAGTCCCCGACACGGCACTCCCCGTCGTCCGTCCAGGGCATTAAACTGAGAGTGTATCTACTCCTGTTATTTTTAATGCGTTTGCTGGTAATTTGGGTTTTTTAAATATGTGAAGGTATATTACTGTCTTGTCTCTTCGGTTATGTTTTCTTTTGGTTTAAGTCTTAAATATTTCTGAGGGGTTAGGAGAAATTTAGGTGGAGTTCCAGTTAACTGCTTTGCAGTTATTATCTTCATCTCTTTGATACTTTCCAAATGGTAGCTGCTAAAAATGTTGCATGCCCCGTTGTTATTTTTAAACAATTTGCAGAAAGCTTTGTAGCTTTTTGTCAGACTGAATACCCCAGGAGGTTGCATTGTCAATCCAGTGTGTTTATGTGTGTGTGCTTTGTAACAAATAGAGAGATCATAGTCTTCTCAGGCTCATCCTCACAGCGCAACTGTTTTTGTTTATCTATATGTTTAGATTCACAAGTTCTAATTGCATAAATGTAGAATTTTAGTAACTATATACAATTGGGTAGTCAACGTCAGAACCACAATCTAGAAAGTTCTTACCTTAAAATGGACCTCTCTGACCTTGAAGTATTCTTTCTCTTGGCAATCACTAATCAGCCTGTCACTGTAGCGTGCCTTCCTTTAAAAATTTCATGTAAGTTGAATACAATATATTCTTTTATATTGTCTTCTTTCATTTAGCATATTTTTTGGATTTATTTATTTTTGTTTATATGCAAACAGTTTGTGTTTTTAAATCGATGATTCCGAGGTGAGTGTATGTCACAGTTTGCTTACCAATCCATTAGTTGGTTGGTATTTGGTTGCTTCCAGTTGGGGGTTATCATGATTGATGTTTTGCTGAACAGACAGGTGTATGTTTTAGCAGGTATAGTCTTTCATTTCTTGTGGCTGCCTAGGGCTGGAATCAACTGCTGGATTATGAGGTGTATGTGTGCTTTATCAGGCACATAGAGAAAGTATAGCATTTATGAGTTATTTTTATTCTAATCAGTGATGTAAGAGTATTCCTGTTCTCCATACCACATGCCAACATGACTGACTAGTCTGCCTAACTTCAGCTGTTTTAGTGATAATTCGGTGGTGGCCATTCTGTTTTCAACCTGCATGTCTATGTCTCATGAATCCGAGTCTTCTCTCATGTAATTGTTTGCCTTTCCTTTTATCTTATGTGGAGTGTCTGTTCAAGTCCTTGGCAGTTTCTTTTATTAAGTTATAAAGAGATTCTTTAGGTAAGGGGAATGGATATAAGCTTTTATCATCTATGTGCTTTTAAACTCCGAGTCTTTGTATCTTTACGTAATCAGATCAATTTATCTTGTTAAATTTGTCTTATAGTTTATGCTTTTAAATGTTAAGATATCTTTTTCTAACCAATGTCTTAACAATGTCTATGTGCATATATGTGTGTCTAAACCAACATATCAACAATTTTCTTGTGTGTGTTTCTGGATAGCTGGTACTTTTCCTCCTTATATGTAGGTTTCTGCTCCACTTAAAAAATAATTTTATAGTTTTTTTCTAAATGTATTTATTTTCTATCTTTTGGAGAGAGGGTCTATGTAGCCCTGGTTGTCCTGGAACTCGATATGTAGACCAGACTGTCCTCAAACTTGCAGAGATATTCACCTATCTCTGCCTCTCAAGCGCTGGGACTAAAAGCTGGGACAATGCACCTGGCTCTGAATTTGCATTTATCACTATCATCATCATCATCATCATCATCATCATCATCATCAGGTTTTCTGAGACAGGGTTTCTCTGTGTAACTCTGGCTATCCTGGAACTCGTTCTGTAGACCAGGCTGGCTTTAAACCCAGAGATTTGCCTGCTTTGGCCTCCCGAGTGCTGGGATTAAAGGCGTGCGCCACCTCTGCCTGGCCTAATTATTTTATTTTTGGTGTGTGTTTATTGTGTGTGCACAGGCAGATGGAGGTCAGAGGACAACTTTCGAGTTACTTTTTCCTTCTACCATGTGGATCTTGGAGACTGAACTCAGCTTGTCAGACCCCACCTCTGAGCCATCTCTGGCCCATCTGAGACATGGTGTTAAGCAAGGCTGGGGGTCCCATGTGTATTCTGATGCCTAGTTGTTCCAGCGCCATTTATTAATTTTGAAAAGATATTCCTGTGTCCACTTTCTTGCCATGGACTCTTAGGGTGTCCATGGAGGATATTGTTGGGGGCCACCTCTCCGGTTCTTGACCCAGACTGCAGCGAGCATGTGTTTTGTCATGGGGGAGCATTCCCCGATGACGAGTGAATGGCATGGGCGTTTCCAGGCCTATAAAGTGGGGTGTGGAGGGACTGCTGCTTTCCTCAAGAGAGGCAAGGACACTGGCGCCATGCCAAGTGCCCTCCTCTGGCTTCCTGTTCAGTGCCATTGGGACAGAGCACCGAAGAGCCGTGAGCCACCTCTGATGACGGCTGTTTCATGGCAGGAGGGTGAAAGGCTCCACACACACACACACACACACACACACACACACACACACACACGTGGTAGGTGACAAATTAGCCTTCACGACAGCCCCACCCTTGCAGTAACGAACTCTCGCTCAGTACTGGAGGCCGGGTTATATGACCCATCTCCTAATACTCCTGTGCCGGAGATCAAGTTCTTACACAGGAATTTGAAGGGACACAGTCACACCACAGCAGCAGCAGCCTTCTAAGTGACAACCATTTCATGATTGTCGCCTGTGTTTTATTAGTGAGGAGGACTGGTCATTGTAGCCAGCAGGCAAACTGTTACTCACCGGTCTCCTCGGAGAAGAGTGTCACTTTAAGATTCTTATTAATTCTATTGCATAAGATAATGACCCACCCAGTGTTTGTTTAAAATCTGAATGTTCCTTATCTATCCCAGTAGATATGGCTTATCTTTCAGGTAGGACCAGAGGCACAACAGGTTGGCCAGCAGCCGTCACTCAAAGGGACACTAGCAACCCGGCCATGGCTTCCACCGGGTGCTTAAAGTGCCTGTCACATTCTGTGAACTCGGGGTGACCACAGTCAGAACTAAGCAATTCTCTACCCCGAGGGACTATCAGGTTTCCTTGAATTTGGTAGTTTTACAACCAGACTTAACGACCTTGTAATAAAAAGGGGGAAACTATCTGCCAGTCAGCTTATGTGACATCACTTAAGATCAACACCAACCTTTTGCAGTCTGATACTGTTGAATACTTGACTTGCCCCCAAGGACTCCGGGGTGCTGTTAGAGAACAGCAAATAGCTGATGCCTCACTCAGTCCCTTGGGAAGTCCGTGATTTTTCGTGTGTGGATTGCCATTGGTGCAGAGATATATATGTAAGTCACAGAAGAGTGTGTGGATGTGGACCAGGGAGCTGTCACACTATTGGGGGGACATGCTATCAGATATGTGTGTGGTATAGATAAAGAAAGTTGTGAAGGAAGCTTGTACTTGGGGCTTTTTTGGATCCTTGAGTTAGTAAACTCGCTGGATGTGAAAGGAAAGTCCTGCTCACTCGTCAGCTCTTCTTTCTGTCTCGGAAAATCAGGGTTTGCTTTGCAGACATTTTTCCACTGAGGTGATGTGACTTGAATGACCTATGAGTCTATGATCTGTGACAAAAATCATAGATCTATGAATCTGTGATCGTTGGCCTTCTCCTTGCCAGGTGGTTGTAAGCATGAGTGTGAAGTCATTCACCAGGAAAATTTGATTAAGGAAAATTTGTCTAAAGACTAGTATTTCTGTCCAGCAAACCCCAGAATGTCTGAGACTCTGGCTGAGTTGACAACATTCACTGACAAATGAGAGAGTGGGGGAAGGGAGCAGTGTGGGTTGGATCTCATGTAATGTAAACCTGGGGACCTCTGTACCCATTGTTCTGGAGGTGCATGATTCCGACATGGCCGGCCGGCCAAGGGTGTCTTTGCTACAGTTACTCAGGAACTGCTGCTCGCTTTGGTGGCTGCCATTGTGAACGTGTTGTTGGGGGAGGATGGTGCCTCCGTGTCAGCCTTGTCCGTGTCACACTGGAGACATCGCTGCTGTGGGTAGCAGTCAGGAAGGGGTATGGGTTCTCCTTGGTTGTGACACACCCTCGTGGAACACAGGTGCTCTAGTACCGTTTGTAATGGGGATTGAACTTGGCCCTGCACATGGTGAGCGAGTGAGCTACCGTCAAGGGACAGACATCCTAGCCTTGGATTTTTTATTCATGAGTGTGATGAATGCTCTCCCCTACTAGACTAAAAACATTCATGAAAATGGGACCTACTCTGGTCTTGTTTATATAGTACTTATCACATGTGGTTTATCAGCTGCTGTGAAGAGATTTTTCAGCATAATTGGGCAGAGGATTGAAAGAATGATAAAGCTGAAATCAGTGTTGAGTGAGGAAAGACTCAGCTTTGATTGGCTGTATCACATTTCCCCACAGGTAAAGAATTCTTGTCTACTTGTGGTATGTTCTTAGCAGATGTCTTCTCTGTGCTTCTCTCCTCAAGAACAAAACTAAAATGCTCATACTTATTTTAAATATGCTGGTGTGTAAGGATCTAATTAATATATGTTATCACACCTGTTAATTGAAAATACATCTTTTTCATAGAATGTGTTCTAACCTTGGTCCCCCCCTCATCTCCCAGATTCTCCCCACCTCCCCATCCATTCAACTCCATGATTTTTCTCTCTTTAGAAAGCAAGTGGACAAATAAACAAAGCAGAACAGAAAAAAGCATATAAACAGGGAAAAAAATCCAAAGAAAAAGCAGAAGAGAGTGCATGCACACACACACACACACACACACACACACACACACCCACACACCATAAAAACATCAAATGGAAACCATAATATATAAGCAAAGGGCCAGTATGGTGAAAAAAATGCCCAGACAAAGTGTTATGAAGCAGACAATCTCCCCTAATAACCTTGTTTGTTTTGAGTTGGCCAGAGACCGCCCTTACGTGTAGTTTGTACACACAGTATCATACCTTCTTTACTGAGTCCAAGTGAATAAGAACTCTGTAGATGTTTTGCATGACATTGTGTCTTTTTTTTTTTTTTATCACACTGTAAGTAATACTAAAAGGTTTGCATGGAGTGGAGGACCCTGACAGCTGTGGTCAGAAAGCCCTAATGAAGCATCTGGTTCTAATTCTTTTTTTTTTTTTTTTTTTGTTGTTGTTGTTTTGGGGGATTGGGTTTTTTTTTTTTTTTTTTTTTTTTTTTTTTTTTTTTTTTTGGAGACAGAATTTCTCTGTGTAGCTTTGGAGCCTGTCCTGGAACTTGCTTTGTAGATCAGGCTAGCTGGTCTCGAACTCACAGAGATCCGCTTGCCTTTGCCTTTCAAGTGCTGGGATTAAAGGCGTGTACCATTACCCCCCAGCTAATTGTGATGTTTTCTAATCTACTTAGTTTTTTAAAAAAGATTATAAAAATAACATAATAGAATTAAAGAAAAACTAACATTGAAGAAAGACAATCACACACTTGGCATCCACTATTTATTTATTTTTTATTTATTTATTTATTTATTTATTTATTTATTTATTTATTTATTGTTGCACATATACTTTTATGAACTGGAGCAGAATTCTGGTTTTGGCCTGCACTTATTGACAGTGTTTGAGAGAATAAGTTCTCACAGTATCATATGTTCTCTCACCACCTGGGAGAGTAGAATCACGGGCTTCCAGTGTGTTCCGAGTCCCGTTCCATCCTCAGGATGCCAAGCTTGGTGGTGTGGAGAGATTCACACAGGCCATGCTCTAACGCTGACTCCGCAGGGTTGCTGGGATTGGTGCAGAGGCCTTGAACACAGACCTTGGAAATCATCCTTCCTATCTAATGCCGTTTCCTCAAATGCCTTTGAAAGCATCATGGAACCCTCCTACTTCAAAATTTCCTAATTCTTAACCATAGACCAGCTCAGCCGAACAGAACTTTTGTTAACAATGAACATGTCCTTTTGTGCCTTCCAATGGGATGAGTTGATAGCCAGATTTAACGACTTAGTGGCTAGCTGGCTGAGTAAGCGAGCAGCCAAGTCTTTGTTAACTTAGGCTTGCATAGCATATGGCTAGCGGCTACTGCGGCAGACTGTGAGGATCTAGACCACGAGGTCCTTCCTTCTTAATTTGTCCATGGCTGGCTGTGTCCTTGGCTCTATGGATGCTCCACGTTTGTATCCCTTGCCTTTCTCTCCTTGACTCAGGGTGGCCCCCCTTTTACCTGAATTACTACTTTCTCAGCTCCCTTTGTCAGCCAAAGCCCACAGATGATGGAATCTCCACAGACTTTCTGTTTCTTCCTGACAATACCCACTCTCTCTACGCGCTTCTTCTAGGAAACATGAACGAATGAGTGATTCAGCACGGACTTCATGCTCAGTTGTTTGCTGTATTTTAGTTTACTTTGTTGTTGCTTTTTATGTAAATTTATTCCTCTCAACCATTTTTTTTTTTGAGGCCAAGATGGTATCTTTTATAATTTCTATGTTTCTTCTGGCGCCAAGCAGATGGTGAAGCTCTAGAAAATTCTCACTGAAGGGTTGACTGATTGCCAAAGAAACACAAACCAATGCATTTGATTCTCCGTCACAATGACTCAGTCAACCAACGTTTGTGCAGTACACACGGGTTCATGTGGGCGGTTAAACTTTGAGGGAAGACCGTCTTCTTGGGTCTGAGGAATACGACTAGATAAGAAGAATTGTAAACATGTCAATAGAAACTGCAGAGTAAGAACATGCTAAATTCTGGACATGGTGGGTGGGGTTGTGAAGATCATCTGGCAACCTTGAAGCACTGGACAAAGAATGGAGATGCAAGGAAGGAGGGGTTCCAGAGACGGAGATAACTCAGAGTCAGAGAGGAAGGCACGCATGTGTGGACAACGTGTATGCAGGCCCTTTCAAAATATTATATTTGCTTTATAGGTCAGGAGTTTGTGTGTGTGTGTTCTTGTGTGTGAGCATGGGCCATGGCACGTGGGGAGGTCGGAGGAAAACTTAACGATGTCAGTCTTCCCCTTTCCCTACGTGGGTCCTGGGTATCAAACTCGGGTTCTCGGGTTTGGGGACAGGAGCCTTCGCATGCTGAGCTGTCTCACTCAGCCTGGCATTAAAAACTGAAACTGTCCAAAGGGAGCAACAGACACACACACCAGGCCCCAGGCTGCTGTTTGTGCAACACTAACCTGTAGTGGGTAGCTGTTCTATGACCTTGAAGCACCGCCCTCGAGATGTAGCAGGTAACTGCCCTACCTGCCTATGACCTTGAAGTATCTGCCCCTGGGGCGTGGCTGGGGCTACCCTTAAGACCTGAGGTGCACACACTTTGGCCGATCTCCTCTCTCCCTCGTGGGTTTGGATGCTGAGATGGACGAGGCAGCAGAGCAGTGTAGGACCCTGTGATAAATCTCCAGTGCTGTAGTGAAGTTTCCTCCCTAATAAGTTCCTTTACCCTTTAAGCAGACTCCATGGACTTCTCGCATTACTAACCTTAGAGCCTCCTCCCCAAATCTACTCTAAAAACATCTGCTAAGAGAGGTATAGTCAATATGTTACTATTTACTAGGACTTAATACACATACAAAATGTCCATGCTCTACCCATCATGCTTGAGCTGGAACTCACTCTCTTAAGCAGGCTGGCCTCCCACAGCTTATGAGCAGCATTTAACAGAGAATACCACACAATTCTATGTAAGTGTCAGGTAAATGAGCTACATTTGCTCCTTGGTGGCCCTACTCTAGAACTGGGCTTCTAACCCCACACTAGTGTGCCTTTCGCTGAGTCATTTTGTCTCTGCAGTTGGTCTTCCATTAACTTTGAATTTGTAACATTTGGAATGAAGCGTTAGAGACAATATAAAATTGAAGACATGGTTTATATGTTTGAAGACACATTTTCCCCTCCCCAGGAGATGATGAAATGGGAACAGGAAATGGTTACCACTATATTATTATTTACATTTGGTTTTTCTTTTTTTAATGTTCATATGCATTCTCAGCCTATTGGTTTTAATTCTACAATTTAAAATTTTCAGAAATTTCGGAGTGCTTCTGTTGGTGCTGAAGAGTACATGTATGACCAGACAACAAGGTAGGTCACCAGAGGAGGCATGTAGCCGATAGCCTTTTACATTTTTGATTCTATTATTTTATGTGTAAGGTGTTTTGTCTGCATATATGTCTGTGTACCACATGTGTACCTGGTTCCGGTAGAGCCAGAAGGAAGTGTCCTGGAACTGGAGCTATGGATGGTTGTGAGCTGTCATGTGAGTGCTGGGAACCAAACCTGGGTCCTCTGGAAGAGTAGTGCCCCTAACCACTGAACCATCTCTCCAGCTCCAACCTCAGATTTTTATCAAATGAAAAGATTTAAAAAAAAATCTTAAGTGATATAAATAAAACATTTCAAAGTATCTAACAGAGAAAGCAGAGTTCATCCCAATCCTGTAAGTGAGGTCATGTTTGAGTGAACTTTTCTCCAAACCTTTTGGAGACTGAGGGGTGAGTTCAGACTGAAGATCTGAACCCAGTGGAGAGGGACCAGTGATTCACAAAGTGCAGAGTTTATTAATGGTCCCCTTCTGAGGTTTATCCCACAGTGTAACCAAAACAAATTAAATAAAAAAAGATATGGTTCATACCTATTATATTAATTTTAAGCAATCGATACAGTCTTCAGAATTAGGAAAAGTCAATGTTTTTGTTTTATAGATTATATCTTAAAAATATCAGAGAAACTATGCGAGCAAAGACCTGCAGCTCTTCCTGCAATGAGCTAGAAACATTAAACATTAAACATGTAAACAAACATCAGATACTCTTGTCCCAGTAAAACCTTATTTGCGAAAGTAAACCAATTGTCGCAAGCCGTCCCCTGTAAGCCCCTGATTTGGAGTGGCCTCACCATGAATCCTTCTGCAGGTTTTAAAACCTGCCCATGCCTGTGATACCAGTGGCTTAGAGGTTTGAGGTAGATCTGGTCACAACCAAATTCCAGGGAAGCCTAAGCCGCAGCAAGACCTGTTCTCAAAACGAAACATGAAAGGGCCGAGCACGTAGCTCAGTGATAGGACCCTGGCCTGGAACGGGTCACATTGTAGCTTTAATTCCCTTTACTGCAAAACGAACAAACAAAAGGAGAGGAAAACAGCCCCGTTAGGGAGGGAATTCGATGCTTAGTAGTGAATGTTTGAATTATTTTGAATTTTCGTATTTTGAAATATTTTTAAGTAAGTTGTAGTAGATGCAAAGAAAACTGGGCAGATACATAAAATGAAGAGAAGCAGTAACGTTTGACTTGTTCTTAAGCTGAATGACCCAAGGTCTGCCCTTGGTTCTTGGGCATGAGTGTGCCCAGCACATCCTGGACTTTCTCCCCACTTAGACCATCTGGTTTATGAGCCACGGTTAAAAATGCTGTGTATGTTGTGCATCCCTGACCCTTGGTCTGCACTCATTTCTGCTGCTATATTCTGCATTTTCTCTGTATAGTCACCATTTGTTAGTATTCATATAAAATACTGTTGACGTGAAACTTCTCTGGTTGGAATGCTCGAGGGAGCTGGCTGCTCTTTCTTCTTTCTTTGCAGTGGAACATTTCAGTACACCCTGGAAGCCACCAAATCTCTCCGTCAGAAGCAGGGGGAGGGCCCCATGACCTACCTCAACAAAGGACAGTTCTATGCCATAACACTCAGTGAGACCGGAGACAACAAATGCTTCCGACACCCCATCAGCAAAGTCAGGGTACGGACCGCACTTCTCAAAATAAAAGTACGGGGTGACTGGACGGGTGGAATCGCTCCCTCACATCCTTGTGGAATGGCATGGGAAAAAATTCCAAAATAAATAACTCAGACAGTTTGGTGCAAGAGAACCTATTGGCTCCCAGTTTATCATTTTAATCAGTAACTGATAAACCCCAGCGGAGCAACTTGGTTGAACATGCTTTTTCACTGTATCCAAGGAATTCTTCTGACCTCACTCACGCCTGGTAGGCTATGTGGTTGTTTTCAGTTGATCTGTAAATCAGGATGTGTTTGCGGGTGCAGGGTGGCTGAGAGTATTTCCTGCCTCGCCCTGGACCATTACAAGCCTTACAAAGCCTTCTGCAGCTCCCAGCGCACCCAGGATTCACAAGGTGAGGTCCGATCCCCACCTGCAGCTGCTTGGAGGGATTTCAGGTCATGAATATCAATCTCATCTGTGGGAAATTACACTGGAGCCCCTCACTGTCTGTTTTGGGAGCCTGCCAGTGCCTGGCATGTCTACCTCTCCCAACAGGGAGGGGGCAGCTCACTCATCTCTTCTTGAAAGGACAGTTACTGCAGACTTTAGAAAGGACTTTCCTGGTTTGTTGCAGAATAGATTTTTCCCAGTTTCCTATAAACTGCTTCGTGCTGCTGAGCGGACTGTGTTCTGTCCGTAGCTGAGTCCTCCTAAGCTTTTCAGCTTGAGAAGAAGGGAACCATAGCATGTCTAGAGCACAATGACCCCACCATGTGTCTGCCAGGCTCCTATGCACGGTGAGCCCATGGGAGGTCAGAAGGTTCCAGGACACTGTCCATTGTGGGCAACATTAACATGCTCCAACCCTGTGGCCAGAACCAGGATGGGGGCCCGCTGTGTCAACAGGTCACACAGTGACAGTGTCTTCCTCGTGTGAGGAACTGTGCTAGGCACTGCATATCCAATAACTTACTGGAACTAACCACGGCTTTTTTTAATAGTAATAATAACACCCCTTTTACTATTGTAATAGTGCACCTACGAAAACCTGGCTTTCAGAAGCTATGAAGTGGCAGCAGCTAAGATGGGCGGGGCCCCTGGCCCAGGTGCCAGCTTCCTGACTCTTCTAAGCATTGGGCTGGGCTTGTCTAGTCCTAGTCTGTGTGAGCTCTGGGCTCCCTCCCCAGCACCGCCAAGGAAACCAACCTACAACCAGAAACTGCTCTGGAGAGCTTCCTGAAGGTTTGAAAAGCAGAGAAATCTCTCCCAGGGGTCTCCATTCCAGACAGGGATGTCTGGGAAGAATACCTGGGATGCATTTGTATTTCTTTTAAGAAATCTTAAATCCCAGGTTAAGAGTTTAATCATGTGTGCCTGAGTTCCACACAGTACCATGTGAACACTCTGAAAAGGTGGCAGCCATTTAAGGATGAGACAGCAGCTTGAATTTCCCCACCGGTTCTACTTTGTTGGGATCGTGGAAGTCCTTTAATATGAAAATTTTGTGCTGGGTATGATGATGCACACCTTTAATCCCAGCACTGAGGAGGCAGAAGCAGGAGGATCTCTGTGAGTTTGAGATCAGGCTGGTCTATAAAGCAAGTTCCAGGACAGCCAGGGAGACATAAAGAAACCATGTCTCAAAAACAAATCAAAACAAAAACAAAAACAAAAACAAACACACAAACAACCCCCCCCCCAAAAAAAAAACCTCAAAACCAAATCAAACCAAAAAAAATTGGTTGATATCGAAGTTTTATCTCCTTTTGTTCCATTTTGGCTGAAAATATGATCTGAACTAGGTGTGGTATCTCTTACCTATAATTCCATCATTCTGGAGGCTGAGACAGGGGCATTGGCACCTGCATTTCATAAATGACAGTGAATATATATAAATTAATTTAATGGGGGCTATTTGTAATTCAGAACTGAAGTGAGGTTTGTGAAAAAGAGTTAGTTTCTCTAGCTCATGTAAAGAAGAGCCACGTTTTCTTGAAGTGTATAGCTGCCCTTGTACTTTGGGGTTATAAATTAATGGAGGTTTTAAATCTCAGTTTATCAATGAGTTTGTCTCCTATTGATGTAACCAACCGTCTTATTAAATAAGAAACACAGAAATAATGCAAAAGAGAAAGCCGAGAGGTCAGAGCTCAGAGCTAAAATCTCACCCTTCCGCCTGCGGTGTCCCAGCTTCCCGAATGAGGGCTCTATTTCCTGTCTGTTCGTCTATTTAAAGTATTTTGTTCTGCCTTCTCATTGGTTGTAAACCCAAACACGTGACTGCCTCGTCACTGTCTGAATGTACAGCCCCCTAGGTCTTAAAGGCATATGTCTCCAATGCTGGCTATATCCCTGAACACACAGAGATCTATGGGATTAAAGGCGTGTGTCACCATCGCCACACTCTTGCTATGGCTCTAATAGCTCTGACCCCCGGGCAACTTTATTTATTAACATACAATCAAAATCACATTTCAGTACAATTAGATTACCACCACAGTCTCCTACCTTTTCTGTATTTCCTGTGTGACTCTCTCTTTACCTGCTCTACTCTGGCCTGAGGCACTTCCATAGGAGAGAGATGGATGCCTGCTTCTTTACAAATGGCACTGATTCCATTTCAGACAGAAGGTTTCAGACGTATTTACGGCCAGTGCAGACCAAACACCTTTGGTGTTCTTGCTAACCACACAAACAAACCAACTTGTCAGGTTACTTCATCTGATTGTTTATGGTGATGCAGTAAGAACTGATACAGGATTCTGTGTCTCTGTGCTGTTTCTGGTTTGTGAGTGTGTGTGTGAGTGTGTGTGCACATGCGTGCACAAGTGGCTGCTCAGAGGCTAACTTGTGGGAGTTGGTTCTCTCCTTCCACCCTGTGGGTCTCTGAGGTCTCACTCAGGTTGTCAGGCTTGGTAATGAACACCTCAACTCACTGAGGCATCTCCTTGCACTATTCTCTGGACATTTTTTTTCTTCTTTTCTTTTTGAGGCAGGCTTTCTCTGTGTAGCCCTGGCTGCCCTAGAACTCAGTCTGTAGACCAGTCTGGCCTCAGACTTAGAAATCTGCTTGCCTCTGCCTCCCAAGTTCTGGGATTAAAGGCCAGGGCCCCCACCATGCCTGGCTCTTCATACTTTCCGTAAACAATAAAAGGTACATTCTAGAAACACACCCATGGTAGAGCTGCCAGACGTGGGGCCTGTGTGAGGCAGTGGGATGCTGAACAGAGGGTAATGGCTGCTGCTCTCTCCTGCAGAGTGTGGTGATGGTGGTCTTCAGTGAAGACAAAAACCGAGACGAACAGCTGAAATACTGGAAATACTGGCATTCCCGGCAACACACGGCCAAGCAGAGGGTCCTCGACATCGGTAAGTTGCTTGACTCTCTAGGCTCTGGCAAGCTGGCAGGCTGCCAGTCAGAGTCCAGTACAGTGACCGCAACAGGGGCTTGTGTAGCCCTTGCCATGCCAGGCGCTGGATTGTGCATGTTACCTGTGATAAAAACACACTTAGCGTACAGATCAGGCTGAACATCAGTCAGGCTGAGCAGAGAACAAGGCATTTCCATTCCATCAGCTCCAACTTACATAACAACAGCAATGCATTTGCAACAACCATGCCAGATTCTAAAACATTTCCAGCCCTGTGTTTGAGCCAAACAGATCGGATAAACCCTTGTCCCCTCTACATAATAAAACTCAGGCCCATGATCATCAAGAGCCCTCGAGAAGGGGGGATGGGGGTGTCATGTGACTCTATAGTGACCTATTATCTGCAGCTTTGTCCCAGGTCCTTTTCATTCCCGTATATACCTACTGCAGAGTAAGTGGTCAGGGAAAGATCTGAGAGACCTTGCCTGCCAGTCAAGAAGAAACGAGTGCTGAGTTTCTTGTATACTCCCCAATGCAGTATCTGCTCTCTGGAGACTAAGGAGGCACCGGACAGCACCATCTACCCAGGATCCAAACAGAAGGCAGACACCATGCCAAGTAGTCAGGTAGTTCCTTGCCAAGGTTGGAAAGGATGGTGTATTGGGAGGCAATCCAGATGGTATCTGAGGCGCTGGAGAATCAGAGGGGAAGCCACCCAGTGGGAGCTGGGACCACAGAGGAAGCAGTTTTCCACTGGGAGGTGGAACCCCAGAGAGCAGCTGCCAGCCACGAGCTCAGTGCCACCCGGGAGAAGTGCCCAGGCTTTCCTGCTTCTGAGCTACCTCCCCGGGCTTCTCACGGGTAGATTGAACCCAAGGCCAGGGGGCACAGGCCCCGAGAGGTAGAATTTGTGGAGATCAGCTTCCTAGACCCAGAGAGGAGTAGGAGGAACCGGGGAGCATATTTTAAAATTACCAGAAATTTCTTGAAACTATAGATAGTAATAGATGGGTTTAGCAGCATTATTCACAGGAAAAAATACCTTTTCTTATATTTATGGTCATAACTCCTTCTTTAGACTAAGGCTGTGGTCCCAGTGAATGTAGGCAGAAGGCAGATTTTTCACTGGGCATCATAAAGTATTAAGCCAGTAAAAAGACACTTGCTTTCATTTCTGATACAACACAACACGGGCTTTTGTAGATATTCTCCTCGTGGCACCCGTGGTAACTCCCTGGACCAATGGCAGAGACTAGCCAGTGACGAGGTTAGAGAGTCACCAGAGGACATTTGGAAACTAATTTAATAGACCCTGTAAAGGGTTAAGCTACTCCTTTTCCGGCTTTCCCTCAGCTCCCCACACAGAGGGCTTGGGCAGACCGAGGGGGACACACAGGGGACTGAGGCAGGGAGAAGGGTCTACTGTGTGAGATGAGTTCCCCTCCAATCAGTACAAGTTCTGGGATAAGAACTGTCTTCCTAATCCAATCCAGTGCTCAGAAACCCCGAGACCGGCACAAAGGACTGGGGGGACTTGCCCTAACCTGTTCTATACCGCCTCTGTAGAGCAGAGGAGCAATTTTATTTTATTTGAAAAGTTAGTCTTATAATTATTGCCCAAGAAAATGAGAGAAGCAATTAAGTAGAAATATGGGCTCAGTTCAAATAAGACAAGTAATAAAGGCCTCTTGCTGGCATGTCTGGCGCTTCAGCTCGAACACCGTTTCAGGGTTAAGTGTTTAGGGATGGCAGTAATTTCCCGCCTCTCTAGCCCTTCAGATAAATCTCTTCTTTATCACCTCCCATTCGCCTCCAGCCTTTTCTCCCCCAGAGAGCCCCCAAGCATGTGTGAATGCAGAGTGCGTGTACATGCAGATGTGCACTTGCACACTCACACGAGTGCACTTGCACACACACACACACACACACACACACACACACACACATGCAAACACATACACACACACTTCATCTCTGAGCTGAGTTTTTTCAAGAAGCTTTATGGGAGACTGGGCTGCTTGCTTCCAGCCTAAGACCAAAGCATAAAATCGGCTTTTTCTCCTATGATTTCAGAACTTAATCCCCCTCGACTCTAACTTCAGCCTGAAAATTGCTCAGGGAGAAACTATGTAACTGAAGGTTAAAGCCAAGATTCAAAAAAGCCACATTCCCTGGCTGGAGATGGCCCAGTGGCTAAGCCTTTTGCTAACCTCTGCTCTTGCGGAGGACCCAGGTTCAATTCCCAGCACCCACATGATTGCTCACAAGCATTTGTAAATCCAGTTCCAGATCCAATGCCTTTTATGTCCTCCCTGGGCACCAGGCATGGACATGGTGCACATGAATCCATGCAGGCAAAACACTCAGAAAGTAAGATAAATAAGTCTAACAATAACACAAAGACAATTCCCAAATTTCCACCAGTGTCTGCGGTTATTAAGGTCATGTGAGCCCTCCAGGCAGTGGGTGACCTTCAAGCTGGAATAAGAAACTCAGGAAGGCCTCTTTCACTGGTTCATTGTGTGCGCGCATGGATGTGCCACAGCGTCCATGTGAAAGTCAGGACACTCATGGGAAGTGGCTCTTTTCACCATATGGTTTTCTGGAATTGATCTCACGTCCTCAGGCTTGGAAGCATCTTTTACTGGCCATCTTGTTGACCTACGCCTAAGTTCTTTTTTTAATACAGGGTCTCGCTCTGTAGCTCTGGCTAACCTGGAACTCACCTGTAGACCAGGTTGGCCTCAGTTTTATTTTTTTATTTTATTTTATTTTTTTTATTTTTTTATTTTTTTTGGTTTTTCGAGACAGGGTTTCTCTGTGTAGCTTTGCGCCTTTCCTGGGACTCACTTGGTAGTCCAGGCTGGCCTTGAACTCACAGAGATCCACCTGGCTCTGCCTCCCGAGTGCTGGGATTAAAGGCGTGCGCCACCACCGCCTGGCTGGCCTCAGTTTTAAAGGATGTGCCTGCCTCAATTGCTGGGATTAAAGGCGTGTGCTACCATGCCCAGCAGTCTAGAGGTGGGCATTATAGGACTCACAGGCTCTAAATTATGCCTGCCACAGTTTTGAGTATGGGCATGAGTGTGTTTTCACCTCACTTTGTAAGTTGCTAAGGTGTGACGAGCTCCCATCCGTGTTCACTCCATTTTCACTCCTATCCCTTCCAGAGGTCAAATTCCATAGACCCCGCCCCTACTACCGTAGACCTTCTCCTCCCCCCACAGACCTTCCCCCCCACAGACCTTCCCCCCACAGACCTTCCCCCCACAGACCTTCCCCCCACAGACCTTCCCCCCACAGACCTTCCCCCTCCACAGACCTTCCCCCAACAGACCTTCCCCTTCCACAGACCTTCCCTACCACAGACCTTCCCCACCACACGACCTCCCCCACCACAGACCTCCCCCCCCCCCCGACAGACTTCCCCTCTCCACAGACCTTCCCTCTACCACAGACCTTCCCCCCACAGACCTTCCCCCACCACAGACCTTCCCCTCTCCGAAGGCCTCCCCGCCCCAGACCTTCCTCTCCACCAAGCCTTTGATCTACCCATCATGCCCTTGTACTCATGCTCTGGGACATTTGCCAGCTCTTGGATTCTGTTACAGCAGGAGGGTTTTTTACCTCTCTTTACACACGCTTATTTCTTTGAGGTCACCCCTTCATCTCCCATGCCTCATCCTTTGTGCTGGCAAGGAGCTGTTGCTCAGAGCAACCCCAGGAGTCCGCTGTTGGGTTCCATGAAAAAGAAAGGAACCCAAGCCCTACAGAGGGAAGGAGGCTGCCAGCTGGGCCTGTGTTCCCAGAGTTGGCAGTTCTCAGCTGAGCTGTCTCTTCATCAGCTGTCCCCACGCCCACCCAGGGTGCCCACACTCCATCTCCATCAAACTTGTCCCCAAGTCTCCTGCTGCTTAGTGGCACATGTTTGTATGTCTTTCTGTTTTCTCTTTCTAGATGGCAAACCCCATTTGAGAGCAGGGTCAGTTTTGTTCCTCTGCTCTGTGCACAGTGAGTGCAGAGATAAACACTGAATGAACGCACGAGCAGGTGTGTGTGTGTGTGTGTGTGTGTGTGTGTGTGTGTGTGTGTGTGTGAAGTTCTCAGGCTGGCGGAGGGTTGGTTTAAAAAATCCATCCTCGGGATGCAAAACAAACAAACAAACAAACAGGTAGGTAGGTAGATAGACAGAGAGAGAGAGAGAGAGAGAGAGAGAGAGAGAGAGAGAGAGAGAGAGAGATTCACCCTCAAAACCATCATTGTGTTGCCTGAAAGCTGAGCTGTGAGATGGCGGGGTGGGAACTCCATCCCAGCCCACACTTGGCGAGTGTGGGTGGGTGGAACCCCACGTGGGGCTGCTCGCCCGCTCGCCCGCTCTGCGGTTTCTTTGCTGTATCTCAGCGCCTGGCTGGCTCTTGGCTCTGGTCACATGCTCATACTGTCACTCTGAGGGCCGTTCTGCTGCCTGACTGGGGCTGTTGTGTAGGCCGGAGTATCTGAAAGCCGGCCGCTTGTGTGGGTCCTACGCATTGGTTCATGCTGCTTGGGGTGGGACGAGAAGTGTTAACCATGAGCTCCAACTCATGAAGTCAAACAAACAAGCACACAAAGTTCTCCAAGCCACACAAGCTCTTTCCCGTGAGCGCCTTGAGCAATGGCAACTCTTCCCGGCTGTAAATGAGTTTACGTCCTGCTGCTCAAGAAGGACTCCGTGTCAACTGTGCCTCCCACACGGAAAAGGCATTTAAATGATATGTGACTGTCTTTGAGTTTAAAGGCCTCATTATAGTCAGGCATTGAGTCAGTGATGAGCCCACATTTTTTTCCACACCAACTTGAAGAAATACATGCATACAGTCATTCAGCTGATATTTATTGAGCACCTTCTGTAGGCCAGGCCTTTTTCAGGAAAGGGCCTTATCCTCACATTGCCAGTACCTAGAAGCAAGGAGCTGAACAACTGAAATGTCCAAAGGATAGTTTCTGAGGGTGGATATTTCTGAAGGAGGTCAAGGCTGTGTGCGTTAAAAAGGAACTGAAAGACTCTGCAAGCCAGGAAACGGCACCTGCCTAGACACAATGGTCAAGATTAAAAAATGAGAATGGAAAACTATTTTAGAGACCTGTTAAGGAAGACAGGAGAGCTAGGAAGTGGGGGCGCACGCGTTTAATCCCAGCACTCGGGAGACAGAGGCAGCTGGGTCTCTGAGTGAGGCCAGCCTTGTCTACAAAGTGAGTTCCAGGACAGCCAGGTCTGTCACACAGAAAAGGCAGGAGAGACTCAAGCTCTTTCATGTATCCTAGTGTGTGTGTGTGTGTGTGTGTGTGTGTGTGTGTGTGTGTGAGAGAGAGAGAGAGAGAGAGAGATGTGTGTGTGTGTGTGTGTGTGTGTGTGTGTGTGTGTGAGAGAGAGAGAGAGAGAGAGAGAGTTGATGGAATCAATGCAGGAAGCAGGAAAAGTGGGGCATACAGAGCAAATTCGGTTGTGGCAAGATTTGCTTTTTGAAGGAAATTGATGGTAATGTGAGAGTGATAGATCCATGACCCACCAGTGGAACCTGCCGATCTCCCGTTTTAAAGGGCCCCTGGGTCAGCTGTTTCCGTATAGCACACACTGAGGCCTAATGGAAGCTGTCTGAGCTGGAGAGGGTGCACAGGGGTCCATGGGCCTGCAAGGCCCCAGTACCCGAAGCCCACTGGCTCTGGCCACCTAAGACCTGTTTGGCCACCCCGGAGCTTTGTTGAGCGTTGGTGGCCAGACCTGGAGCTGTGTAGAGCAGCGAGGATGCTCTTCGGTCCGTTCACCACCGCCGTCCCCAGTGTCTTCACGGGGGGAGGAGCATCAGAGTGAGACGGTGGAGGGACTAAACTTGGAGTCCCTTCCTTCCGCTTTGACGTTGTCTTGTCTCTCCACATCGTTTTTGCAGAGATATGGGGTGTGCTCGTGTGTGCACGTGTGTGCGTGTGTGTGTCACGCGCTTACACACACTCAGGCGCATACACACGCCCATGCACTCTTTATATATGCTTACCTGTTTTTAGCTAATCTGTGAACAAAATGGATTTGGTGTGTCCAGGATACACCAGAGAGGGATCATGGAAACTCTCCCTACATATCACCATTTTTCCAAGTGGTCCTGTGAGATTGGCAGGTCAGCCCTTCAAAATGCATGTGAGTAGAGACAGTAGAGAATGTCTGGAAATAAGAGGCAAATATAGTGTTGGGACACATGGTCTTTCTCCATAGCTTGCTGAAGTACTTAACTTTGGGGGTTTTGGATAAGCAGATCGGACATCTGTCAGGGATTGTAATGGGAGAGTGAATTCCGGGCCAGCTTGTGGGGAAGGGACACAGTGCGAAAGGGACCGGCAATTTGGAAAAAGGAAAAAATGCCATCCATCCCCCATGAGTGATGGAGTGGGGAGGAAGGAGAAGAGGGCCGTGAAAGGACCACACAGCATTACCAGCTGGTGGTGGCTGCCCCCTCTCCCAGGGGTGGTGGCCGTAAGGTCCTGGGGGAGTGGAGGTGGGCCAGGGACTGAGTTCCGACTGGTGTCTGCACACTAGGGCAGCTGTCCACTCTAGAGCAGGTTGGCAGACCTCCCGGACTCACTTGCCTAAGAAAGCCACTACTTTTTCATAAGTGTGATCCATGGAGAAATGCCGGAAATAGACCACAAGTCCAAAAGTGAAGTGGACTTATGAAGTCTACTCAGCCTTGAGTGGGCATTTTTCTCTTACCTTTCAAACAGGGAGAGTAAACGAGATGATAGTCTGCAACTCGTTAGCACCCTAAGAATAGACCCACTGCCAGCTTGTAACACAGGCATACAGCATTTCTCCCGGACACAGTCCTGGATTCTCTCACTGTGTTATAGCTCAGATGGTCCAAAATAATGCACATCACAATGTTTAGCATATTCCCAGGGTGGGAAGCAGGTTTTGATGTCCAAGGAAGCACCAGTACTTTGCAGTGCCAATGGACAACATTTTATAGGTAGTTAAGCTAACTTATGTTGTTATTCAATCTCGGACTTTAATATTGGCTTGGAGTTCTTTCCTGCTTCAGGATTTATTAGGTATAGTGTTAATAGAAATCCTGTAATTATACATTTGATTTTTGGTTATTAGCATGCCATTATAGGATTTGTGAGCGTGTGTGTCCCAATAAATTTCTGTCTTAAGAGTCAATTTAAAATTGTGTCCCATTGTAATAGTTTCATGTGAAGGAAGATGTTTGTTTGAAAACTCAGTTGCAACGACATGAAAACATTCCTGTAAGTTTAATTTTGTCTGAGGATCAATGAAGTCTTCCAGAAGATTCTTGAGCCCAGAGTCCTGATGCCCATTGTGAATTCTTCGGGTTGGAGCTTCTGTGCCAGACTCAGGAAAAGAAGAATTGTTTTCAAATTAAATCTTCTTTTCCCGCAGAGTTTGCTGGAGGAGCCTGGCTCTGCTGTGTGGATATACCTCCTTACAGTTTTATAAGAAGTCCCAGGCTGGCTACTCCGATAGGTAGAAAATGAGGAAAGGCAATTGGTGTCCAGCCGGTCAGCGAAGGTGGATTTGTGGTCCAGGGAGGAGATGAGGCCCCTAAGGAGATCTAGCCACTGGCCACTCCTCCACTCAGCTTAGCTCAGGGCTGCTCCAGTGTCGGAATAGTCAGACTCCCCTTCTCCTGCCGTGGGGAAAGTGTACGGCTTCTCTCCTTAGCAACCAGTCATGTAAGTTCATCTTAGGACATTGTTTAGTTGCTTCCATACTTCGAAACGAACTTAAAAATTAAACTTAATTTCAAAATAAAACAAAACCCTGAGATCCCCCCCCCCCCCAGCTTTGACAACAGTCTGGAAGCCCGCAAGAGGCTCTGAGGCCGAGCCAGAGAGCAAGCCTGTTGTTTCCTCTTCAGAACCAGCTGTGAGGGGGCGAGTGGGGTGCAGGCCAGGAACCTTCCAGATCCTCCTGTGATTTTGCCACATGCAGGGTAAGACAGGCTCTCCTTCGGAGGGCGGTGCTGAAGCCGTGGTTACTGGAAATTCCTTTTCATCTTCAGCTTTGGTTGGGAAATATTTATGTGATAAAAGCATCATCAGGTGTGAAAGTTAGGTATTTAAAAAATCGTAAAATGCAAGTGCTCTTTAAAGCTTAATATTTGTTCAGACAGACAATAATTTTTGGTAATAGTAGACCGACTTGGGTTTCTGTTTATTGTATGCATGTCTCAATTTGGATTTCAGCCACTCATTCTGTCTGGGTCAACACCCCCGGGGAGACTCATTTTCTTCCTGATATGAGTGGCCCTGGGCTCCCCAGTTCCCTCTGGGAAGGGGGTCAAGCTACATGTGCTGAGCACCAGAGGTTGGGGCTCACCCCAAACTCCAGCCCTTGACTCCTCTCTTCCTTGTCTCTAGATTTCACCTCAGATCCTGATCTATTCACGTCTCAATCCAGCGTGATGTCTTCTCTGAAATTCCGTGCTCTGTCTGTGGGGATATTTTCACCTTTTCTGCCTCCCCCCCCCCTTATTCTCAACTTCCTTGTTCTTCGGGGCTCTTCTTGCAGTGGCGCACCCTCCCCCCACCTGCAGGACATAGCTCACTTAAGACCCAGGCCGACCCCCTGCACGAGTCTACCCGAGTGTCACAGTAGAGTAGGCAGCCCCCCTCCCCCGCCAATCAGGATTCATGGCGTTGCTGTATTCACTTGGCTGGCAGTGCCCTTCTGTCCTTCCACCCGACGACCCGGTTATTTGAACAAACAGTTCCTTTAGAACCTTTACTTACCCAGCGCCTGGTACAGATATTGTGTGTTGAGTAGCTGAACAAATGCTCTGGGCACTCTCGAGTGTCTGGGGCAGTTGTGGTAAGCACACATGCTCTTGTCCAGTTAACAGGGAAGCATGCTTGGGTGGACTCAACTCTGTGTGAACTCATTTGGGTGTCATTTTTCTGTGTGTGTGGAGAGAGAGATACAGAGAGAGGTAGAGACAGAGAGACAGAGAGAAGGAACATGTGCAAGCTGCAGGGTCAGCTTGGCTGTCAGTCTTCAGGGGGTGACCACCTTGTGTTTTGGAGACAGCATTGCTCATTGTCCTGGAACTCGAACCTGGAACCTGCCTGTCCCTGTCCCCCTGCTGTGGGACTGCGAGCATGTCATCTCACTCTACTGTTTTTAAACCTGCATTCTGGGGAATTGAATTTGGACACTCATGCTAGCAAGGCAAGCGTTTGACAGACCAGACGAGCTGTCCTCCAGCCCAGTAATGCCATTGCTTATATTAGCTGCCCTTTAGTTACACACTAGGTTTTTTGATAAAACCTGGGTAACTAAGATTCAGTTACTTAGTGTAGAAACATAGTACACACTAATAAACCAGGGGAAATTCTCCTTTTAAGCCTAGCTAGAAATTATTAGTTTTTCTGGATCAGACAAATGGGAAATTGTTTAAAAGCAAACAAAAACAGAGGCTGGATTTGGAAATTCAAAGCTGTACTTTTTTTTAGCCGTACTCCATTTCCCCTGTCTGCCCTTAGGAAGTCTTGTCTTTCCAGGTCCAGAACATTATTGTTTAATGAGCCTTTTCTGATAAACAGCTTACCTTGTCTCCGGAATATTCGAGCCTGAGTGGCTGATCAGAAGGAATGTTCCAGGGAGGACCAAGTGTAGTGGATTCTGGAAGACACGCCCCTCCTTACCCCATTTTAATGAGAAGGTGGAGCTGCTCCATAAACTGAGACTCTGCCAGATGCTAATGAGAATTCAGCACACACACACACACACACACACACACACACACACACTGGGACAAATAATGAACAGTCCACATCATACAGAAGTATAAATTATCACCAAAGCACAATTTGATTTTTATACATTGTAGTTCACAGATTGATGTCGAAGGTCAGCAGCAAAAGTTAAAACTCTCTGAGTCACAGAGACCAGTTAGAAAAGTTTGTGTCTAGCCAAGTTGTAGGCCGTGGGGTATGTATAGGCTCATGTGTATATGCAGTTATATGTTTACGCATAGGATATGAACTATCATTTTATTTATTTATTATTTCACTACTATTCTTCTGAAGTTATTTGCAGATCAAGACACACTTGTGTGTGCATATCTGTACCTGCGCAGATCTGTGTGTGGTCTAAGCTCAGTCTTCATGATTTGCATAGAAAACACTTTACCCACTGTGCCCATGGCCCCAGGCCCAGCCTTCTTAAAAAATGAAATCAAATCTTATAAAAAATAATAGCATACATGGAACATAATAATAGTCTGTAATACAGTGTTTTTCTTAATTTTGTTTATATTGTTGTAGTTTGAAATCTGTAACATTGTCCTATACAACCCCTGCCCTAGAAACCAAACACAATCACAGGTGTAGTACGAAGAGGATCCTAAGGAGGATGTCATTCAAAACCACCCCAGGGAGGCTATGATAACAGAGACATGGAGAGCATGGAGAGCAGATAACAGAGACACATTGACTGCTACTGTTTAAGAACACGGAAGGGTCACTCAGTGTGGGCCACATCATACATCCATAATCTCACCCATAAATGTTCCGGATCGTGTCTTAAAAAGGTGCACACTTGAAAGATTTTATGTCACAGCAGCCAGAAGGGTTCGGCTGTGTGTGTAGACAGAGCTTTGTAGCTGCTGGCCCCAGCTTGGCCGTTCACCAACCAGTGTGGTTGTAGTGTGTTTCCCAGAGTTCGTGTGCTGGCAGCCTAACCCCAGTCTGTGTGCTAATGTGTCTGAGGTGGGAATGACTAGATGAGGCCGCGAGAGGAAAGTGTACAGCTAAGTCAGTAACAAGCGGGTGAGAAGCTCCCGAGCTGGAGTGCTCCCCGTGTCTCCGTGATCTCCTCCACCCCATGCTGATGACGTATGAAAGCTCTTACCACAGGCCGTTGTTTTGGGCTTCTCAGCCTGGAAGGCTACAAGCTATTTTTTTCTTTTTTTTATAAAGCAATTTACTAAAGCCTGTGGTATTCAGTTGCAGTAACAGAAAACAGACTAAGACACAAACCGAGTGATGGCAGCGTTGGAGGAACATTAATGTGCTTATGTGTTGCTTACCTCTTTCTCCCTCCCTCCCTTCCTCCTTTCCTTCCTTTTTTTTTTCTTTTTTTTCCAAGACAGTTTCCCTGTGTAACCTTGGCTGTCCTAGAACTTCCTCTGTAGACCAGGCTGGCCTCGAACTCACAGAGATCCGCCTGCCTCTGCCTCCCGAGTGCTGGGATTAAAGGTGTGCACCACCACCACTGGCACGTACGTGTTTCTCACTCTGGGAAGTGAGGTTACAGTAAAGGTTCAGGGGTGGCTGCAGAAGTGTGTGTGTGTGTGTGTGTGTGTGTTTAGGACAGCGCCTAGCTCACACTTGGCCCTCAAAGAAATGGCGGCTGTTACTTGCTCACGGACCAGGAAAAAACGGTACAAATGATTTAGTGCTTGTCAGCATCAGCTTAAATGCCAGCATATCCAGGACACCCAGGTTGCCTGTGACTTGGTGAGAGCATAATAAAGAAAATCATGAGCTCGGTGTTGAACTCTTACATGAGTCACACAGACTTTAAAATGCCGATTTTTGATTTAGAAGCACGGGGTGGGGTGGGGTGGGGGTCACCCCAGAACCCATTTAGACAAGGTTTGTGTTCCTTCCACCTTTTTCCAATCAGAGCTGAGTGTTCCCCAGATGACCTGCTTTCCTCTCTGAGTTCCTCTGCTCAGGCTTGCAGAAGCGGGGTGCAGATGTTTGGGGTCCGATAGGACCACTGTCCACCGTGTTGAAGCAGCGGTGCATTCCTTAGATAGAGCCTCTGCTCTGCAGAGGGGACTCACAGAGGGCCACAGAGAAGAGTCCACAGGCCCAGGTTTCCACAGCGAATGTGCTCGCTCACTCGCTCGCTGTATCCTGACTTTCCCCCTCCAGGCGGGCCTTTGGAATCACAGCCCAAGCGTATCTACCGTGCCGCATTCTCAGCGTGAGAGAAGAGACCCGATGAGGCTGGTGTGGCTGTGCACAGAATTGGCATGGTTCCCAGGCTGTCTTCTGCATTCCACCTTCATTATTTCACTAGTCCAGACAGAATCTGTGTCTTCTAGGAGAGTGCCATCTTCTGTATTAATCACACCACTCTGTTTAATCTCCAACAATATATAGAATAATTAAAGAGGGGCGGTTATAATTCTCCAAGCGCACGAAGCTTAATTAAGGCCAGGAGCTGGCTGTTCCTTTGACTGCCGTCCAACACCACGGGGCCCTACCGTCAGTTTGAGGAAGCCTCAGTCTGAATTAAAATAAAACACCCAATTAACAGAGCACTGATTGTATACAAAAGATAAAAGTAAAAGATAACAGAAGGATGTACTCACCCTCATACCTCCTGCGAAATTAAACACGATGGCATCCCATAATTTCTATGCAGAACATAACTTGCCAGAAATGCATATGGGAGTGTGCACACAGGTGTGCTCGGTACCTTCCGACAGACACGGTTAAAAATGCCAGCGTCATTTTCCCAAGGATCAGTACCTTTGGTTTTCATAGACTGGCTAGCTTCAACTCCCTCAGCCTTCTCATGCTTCAGGTTCTGGAGATTTTTCTTTTTTGTTTGTCCCCTCCCTGGAGAAGTACCTATTCCTTGGGGCTGGAGAGATGGCTCAGTGGTTAAAAGCACTGGCTGCTCTTCCAGAGGTCTTGAGTTCAATTCCCAGCAACCACATGGTGGCTCACAACCACCTATGATGAGATCTTGTGCCCTCTTCTGGCTTGCAGGCAAACACGCAGACAGAGCACTGTACATAATAAATAAATCTTTAAAAAAAAAAAAAAAAAAAAAAAAAAAAAAAAAGCACCGTCTTCCTCCTTTGTTAAGAAACTTCCCACGGTCCCCAAACGCCCAGGTTCCGTGTCTTCACCATACAGTTCCTCAGCACTTCATGAAGTAGTTCCCACTGAAGCGTGTGCCATGCTGTCAGTGTCTGCTGTTGATTGACATTGCGGTGAGAGGTGACTGTTGGTATCAGAGAGGCCTGAATTCAAACCGTAGCCGATTGGTTAGCAGCTTTGTGATTTCCGTAGCGTGGTTTCTCTGTAGGAGTGGGCATGCTGATGCCTCAGGAGTGGTTGCAAGGACTGGAGGAGGCGAAGGACCTCGTTGTTGGCACAGGGCCTGCCATGAGCATGTATGTCCTCAACTAGAGCACAGTTATCACCCCAGGAGCCTCTGGGCCTGAATGCCAGGAAGTGACAGTGACTTCATTAGAGTCCACTCTAGGCACAAGGATAGACCTTTTGGAATGGGTCATGTCTGAGTGTCCCTGGATAGATAACTGGTCTGCCTTTATAAGGCTGGTGTCTGTCCATCAAGAAGGAAAGTTTCTTTGGGACAAGTAGTCTGTTACAGGAAAGACTAATGTGTTTTCTAAGACCGTGTGCGGTGGGAAACAAAAGCA
This sequence comes from Peromyscus leucopus, assembly GCF_004664715.2. Classification (NCBI taxonomy): domain Eukaryota; kingdom Metazoa; phylum Chordata; class Mammalia; order Rodentia; family Cricetidae; genus Peromyscus; species Peromyscus leucopus. The sequence goes on from NC_051080.1 coordinate 44,915,612, forward strand.
CCCAAAAGATCCACCTTGCCACAGAACCGCGACTTCTCACGTGTAGAAACTAGGCGCAAAGGAGCCACGTGAGGCCACCTGGGAGCTGGCAGAAATGCTGTTTTGGCCACACTCTATGCTCCTGAGAATCTCTGGCAGTGGCCTGCACCTCTCACCAAAGCCCTCTGCTGCCTCTGATGGCCTCAAACATTTAAGCAGCGCTTGTGAGGCAGTCTGTAAGCCATGGGAATCCATGAATACGCCTTCTGCCTGGGGTATCCTGACACACCCTGGAGGATCTCCGCGGCCACGTGTTTCCAGGCTACTTGCCCTGGCTTGTGTGTCCAGGACGTGGCAACCTCAGCCTGCAGATGTCGGCTTTATGGCTGGCAGCATGGCTTCAAGGAGACGTTAGCATTACTCTTCCCCATGATTCCAATTGTTCCGGTGCTCCTTGCTACCTGCCCGACTGTCCTTTTGTGTGTAAATTATCATAATTAATAAGGACCGCCTTCATCTTGTTTTCTGTTTTTGATGGGCTAGAAACATTAGTGAAAAGGAAAAAATTAAGACTCCTTTGGAAAATTAGGCAAATTTAGGATAATTGTCTTGTTTATCTATATTTATGTGTTTATTTGTATTCTGTTTCCTATATTGAAAAAACTAGAAGATCAGGAACCTAGCGAGGACATTTCCTGCGCACAGCAAGCATTTTGATGGTCATGTTTGTTGGTTGAGGGCAAGGTTGGAGACTCTAGTGTGTGTATTGTGTCTGCTGTGAACTCCTGTCCTTGTTTCAGTCTCTTAAGGGAGAAATTAAAAACGGAAAGTAAAACCTTGTGATGTAGGAACCCACAATGTCTTAAGTGCTTGATCGAACCTCCTTGGTTTATCTTAATTTCTGATGTGACATTGGCTTTCTTATTTACTGCTGACCTCCAAACTACTCTTTACTCAAACGGAATTCATCTTGTAAGTCACTTACTGGAGAATCAAAGAATTTTTTTTTTTTTTATTTATTTATACAGTGTTCTGTCAGCACACAAGAAGAGGGCACCAGATCTCATTACAGATGGTTGTGAACCACCATGTGGTTGCTGGGAATTGAACTCAGGACCTCTGGAAGAGCAGCCAGTGCTCTTAACCTCAGAGCCATCTCTCCAGCCCTAGGAATTCACTTTTAAATTCGGCTTTCTCCTCCTCTCTCAGCAACAGGAGAGTCTGTTGGTTTGCCAAGAGCACCGACAACAGTCTGTGACCGTCTCACAGTATATACAGTACTGGAAACTGTAGGGAGCGATGTCGTTTGCTTTGTGTAGTTTTGTTTTTTCTCATTTAGCTTTGAGCATTTACTTTAAAACCAGCAGGATCTCTTGACTGCTTAAGAGAAAAGTGAACAAGAATAAAATTAAAAAGGCCAAATAAATGAATGAGCTTAAAAAAATACAAGTTACAAGAAGAAATACAAATTTCCAGAAGCCAAAGAAGGAATAGTGAACCCTTTTACAGTTAAGGGATTGTAGATTAAAGTAGTAAGAGACCAGGCTTTGGAGAGAGACAATCAGAGAAGAAAGAACACAATCACCCTGAGTGTAAATTGTTCTTCCCTAAAGCAGTTTGACTAAATCAGTTAGCCTGAAAATTGTAGCTGGGCCTGGTGGCCAACATCCTTAAGCCCAGCACTTGGGAGGCAGAAGCACACAGATCTCTGTGAGTTCGAGGCCAGTCAGGGCTACCCAGTGAGAATTTGTCTCAACAAAACAAAACAAAAACCAAAAACCTTGTTTCTGAGAATATGCTTTTTAAAATTCCTTTTGTTTTCGTGCTGGGTATTGAACCCAATCCCTCCTTCGTCAGTGAAATATAATTAAACTTATATAAAATGTAGCTGTAAAAATAAATGAAACACTGGTGTAGAAACTATTAGCTGTCAGCTAAGTGACCAACAAGAACAAAGTCATAGCAGGGCCGTGGGGATGCACACCTTTAAACCAGCTCTTGGGAGGCAGAGGCAAGAGGATCTCTGAGTTCAAGGCCAGCCTGAGTGAGGGAGTTCAGAGTGAGGTCCAGGACAGGGATCCATGGGTAAGACTGCCAGATAAAATATAGGACACCCAGTTAAATCTGAGCTCTGAAAAAACAGCCAATACCTTTGTAGTGTGAGCACGTCCTAAATATTTGTTGCATCCACAACCTTGGCTTGAGGCCTACAGGTTATGAACACCTAAGCTGTAAAGGGTGGAGGCAGGTCAGAGCCTGGCGTGGTCAGGTGACGGTCAGCCAGGTGTGAGTCCCTCAACTCTCTGGAGTTCCTTTTATGAGTGTCGCTCTTTGGCCTGTGCTTAGCGTATGCTAGGCCCTGTGTCTGGTACCCTGTCACTGCATACGGAGAACCTTCTCTCTCTGTACTTTCTTTACCGAAGTCCCTGAGACACCACCTGATGGCCAGAATATTTTGTTTTCCAAAAACAATCCCATGGAGGACCTGTCAAGAAAGCCAGTAAAAAGATGAGCAGAAAGCAAACGAACTAAGGACCAGATCAGATAAAGACATGGTTTATATAGATTTACTTCTTTAACAAAAGGACGTGAGGGAAGGTTGTCAGTGATGGAAGAATACCATCAGCAGGAATTTGTAGCTTGTCACAGTGATAGACAGAAAAATAGGTAAATTTAAAACTTGCCCGTAGACAAAGTGTGTGTGTGTGTGTGTGTGTGTGTGTGTGTGTGTGTGTGTTTTAAGCCGAGATCTCAAACTTGCCCTGTGGCCAGGATAACCCTGAACTCCAGATCCTCCAGTCTTTACCTCCCAGTGCAGGGACTCCGGGCATGTGCTCCTCACCCGGTGCTGTGCTAAGCTCTCTTCTCTTTCTCTGTTGTAGCGGACTACAAGGAGAGCTTCAACACCATCGGAAACATCGAAGAGATCGCCTACAACGCAGTTTCCTTCACCTGGGACGTAAGCGAAGAGGCAAAGGTGAGTGAAGCCGCCCCGGCTCTGACTGAAAACTCTTCCAAACCCTGTGTGGTCGTGTCCTAGAAGCCCGAGTCAGAGAAAAGAAAATGAACTTAGTCCATTTGTTGAGGCCGCATTGTCCTTTGGTTGGGGTGGGCGGGCTTCTGCTCTGACAAAATATGGTGAGCCACCCTATGCTCCAGTTTAGAACTTGCGTCTGGCACCCAGGCTGTCCTGCGGGCCCTAGGCTTCTCTGTGCCACTACGAGTCTTCGTGAGGGGTGGGGGTGCGGGGCACCAGAAATGGGGCCTCTAATCACATTTCACCACCACAACTCTGAAACACTTTGCCGACTGCTTTTCTGTCCTCTGGGTGTAAGTCGGTTAAGTCGTGACAGACAGGCGTCCAGGACAGACAGATGTCTGCACTGCCTGGGTTTGGATAGGAAAGTGTTCGCACAGATAGCCTTGTTTGCTCTCAGCCACAGGTCTGTTTTGAAGGCCCCAAAGCCCCTTCTGGGTCTGGGCTTCTTCTCGATCTTCAGCCCCATTTTGCACTTAAAGGAATGTTTCAGATAAAACCTAAGCTTGTTTTCTGCTTCAGTTGTGCGCCATCTGGGTGAGCGTTGGAAGACCTCCTCTTCAATCTCAGGAGGAGGTCAATGTAAACAAGGCTACAATGCCTCATTGTCCTCAGCGGCAAGGCTGGGTGACAGAGGAAGCTGGCTGGGAGCTTGCAAGCAGGCTTTCCAGAAGACTGAATTGCTCAGTGTCTCTTTCCACTCGTGGATAAAACAATGCAGGTGAAGCTGGCTTGAGGCCCGAGAAGGGTGACCCAAGAGGGCACAAGGTGACAGATCAGCAGTGCGGCCTGGAGAATGTTCCAGAGAAGGGAACAGGCCTTGCCACAGGATGCAAGATCCAGCTTCACACAGAACTGCAGGCACAGTATATCTCTGGCATGCCTGGGCTCACCATGGCTGCCTGTGACCCATTCTGCTCTCCCCGCACTCCTGATAGTCGTCACAGCTTGCAGAGGTTTGTCTGTGCTGTGCCAGGGCTCCTGGCACCCCTCCTCACTTCAGCCCATGCTGGCCCTTCTCTTTATGTTTCTCTTTATACTACACAAGGGGCGGTCTGTGTAAGGGCACAGTCCTGGGATGTGCTGGAATCAACAATTCCAAATGTCTCTACCGGGCCCAGCATACTGCTGGGGTCTGGGTGATGTCGAACCAGCCAAGGATTCGATAGGGAACCCCTAACCAAACAACAGGTGACCAGCGAGAGACTCACTTCACACTTACGGGGAAGGAAACAAGGCTCTACCACAGGTGTCTGGCTGTGTTAAAGCTCGCTCCAAACGTGACCTGTAATCTGTATTTCAGTGTCACAGTCTGTGGTAGCGGACGTTAGAGGTGAAGTGTTGAAGACTATGCTTCAGTAGGGACCTTTGAAGGGGAATGTGGAAATCAGACGGGCTCCATGGAATCCGATGGAGTAGTTGATCTGCATCTAAGCTGACCTTCCAGCCAGTTCATTCCATACCACTGGCTTGCCGTATAGAAGCACTCGCTTTCTTGTCTACATGTGTGTGTGCACGTGTGTGGTTAGTGTGTGCATGTATGTCTGGGTGTACACATGTGTGCATGGGTGTTTGTGAATGAGTGTGGGTGTGCACACACGTGCACAGGTGTACTTCCCTGCAGACATGCTCATTTTCTTATGCACATTGGCAGGTATACAATTGCTCTTGGGCGGTATTTCATGCTACTTCCTGTAGCAGGGTTTGTTGTATTTCCTTCGTTTCTATCTTTAGTGGCTGCCACTTTTTGTTGACTGATAAGTAAGTTTTCAAAGCTGCAAATGATTCTCCACACCACAGAAGGTCTTTGAAGACAAGCACTGAAAAGCAGCCCCTCAGCAGGGTCGCCGAGCCGACTTGACAGAGCTTGCTTTCACGTCCGCAGAGTCCGAGGGGATCCTTTAGAATATTACTGATTTTACTGTGCGCGGACTGCAAAAGACAACATCACAGCAGCAGTCGGGGGAATGATTTCCGGCAAGGCTGAAAGGAGGGGGGGCCTCATGAAGCAAGTGCGTGCTCATTTCAGGAGTTGCACTTACATCTACACCCACCATATCTCTGTAGGCTTCGTGTGTGTGTGTGTGTGTGTGTGTGTGTGTGTGTGTGTGTGTGTGTGTGTAGCACAGGACTTGTTTTGTTTTGTGGCCAGAGAACACAGACTTGTGATCCACAGAACAACAGATACACATGGGAACATTATGCATTTATGAACCATTGGAAATTTTAATGTTTTCATCCGTGTTTAAAAATAAGGAGTTTTTGTTTCTCTGGTATCATTTTTCTGAGACAGGGATTCCCTGAGTTGCCTTCCTGGGTCTGGGGTTATAGGCACACACTATAATACCAGGTTTAGAAGACTATTTTATTGTTGTTGCGGGTTTATGAATAATTTTAGGTAATTAAGAGTTCTAGAAACCATGGGCCTGAGCGTCTGTAAGGCTGTGAGTAGGTTCTCGTGATGATTGGCCCCTCACTATTGTTTCCCTAGTTCTCACTTTCTCTGCCCAGCCCTGGCATACCTTTGAACCTTTATACACAGTGGCATTGACCCTAGGTTTAGGTCTTCTGTGGCTCCAGTGTCAGGGAGGCAGCAGACAATGAACTTCCAAATGGTTCTCGCTCTTGTGTGTCGAGGACTTTCCCCACAGGCCTTCGCCTTAGCCCCTCTTCTAAAATTTGATTTATTTATTTAGTGTGTGTGCATGGGCCTCCCTGTGTGGTACTGGGCATCGAACCCAGAGCCTCCCATGTGCTAGGCAAGTGCTCTGCTTCTGGGTGCCTTACCCAGCCCCACCCCTTAGCTCCGCTGCCTCTGTGGCTGCCTTGCATGCTGCGTCTGTCTGTCTGTCCTCTAGAACAAACAGGAGAAAGGAGAGGACAGCAACACCCAATCATTTAGCTTGCTTTAATTATGGGAGCAACATTCGGCCAGGAAGACGCTCACAGTCTCAGTGAGGCCGTTCCCAGACTCCCAGCACAGCCTGGCAGCCTGGTTCTGGCAGAGCCTGCAAGGCCCGCCTCTCAGAGCTGGTTTTTCCGGTTGTGCCACAGCGCCTTTCTGCTGGTGACCCAGCAGGCCAGTCTTGGACGGACCTGTTTCCCTCTGTGCAGTCTGGAGGACAGTCTGGAGGACCACGTGCTGTGTGTTGTCTCTGGTCCTCCGTGTCTAGATGGCGAGGTTCTGAGTGCTGCCCTGTCAGAGCATGAGAGCTGGTGAGGTGGGTCTGGGCCAGTGCGGCAGAAGACCCCTGCACGAGCTGCAGACACAGGGCATTTGTCTTTCTTACAGGGTCTCTCTCTCTATAGCCCTGGCTGGCTGTGAACTCACAGCAATCCTCCTGCCTCAGCCTTCCAAATGTTGGTTTTACAGGCACTGTCACAGCCCAGCTTCCACTACCTGATGTCCCCTTCCTCAGCTGTAGCACGAATCTTAACAGGTCTTGTTAATAAAAACAAACCCAGTGCCAGGTATTGGGGTGAATGCTGGAAGATCAGAGAAGCAGAACAAGCCACAGCTACCTCACCTCGCCAGTTCCTCAGCTGATCCTATTTCCTCAGAATGGAAGCCTCTGAGTCCTCATTCAGAACGAATCTTAACTGAACTGCTGCTAGAAGCCTAAAAGCTTAACCAGGCTCTAGTTCCTGGTTCTCATGCCTTATATACCTTTCTGCTTTCTGCCATGACTTCCTGGGATTAAAGGTGTGTGTCACCATGCCTGGCTGTTTCCAGTGTGGCCCTGAACTCACAGAGGTCTGGATGGATCTCTGCCACCAGAAGGCTAGGATTAAAGGTGTGTGTTCCGCCACCACTTGACCTCTATGTTTAATATAGTGGCTGTTATGTTCTCTGACCCCCAGATAAGTTTATTGGGGTGCACAATATACCAACCACACTCAGCTTTAGTTGGCCAGCTGGGAAATGGTGGGGGGGGGGTAAGCTCTCGGCAGATGCCTAAAGTCTCATCCAGAGGATTACGGCGGGAGAGCTGTACCACTCTCTTTTGTGACTCCGACTCACAGGGACCTTCCAGTTGTAAGTTTTTCTTTGTCACCAAATGCTGGTACTTAAAAGGCAGGTTTGTCAAGCATGAATCTCCAAGATGCTTCACAACACGAGACTGTTGAGTTGTGAAGAGCATTGAGCTCAGAGAGCTGGCGTGGAGCGCTGGCCTTCCACAGTGGCATCATCACCCACCCAGTGCAGCCGAACCTCAGTCCTTCCCCGGCTTTCCAGGGAGAGTCCTGAAGTCCCCCACTTTTTATCAGTGCTGCGTCCTCTGTTCACAGTGATTTCTAGATTAGCCTGCTAGAGAAGTCTCGTGGTGACCACACAGCACAGTGTTGGGGTGCTGCTGAGTTCCTTGTGCATCACTGTCCTCTTTGTGCCTTTTTACCACAGCAGGAGACCAACCCCCACTCCCGCACCCCCATCTCTGTGGGTGCCCCTTCCTACACTGCATCAAATGCTAGGATGAGGTGAAGGAGGCTCCCCACCCTTTGAGTCTCTAAAACAAATCTCTCTGCAGCCAATGTTTTGGAAGGCTCTTGATTCAGTAAAAATACTTCTCCCTCACTACCATCAAAGAGATGAGTTGTACTCTCATCTCCCTTTAGGAATGTTTTTACTTCTTATTATGATGATGGTGATGATGACGATGATTGTGTCTCTGTGTGTCAGTGTGGGACACAGGTGCCAGGACATGCATGTGGAGCTCAGAGAACAGCTTTCATCCATTGGATTTCTCTTTGTACCTTGCTTTGAGCCAGGGCCTCTTGTCTCCGCCTTCCGTCATACTTTAGGGGATCTGGATCCGGGCAATCCTGTCCCCCCGCCTCCTGTCTCCCAGGAGGCATGCTGGGAGTGCAGATGCATCAGCACGGCTAACTTCTTAGGTTCTGGGGACAGGTCTCAGATTGTCAAGCTTGTGTGGCAACTGCTTTTACCCACCAAGCCTTTCTTTTGACAGTTTTTAAAGAAAAACCTAGACTACTTCAGTAATGGGAAGCCGGCACAGTGGGGTTCTCCTTGTTGCTTCTGAGCTAAGCCTCTCTGCTTCCCAGGGTAGAACAAGCTCTCTTTTCATGGCGTCTGTCCTGCTTGCCCAGACCATCCTCTGGCTGCAGTAGAGGACCTGGAGCGTCATCAAGTCACTGGCGAATGTTCTTCCAGCTTGTTAGGACTGGGAAAGAGCCCCTCAGGAAGGACGACATTGTGGAGAGGTTGGGGACACTTCTGTCTTAATAAGCGTTAGGATGAGACTGGAGGCGCAGGGCTAAGAGATGTCACATACGACACTTCTGTGTGTCTTCGATTCTGATTTACATCCCAGCACTGCAAGATTAGGTAAATGCCAGGGCGGGTGCTGCCCCCAGGCTCCTCTCTTGCCCATCTTCACAGAAGGAAATCATACATTAAAATAAGAAAATGCTATAATTTTCCTTTCCCAAGTAATGTAGAATGTAGCTTTCGTGGGTCTGGGAGGAAAAACAGACATCTAGCTTCACTTCCTCAAGCAAAACCGTTTGGAGACCCCCCCCTGCTTGACCACTCACCTTCCCGTCAACATCCTGAAGCCACACTTACCCAGCTGCCGGGAATCAGGGACGTGTGCTGTGTCAGCACTTCAGTGCCCAGAGCCTTCCTTGTCCCCCTGCCCCAGACATCCTTCTTTGTATCATAAAAGCCGTCCACCAAAATGGACGTAACTCTTACTTACGTTGCTCTCATCGACTGAGTGCTTGTGTGTGCACGCAGACTAACTTAGCATCAACATCTTTCCTGACTAGCCTGATACCATCAGTGAGCTCTGTGTGTGTGTGTGTGTGTGTGTGTGTGTGTGCGTGCGCGCGCGTGCTGACTAGCCTAACAGTGGCTCTTGCATAGCTGTTTTTGAGGAGTGGTTGTTGATATGACTGGCTGACAACTGGGGGTGACAGCCCGTCGTGCATCTGTAAATCCATCCTTAAGGAAGACAGAAGCCCATGGGATGCCGAGCACCACTCGGCAGCTGCCTGTTCCGTAAAACGAGTTGGCCGAGTCAGTGTGTGGAGATCTGACGAGCAATGTTCTGTAGAGCGACTTCCTTTGTCCCAGTGAAATCTTGGCATCTTTCCCTTGTCCTGGTGTGGGCTGTGTGCTCCTTCAGGAGCTGCCTCCTCAAGGTGCAGCTGGTGGTGAGCAAGCCCACCCATCTTCCTGCAGTGAGCCAGGGAGCTCTCTGCTAGCTTGGTGACAGCTTGGTGACAGCTTGGTGGCAGCAGGTCTGTGGTGGCAGCAGCATTTCTCTATGAGAAAGCAGTGAGTCGGGTAGAACAGAGTTACTGAAATCTTCTTGTACACTTCCAACTTGGTAGTTACTCCCAGTGAGATTATGCTAATTAAAAGGTCGGCTTAAACTCAGTACCCAATCAGGGTGAATCTATCATGTCTCAGATTTGGTATTTTTTTTCTTGCCTTCTTCTCTTTCTTATTTATTTTAATTTTTTTCCTTCTTAGATTCTACTTTATTTGGTAAAATGCAGAAACTAACAACCAATTCACACCCCCCTACCTCCTTCTCTGTGAAGAAGAGAGTTTATTTTAATTTTTATGTATGTGTGTGTGTGTGGTACCCACAGAGACCAAAATAAGATGTCAGATTCCCCTAGAACTGAAGTTAGAGGCAGTTGTGAACCACCAGATGTGGATGCTGGAAGCCAAACTTGGGTCCTCTGGAAGAGCATCCAATGCTCTCAGTTGCTGCGCCATCTATCCAGCCCCATTTATCTGCCTCTTTCCCAACATTTCTTTTTCATCTGAGATGTTTAATCGATGCTGTTGTTAAGACAGGGTCTCAGGTAGCAGAGGCTGGCTCTGAACTCTTAACTATCCTGTTTCCATTGCCCAGTGCTGGAATTAAAGGTGTTATAGAGGACCCAGGTTTTATTCCCAGCACACACATGATAGCTTACAACCACCTGTGACTCCAGTTCTGAGGGATCTGGTGCCTTCTGAACTCTGAAGGCATGAGGCATGTAAGTGGTACACATACACATGTGTAGGCAAAGCACTCCTAGGGCATGCTTCTAAGTGGAGAATGCTTTCTCCCTCAAACTTCTGGACACCAGAGATGAGGGAAGATATGCAAATATTGGTTTTCAGGATGCACAGAGAGAGCCAAAGGACTGTCTAAAGGATACCATATTTCTGAGTGACCAAGGTTCATAACTTTGCTGATCCCCACCCCTGAACCCCTAGAAAGTTGATACCTGTGCCTGGGAGCTTCTCAGGGAGTTGAGAGATACTGCCATTTGCACAGACATTACACCCCAGTGTTGCTTAACTTGGGGTGATTTTAAGCAGGTTATCTGATAGAGAATATTATAGGGCATCCCCTGGTCTCAAAAGTAAAGAGAGCATTGAGAGAGGCCCTGGGAGAGGTCTCGAAGATTGAGTTACACACTGCCAAGCAGGGCAAATGGCATTTTTATGTGTTTGCTGGGGCGTGGCGTGGGCGGAGGGAGCTTTAAAAGGGAAAGGTAAACATTTGCTGGAGTCTTTGGTATTGAACTTAAACAAAGCCGTACCTTTGTTCCCCTTTTATAAGGTAAGGGCTGACGGGAAAAGCTAGGAGGCTGGAGCTAATGCTTGTGAACAAGGCCTAATCTCTGGATGGCATCTCACTGAAGATATCAGTTGATCTTTTGTCACAGTCTGGAGTAGCCATGGTTTCTGCCATGCATTCTGCTTATGGCCCTGAACCTAACGGCTATGAGCTATTGTGCTATGCAGAGGATTGGATTACACACTTGGATTTCATGACATAATGGTGTGTGCTTGTGTGCACAGTGACTGACTGATATTTGTTCAGCAATTTACGAGCTCTCAGGCACCTTGCCATGCCCAGCCTTAATATATATTATCCAATTATTCGTGTTTCTAAGCAGGTGACATTTTTCATCTAACAGGTGATTTGAAGTTAGCTAGCTTACCTCAGTAACACAGCAAATGCATAAATAATAAAGCCAAGATTCCACACCTGGATTGAGTGTGATCTTCCCACACACAGTACTGCTCTCTCTCTGTTGGGAGGATCTTGGAGGAACATCTCTACTCACGCTGACTGGTTTCTTTGAGGCAGCACTTGAGGTCCTGGTTTAGGAGGATGGGATTCATGGCCAGACACAGGTCATGCTGTCAGAGAAATTAGGGCGGGCCTGGAGCTAAGACGAACTTCTCGAACCCCTGCCTCTGTCTCCAGCACTGGGACTGCAGGCAGGCCCCACTGTGCCTGGCTCTTTTCTTTTCTTTTCATTTTAAAAATTTAGATGAGAAATTAGAATAATGTGGTTAATGACACACACGCTAAACCTAGATCAACTCACTGCTAATATTTTTCCAGATTTTTCTCTACCCCCCCACCCCTTCTTGTCAGGCACATCGTCACTCTGTACTTCTGCATGTAGACAGAGGATGCCCTTCCTGTGGGATCAGGGGAAGATGTGAAGGGCGAGTGATCTGCTGCGCCTCAGGGTTAGAAAGATGGGCATGTCAGGTGGAGAAGGGATGCTCAGAGATCAGAAGGCTCAAGAGCAGGGTCCGTGCAGCCCAGAAGACAACAGAGGTTTTTGTAAGGATGCATTGATACGGCTCAGCTGTGGTGGACGGTAGGGAAGTGAGCAAAGGCTGGCCCGGGCAGAGTAGGGAGGCTATAGACAACATTGGGAAGCCGGAAAGCCGAGCAGGAGCAGGAGGAGGCAGCCAAGGAAGCCAAATGAGTTTGGGGAACCGTTAGGACACACGCTTGGACCTCACCTCTGGGGGACTTTGGGAGTTGAGCCCACAGACAGAAGTTTTAATAAGACTTCCTAGTGACTGAAGGGAACTCAGATTTGAAAACTTGTGCCTGTAAAGATGCTACCGAGAAAGGCTTTCAGCTGAAGAAAGCAAATTCAGTGGTGAGTTCATATTCCTGTGTGTGTACATTTGTGCGCAAACCTACACAGAAAGATGCAGTTTAATGTATAATAAGCAATGGACCGTATATGGTGGCACTGCTTCTAAATGAATAGCTGGAAACAGCCTCACGGGGCGGGGGGGGGGGGATTGTCATTCCATATGTAAGTATTTTTAAAAAACAGAATTAGTAGGAAAAGCGAGAATCAGGACTGTGTGTATTCTCTGCTGCCACTCGCAAAACAGGACATGGATTTGCATAGCATGTTGAAACGCTTAACTGGGGAGCCTTCTGAATTTCATTTCAGATTCAAGCATTACAAACCTAAGTTTTAAGAGCTGCTTGCCTAGCATGTACAAAGTCCTGGTTTTGATCTCCTGCATCACACAAACCAGGGATACACGAGGCCCTTCCAGAAAGAGTGAGATGGGGGAGAGAGGAGACAAGGAAACAAAACCACGAAGATGTTGAGTGAATGAATCTTTCAGTCTGCAGGAGCTTGTCACTGCCTGACGTGGCCTGTCAACTCATCCCAGTGTGCTGCTATACAAGATCTGCTGGCATGGCAGAGCTGCATGGGGCCATTTGAAGACTACTAGAGGCTTCTGACCTAGATAGCTCTCCAGCAAAATTCTGTGGAGAAGTAGATTTGATGTTTTAAGAATAAGTTGACCTCGATTTAATGTTTGTTCAGTTAACGAGACTCATACATAAACTGATCCACACTGGAGTCTTCCGAGGCTGGCTTCACAAACTTGCTGAGGGAGAATCTGGCCAGGAGGAGGCAGTGTCCTGTGGGAAAGGGCTTGAGGGGGCCCTGTGGTGCAGAGGGGGCTACCCGGCCGGTGGGCAGGGGTGCTCTGACTGTGCCCTGGGTGTGAGGATGTGCAGTTACAGAGATGAGCACCAGGGAGGCTGGCTGTGGGCGGCGCTGTGCTCCTGCCTGCTGGGGCGTCTCCTTAGATTTTCTACAGAGCCCTTTGCAGTTTGAAAGTGGGACCTCATTTAAATACGACAGCACCCAGGTAGGGCTGGTTGGAGCTGCTTAGAAGACAGGGTCTGAATGCAGGAGGGCTGACTGAGGGGGCCTTTCTCCCCTCCCTCCCTCCTCCCTCCCTCCCTCCCTCCCTTTCTTTCCTTCTCCTGTTTGTGAATTTCATCTTGCTCTCCACTGTAGAGAAAGTGAGAGAGAGAGAGAGCTGGCTTTTTTTCGGAGAAACTTCCACGGTAGGTCAGTCCTACTCAATGCCTGCTTTGGAGACCTTACCTTGGAAGCCCGTCTACTCTAGGCCTCTTGAGTGAATGCTTCTTGCTCTCTGCTGGGCCTGTGTCCTCTCACTACCAGCCTGCCTGGCCCAGGGCAGTCCTCTATTTTTACCTACTCTGGAAGGGGTGTGGTCCCTCCCACTGGCAAACCCCGTGGCTTTTCTCAGTCTCTCCCGGGCCTCCAACTTCTTCTGTGGCCCAGCTCTCCTTGTCCCGCTTGGCCCGTGACACACACGTGGCCCTGGGCAGCTCCGTTCCTGACTGAATGAACTGCTGTGTCTCTCCACAGCCCTGTCCCCTCAGGTCTTTCCCGTCCTCCACCGTAGACATCCTGCCCCTCTGCCCCCTTCACTGTTTGTCTCTCTCTTATCCCATGGTTCCTACAGAGGGACTTCCCAGGTAAGCTCTTTCCTTCTCAGTTCTCACGGCAAGTATGGCCTGGGGGTCCAGCCCTGCTTGCTTTGTAACACTGACTAGAACTGGGGGTGAGCGATGCTTTTTCTCCCTGGGAGCGAGGCTGCTGTTACAGGCACTCCGTGTTTGCCGCACATCCTTCTGCAGCTCTTCCAGAGGTTGTAAGCATGTGTGGATAAGGACGCAGTTAGATGGATAGACAGACAGACAATCATGATAAATATGGAGTTGGTGCTTGACTTATGTGTGCTGATACCTCAGTCCATAGGTAGATAGATGGGCACACAGACAAGTGGTCAGACAGATGTCTTCGGAGAATACATCCAGTCAGAGCAGCTGACCCACTCTATGACCCTGACAACTTCAGTTGCTTATGTCAGCCTTGGCCTCTAGGCGTTATTATTTATGAAAGCAAGATCGTGCATAAAAAGGAAAAAGCATATTTGGAAAAACAATTTATGTTCCCTTAACTCATTGAGTAAATATTTGCTGAGGAACCTGAGCCTGGCACAAAGCAGCTAACTTGAGGCAGACAAAGAGCCCTTCTTACGGGCTTTTCGCCACCACGGAGCACACAGGTCATTAAATGCTGAACAACAAACAGCAGATTAAATTCAAATACTACCTGTATGAAGAAAACAGAAAAGAGAAACTTGATAGAGCATGGGTCTCGTTGGGGGCGAGGAAAGTGACTCTGGGTGGGGAGATATGGCTGGCCTGTCTGAGGAGTTAGCCTTGAGCCAAGATCTGAAGAGGAGGCTGCTCCTGTGAGGGTCTGGACAGACAGTGGCCAGCAGTGGCCCCGAGACGGACGAGATTTTGTGTGCTCGGGAAAACCTACGGGCGGTGGACAAATAGGAAAGCCGCCCTGGTGGGATCGGAGAGTGTGTATTCAGAGATGCCAACTGCATGTGCAGGAAAGAAATGCATCGCAGGAATGAAAGGTAAAACAAAAAAATAGAGAAATAGAGTAATCATGTCTACAAATGCTGTACACCCGGAGGTTTCAGGAAATCCTGGACAAAACAGCAAGCTCCCTGAGAGCAGGTGTGTGGACAGCTCTGGGCTTGCTGTCCTCACCTCAGCACGATGCCAGCACGGAAGGACGACATTTAATAACTGTTGGATGAATCATAATGTGAAGGGAATGAATGACATCCAGGTTCGACACCTCACATTTTTATTATTTCTCCACTTAGTTCTCTGACATTGTACTAGAATTTACTCTTACTTTTTGCCTGTCTCAAATTGTTATTCCATCTTCACTTAAGAACAATATTACCAGAGTGGATAGAATATGACAAAATGTTCAGAAGTTATTAAGGTGTTTAGTAAGAGGCAAGAGCTAATTCCAGCACTTGGGAGGCAGAGGCAGGGGGATCTCTGTGAGTTCAGGCCAGGTCCACATAGTGTGTTCCAGAACAGCTAGGGCCACATAGTGAGACCCTGTCTAGGGGAAGAGGAGGAGGAGGCCGCAGGAAGAGAGCAGAGGAGGAGAATTGGCAACAGCACTCACGTATTTACATATCGATTTTGAAAGGAGTGTGGGTTCTGGCGTTAAACCTATTCTCTCTCAGTGTCCACCCTGTGCCTGTGGCTTTGGGGCTAATGCCTGTGTGCTTCCTTAGATGACTTCTTTAGGATCCAGAGTATTAGGAAATGCATAATTAATATAAATAGCCTTTAACCAGAGAGATAGCACAAAATTCAATTTTTATGAAGTCAAACAAGTCCATGATGCGAGGCTTTAGTTTTAAATTTCAAATTGCTTTCTAAATCAATTAAAGGTAGGGTCAGTTGTTTTACTGGAAAACCCCAGAAACACAGCGGAGGTTAACAATGGTTCTGAAGCTCCCTGGAGTGTGTTTATTTTAATAAACCTCCCGACATGCTTGGTGCCCAGCTGAGTTTTGAGACCTCTGCAAAGTTGCTTCTGTGTGAGAAGTCACAAAGCAGGAATTGTCATTCACATGAGACAAATGGTTTTATTTTTAAAAGTCACATGCCGTTAGACTGCTTTCATGGAAAGGTGTCTAGGCACATTCGGAAGTTATCTGATTCACTCTGAGCATGTGCGGAAATTGAAAGGCTCTCTGTCACTTGCCTGAATGCACATGGTCTAACTAGTTTTCCTGAAGAAGGAAGCGTGCGCTTGTATGATTAGAAGGGGTTTGGGAATGCTGTGTGGAAGCAGCGCCTCACGATTGTTGCATGTCTAGCTCACAGGTCTGTCGGTTATTTACCTGCTCCATCTGCTCTCTGCATCGTTAGCTCCTGCTGAAGCTAGAAAGAACTTTCTGTGCTTGACATGTGGATGAACATTCAGTGGGTGAAGTCATCCCTTGTCCTCCTCAGACTTCTCTCCCCGTTCCTTGTGGGTAAACTTCCGAGAGAGTGGCTCTCCTGCTTGCCTGCTGCCCGTGGAGCTGGGACATGGTTGGGTTTGCAAGATGAAAGAAACAAACAGATGCTTATCAGTTCCAAGGCCTTCCATGCTCCCCGCCCCCTCTGTGGTTAAAGTTCAACCACTTGGATTTTGAGTGTGGTGCAGCCAGGCTAAGATGGATGCCATCGGGCATTGCCAGCTGCTTTCCCTGGGGTTAATCAGCAGGAGAAGGAAGCAGGCTGAGTGGAGCGTTGGGTCCTGAGCCGAGCACAGTGTCCTGCCTGCTCCAATGACTGGAGATCCAGCGCTGGGCTGCACAGAAGACAAACTCCTGGCTTTCCCTTTTATGGGTTCAGGATGCCTTGAATCTCAGCCACACTGGCCTTCTGTGGAGACCCTTTCTATTTTAAGAGCACTGAGTCTAAACGTCTCCCCATGGAACTCAAATGGCTTTTAAGGACCTTGTGTCCTGGGTGACTGACTTTTATAGCTCCTCCAAGGACGATTGAGTCCATTGGAGTACATTGCCAGTGAACATCTCATTGGCTGCAGATGACCAGGCTGCTTAAGTGTAAATACTCATGATCTATTGCTCTAGCTCTCTTAGACTTGGAGCTGACAGACCATAATCAGCGTTTCTTTCTACCTATCACATAGACCCACAGTGAATGACGGGCATGTAAGTCAGTGAGTCAGCCATCAACAAAACCCAGTCATGTAGGAAATATCTACCCGAACATTAGCTTCTCTTCTGTTAGGTAGACCTTTTGATGGAGTGGGAACAAAACCAGTCAGGATTGAGGTACCCAGGATTACAGTCAGCACCAGGAAGATCTCTGTGAAGTGCACAGCCAGAATTAGGGACAACCACACGGTTCAACAGAGTGAACATCTAATTTGCGGACACAAAACTGCATCCTGGCCAAGATCATCACATTGCCAGCAGTAAAAGAAGTCAAGTGTCCCTGGGAAAGGACACCTCTTTCCTGATCTGCAGATCAATGGTCAATGGAGCTATTGTAATCTTTAAGGCACCGGCACGTCATCCCTTACCTCACCTCACCCCGTCTTCTGTGGTTACAGGGCCCACAGCGTGTGTGTTTGTGCTCCCACAGCCTCAGAAACTCAAGACAGTGGAGAACACTGGCTGCTCGAACGAATGTGAAATAAAATTTCTCGGCCGTTTACGGACTCTCCAAGCGTTTTCTGTTACTGTGACTGTTCAGGACAACATGCCCTGGAAGCATCCTGTCTACCATAGCCTTTCTTAGGAGTCCCCACCACTCAGGCATTTGTATCTTCAGCTGGTCCCCGCACCCCCTTCTTTAGAAGTCATGAGGCTCCTGCTCAAGCCTGTGTTCCTGTGGCTCATATTTCACTAGGATCCTCCAGGCTAAGGACTTCATCTGTGTGCCTGGGGCTCTGCTCACACCTCTCTTGGACGACTGTATGAGGGTCATTGCTGAGTGTCTCTGTACCCCCCCCCCCATCCCCCCCATTGTTAGCTCTATGAGGTAGACTTGGCTTCTGTCCAACATTGTTCAATCTATCGTGTGTTTCCACGGATTCTTATAGATGGAATAAATGAACGGAAAGAATAAATGAGTGGAATGAATATATTTTAAAGTATCTTTTGCTGTATTTTAAGATATATAACGTGATCTTACAGGGTCCATATAAAGAATAAGGTAAGGAAATCAACATATTTATTTCCTTATACAGTTATCGTTCCCCTTCATGTATGTGTGTGTGTATGTGTGTGTGTGTGTGTGTGTGTGTGTGTGTCTGTATGTATGTATGTATGTGTCTGTGTGTGTGCATATGAGTGTGCGTGGACCATTTTGTGTGTGCCTGTGTTTGTGTGTAAAGGAGCTAAAATTTATTCATTCTTGTTGGGCATGGTGGCTCATACCTGTAATTCCAGCTCTAGAGAGGCTTAATCGAGAGGATCGCTCCAAGTTTAACACCCGCCTGGTCTAAACAGTGAGTCCCAAGTTCTAAGTGACCTTGGGTTACAGAGGAGGACCCTGTCTCAAAACCAAAGAAACAGGGAAACACAAATCCAATGTCCCTCAAGGCACCTGCCCATTAGCACTCTCTAGATCTTTTCTCTCGATGAGACAGAAAAGGTCTAGAGTACTTGTTTTTTTAGGTGGTGGCTGGGAAGGCCCGGCCTGTGGCACAGCAGGCCGTTGTTGTAATTAGCACGTTATTGAACTTGTCACCTGTCCTGGTGACTTACTAATGCACCTAAGATTACAAGGAGGAGGCCACAGACAAAAAGATAGGATGTGTAAAGAGGTGGAGCACTGGAAATTAGATGCCAGCTGGTGTAAATTACACGAGCCCCTGAGGCTTCAAACAGCAGTGATGCTAAGAAGAAGTCTAAGGCCTTGGTCGTCTTACAGGGCAACCCTAGGCAGGGCACAAGATGTCTAGGTTTGAAGTCCAGCAAAAGGCCAGGAGAGAAAACTTGTGAAAAGTTGTGTTATGTTATGCTTAACAATTTATGTGCCTTGTGTAGCCCTGGCTGAGAATCCCCTTAAAACCAGTGTGTCACCATGACCAGAATACTTGAGGAAACAGCTTGCTGGGAGAGAGAGAGGGTTTGGTTTCTCTCTCTTCTCTGAGTTTCAGAAGGACGGCTTCAGTCCTTTGTGGCTGGGAGGCATCATGTGACAGGTGACATCATGGCAGGAGCATGTGATGGGCTGTTCACATCAGCGTGGCCCGGGAGGCAGAGAGCATGCCAAGAGCCAGGGGCTGGCTATAACCTTCAAAGCATAGAGACCAATCCAAACTGTGACAAATGGCATCTTTTGACTGTGACCCGTTGTTGTGTGGAATGAGGTCATTTCAGCCTGTTTAGCTTGTCATTCACACCCATGCCCTGTCTCTATCAGCCCTTCTCAGTAAAACTTCTTTATTTGTTCTATTAATAATCACATGGGATCCTTAGACACTGAGTAGGGTTTCTAGCCTGTTGGGCTCACGGCATGCCTATTGCTTATTGTTTTTTGTTTGAAGGTTTCTACTGTCTTTCTTACATGCCGTAAGATGAGGATTTCGTTCTCCCTCCCTCCCTCCCTCCTCTCTCTCTCCCTCTCTCTCTCTCTCTCTCTCTCTCTCTCTCTCTCTCTCTCTCTCTCTCTCAGGTTTGTACCACCTCTTCCAGCTAACTGGAGGCTGGCCATGCTGCGGTTACTCCATTTAATCCCCTTTCATTTCCGGCCTTCGGTAGCTCTTATGCTTTCCCACTAACGTGGAGTAGGTCAGTATTTAGATTTCCTTCTGTGGGGAGAGGGCTTCAGATGCTTTAAAGAGAACACCGAAAGCTGGAAACGTTGAGTGCCTTGTCTCAGGTCCCTTAACCGGTTAATGCTGGAGCAGGGGCTGAAGCCATGGCTTCTGACTCTCAATCTGGTGGGCTTGCTGCAACTGAGTGTCCTTTGCTAGGCATTGTATTAGGTGCCAGTAATATTAAATAATAAATTATTCCAGACCCCCTGCTTCACGGTTAAGGAAGAAAGTTTTATATAAACAGAACCAGGTTTCAGTGCTATTGGATTACAAAAGAAGTAGTTTTCCTGATTTAACCTTTAATTTTTTTTTTTATCTTGCAGATCAGGGTTAGGGAAAGTTATGCTATTAGAAGTGATAACTTTTAAAATCAATTAGCTAATTTAATTTGTTTGTGTGTGCCTGGGTATACGATGTATGCATGCCATGTGTACACAGGAGACTGGGATTACAGGTGTGTGCCACACTTCCGGCTAATAAGAGGCCAGAAGATGGTGTCAAATCTTCTAGAACTGGAGTTACAACAATCGTGAGCCATCACGGGGGTCCTGGGAGCCAAACCCAGGTCCCCTGCAAGAGCAGCCAGTGTTCTTAACTTCTGGGCCATCTCTCCAGCTCCAGCTGAGAAAACAGTGTGCTACCTAACTCATTTATGGCTAGGAGAATAAGGCTTTGCTGACCAACTTTCTTTCTTTCTTTTTGCTTCCTCCCCCACCCCCACCCCGAGCTGAGGACCAAACCCAGGGCCTTGTGCTTGCTAGGCAAGCGCTCTACCACTGAGCTAAATCCCCAACCCCATCTGACCAACTTTCTAAAAGGTCATTTAAACTATTTCAAGGTTAACTATGGAAGCAAATTATTTAGAAGTTTATGGTCAGTGAATTAATTAATTAATTAATTAATTTGTTTGTTTGTTTGTTTTGATACAGGGTTTCTCTGTGTAGCCCTAGCTGTCCAGGAACTCACTCTGTAGACCAGGCTGGCCTTGAACCCAGAGAACCACCTGCGTCTGCCTCCCAGTGCTAGGATTAAAAGTATGTCCCACCACCACCTGGTTTCTTGTTCTTTTAATTTTTTTCTTTTTAAGATTTATTTATTCATATATTTTATATGTACACCAGAATAAGGAATCTGATCCCATTACAGATGGTTGTGAGCCGCCATGTGGTTGCTGGGAATTGAACTCAGAACCTCTGGATGAGCAATTGATGCTCTTACTGCTAAGCCATCTCTCCAGCCCTGTTCTTTTAATTTTTAAGATTACCTTTCTTGCTCAGCACGCCTTTAATCCCAGCACTGGGAGGCAGAGGCAGGTGGATCTCTGAGTTTGAGACCAGCCTGGTCTACAGAGAGTTTCAGGACAGCCAAGGCTACACAGGGAAACCCTGTCTTGGGAAAAGAAGTTTATAGCCATGTGATACATACATTTGCGCATTCAGCAGGTTTCTGCGGGGAAGTCTTGGGTATCTGTCACGTGTCCTGATGGTTTCCTCTAGGACGTGGCTTTGCACATCTGCCCATGGCTCTCAGGAGATCCTCTGGATGGCAGTTTGTGAACTCCTTGTTTTTCTCCCTCCTTCAGATTTTCATCACCGTGAACTGCTTGAGTACAGATTTCTCCTCCCAAAAGGGCGTGAAAGGACTTCCTCTGATGATTCAGATCGACACATACAGTTACAATAACCGCAGCAATAAACCCATCCACAGAGCGTACTGCCAGATCAAGGTCTTCTGCGACAAGGTGAGTAAAGACGGCAGTATGTCAGAAAGGTACTATTGTCACGACTAGATGTTGTTTTTGATGACATTCCTCTCGTCACTTTTTCTTGTCTGGTGGTGTCTAAAGAATCGTTTCTCAAACACGTGGATGTGGTGGCCTTTCACTCTCGAGTCCTGTTAGACATCTAAGGAGCCACCAGCCCTCTGCCCTGTTTCGGCTGCTGGTCTTCTCAGCCTACCATTCCGCCATTGCCCTACAGCTCAGTTCTCAGGTCGCTAAAACCGAACACCACAGCCTGGGTGGAGAGAGCAGTAGGAAGAAGCTTACTCTTCACAGCTCCGGGGGTTTGAAGCCTAAGACCCAGGGGTTCAGTCCCTGTGAGCGTCATCTTACTGGCTGCCACCTTCCTACCTTGTCCCCACGTGGGACAGAGAGAAGAGCTCTCCTGTGAGTCTTTGTTAGAATCATCCAGGACCAGCCTCATGATGTCACCAGTGGGAAAGGCTTCACCTCAGACAGGAGCTGTCTGTGGGTGGAACGGGAGGAGCTCACGTTCAGTTTGTTCAGTTCAGTTTGTGGCATGCTGTGCTCTGGTCTGAATACACAGCTGGAATGACAGATCCAGAACTTTCCCAGAGTGTAGCTGCTGTTCTAGAATTTACCAGTGTAATCTTCGATATTTGATGTGTTTCATGGGCCCTCACCTAGAACTTTTGGAACCAGAAATCACACCTACAAGATAAATCCATCAGTTCTTATGCACTCGGCCCATAGTGCTTTCGTCTCCATGATTGCACTATAAAAGAGACCGAAGAGTTAAAATGACACAATTTAAACTCGGAAGGTCGGATACAAGAAGACTGTCACAAGCATAAGGACGAGTGTGGTGTAGTGTGGACCATTTGAAGACCTGTGTGACACCAGCTTCTGTGAGGGAGAGTGATGATGGAGCTGCTTTACCAAAGAGCGCTTGCCCAGGCACTCTGCAAAGTGTGAGCACCGACGGGTGAGACCAGGCCGAGTGGGTGTGTGCAAACAGACTGAACGTGGCGGTGTTGTTTGCCATGAGAAGTTACAGTGAGTGAAGTTGTGTCCAGGGAGAAACCGTGTTCTCAGAAATCTGGTGAGAGTAAAATCAACTCCTGGAGAGAGAGCACGGAGGTAGCCAGGAGAGAGATGCTCAGAAGAAAATTGAAAATGGGAAGGGACAGTCTCCAGTAGGTTTTTTTTTTCCTACTTGACACAAGATGGAGTTTTCTGGGAAGAAAAACCCCAATTAAGAAAATCCCTCCAGTAAATTGGCCTGTGTGCAAGTCTGTGGGGCATTTTCTTGATGGATGGTTGATGTGGGAGGGCCCAGCCTACCACGGCTGGTGCTACCCCTGGGCAGGTGGTTCTGGGGTGTGTAAGAAAGCAGAGTGAGCAAGCCTTGGACAAACCAGTAAGAAATGCTCTTCCATGGCCTCTGCTTCGGTTCCTGCTTCCTGGTTCCTGCCTTGACTCCTGTCCTTCTGTGATGGCCCGTCACCTGAAAGATTCATTAAGCCCTTTCCTCTCCAGGTTGCTTTTGGCCATGGTCCTTATCAGAACAATAGAAAGCAAACTAAGATAGATGCAGAGTAGCACTATCAGAAAAGACAAGCTAGGGCTGGCTCAGTGCTGAAGAGAGCTGGCTGCTCCTGCAGCGGACTCAGACTCAGTTTCCAGCAGTGGTGTGGCACCTTTACAACGGGTAACTCCAGTTCCAAGGGATCTGGCACCCCCTTTTGGCTCTGTGGGCATCAGGCACTTATGTGGTGTACATACACACACATACATACATACATACATACATACATACATACATACATGCAGACTAAACACTCATAAAACAACCCCAACAAATAAATCAGAACAACAAGAACAGAAGAACGCGCTCTTCTACATTGCTCTGAACACTCCAGAAGAGGGAGCACAAGAGTTAACGCTAGAGGAACTGTCTTGGCTTACTTAGGTTACTCGAAAATAACTCGGAAAATTACCCCCCGCCCCAATTTCAGTAAATGAGATTAGGATCAGACCAACTTCCTAACAAACACTGAATGAAAGGCCACAGCAGGGAGCTGTCTCCACCCAGCAGGTGAGAACATAGCCCAGTATCTCCAAGGGAGCCAGCGAATCCAGATTTACTTTATTCTATTCAGATAACTATTATTCCAGAAGCTGCCGTCAATGGGAGCCACACCTTGAGGAGCATGCACATGAGATGCCTTAAGAATAGAAATGCTTGCTGTGGTGGCACGCGCCTTTAATCCCAGCACTTGGGAGGCAGAGAGGTAGGTGGATCTCTGAGTTCAAGGCCAGCCTAGTCTACAAAGTTCCAGGACAGCCAGGGCTATACAGAGAAGCCCTGACTCAAAACAACAAACAAACAAACAAACAAAAACAACAACAAAAAAAGAAATGTGTGAGCCACAAACGGCCGAACAATCTGACAGTGAAGTCCTAACAAGACACAGGTGGGAAAACAAGGTTTCAGAAACGGAAGGAAATTATGAAAGAGAAGCGAAAACATCAGACTAGAGAGCGAAAGATGATCCCAGTGTTCTAGAACAATGATCATTGAGAAGAATAAAACAACAAAAACAACAGCCAGCTCTAGAGCAGCGGAATGGAACAGAAGGACACATCAGAAGATCCCGAGACAGTGTTTACCCTATGCCAGAGAAATTGCCTCCGGACAACAATGGAAAGCGACCCCTAGTGGATGGAGTGGCCCACAACCTTTGTGCTAGCACTGGGGAGGCAGAGGCAGGCGGGTCTCTGAATTTGAGGCCAGCCTGGTCTATGTAGTGTGTTCCAGCACAGCCAGAGCTACATAGACCCTGTCTCAGGAGGGGAAAAAAAAAGGTAAACAGATATCAGACTGAAAAGACACAAAACTATACTTTAAGCATCTAAATAAAGAAAGGAAAATAGACAATTTGAAACGAATAGGGATGGGGGTGGGAGGAGGGAGGATGGAAATCCGTGGCTGATATGTAAAATTAAATTAATTATAAAATAAAAATATTTATAAAAATATAAGAAGAAACAAATAGGGAGATTTTTATCATCAAAAATTTCAACAGTAAAACTATGTCTGGAGAAAATAGTTATCTGAATAGAATAAAGTAAATATGGCCAAGGATTTTATCTCTAGCCAAATTAACTGCAGTGTAAAGAATATAGACAACCACAAACTTCAAATAAAATATAAACAAGATTAAACACCTCAAGTTAGTAAATATTCCTTCTTTGGAAATCTCGCAGCCAGTGAATGTTAGCCATGGAAGATGAAACACAGGTATCTGCTGATGGGCTCTGGTCACACATTATCCATACATCTGTAAGTAGTGGGAGGAGTGTGACCATGTGGCCTGAGTAGATGCAGGGAGATGGTTCAGTGGCTAAGAGCACGAGGCCCTGAAGCTGGATCCTCAGCACCCATATAAAAAGCTGGGCACACTAGGGTGACTATGGCTTATAATAAGTTTTGGGTTTTGTCAAATCACTGGGCAAGCTTTAGTGAAACATTTCACTATTAGGATAAGAATTTGTACCGTATCAAGCTGATGAAAGGATGTGCTGGAGGGGAGGCTAAAATCTTTTTAGAATATGGATTAGCCTATAGAAAAACGTCTGCTGTAAATCAAACAGTGAAGGGGAAGATGGATAGGAATCTCACTTACACAACTTAAGTAAAACATAGCTCTCTGAACAGATGAAGATAGGTCTCTTCTGTATCCCAGAATCGAATCAATATTTATATGTATAATTCAGCTATCATTTGGCTTAAAAGGGCTTATTGGGAAATGTTATCATTTTTCCTATTTTCTGCAAAGAAAATATTTTCCAATTTCAAATAACTCTGAACTTTGGAATTATAACCTGTTTTTATGTTAAAAAACAAACAAACATATAAGTGGAAAATGCTGAAGGACCACTGAACTGGATGTTGTATTTACATATCTATATCTGTATAAAATAATGATTATAAATGTTTAAAAAGGAGAGCGCAAATGTGAATTTAACAAGAAGTTGCAGATTTTCAACACTGTACACAAACCCCTTTGTAACAAACAAATATTTATGCTTCTTAAAAAAAAAAGCTGGATATACACATGTACCTGTAACTTCAACATTGTTACAGAGGCATGAGGGTCTCCAGAGGCCCCGGCCAGCCAGTGTAGCTTAAATGGCAAGCTTCTGATTCAAGGCAATAAGGTGGAGAGTAATAGAGGTGGACATGCCATGTGCTTCCCGGCCTCGGCGTGTGCTAAGGCACACGTGCACACAACACACTTGTACACACGGAGTTAGGTAGTAAAGACAGAGCAGTCTCACTGGGAGTGGACAGCTATGGACTGGTGGCCACTTCAGATTAGATGATGGAGAACATGAGGGAAAAGAGGCCGGTAGCTAATTCCATCCTGCCCGCCATTCTTAAAAGGTACATCCAATGATATAGCACAGAGAGAAATGGGTTCCTGTGAGCAGGGACAGCAGAGAGGAAGTGGTCCAGAGAACAGGAAGACAGCACAAGAGCTGCACAGGGGTGTGGATACAGCCTACAGCTGCAGATCTGAGCGGCAGTTAGGTGGCCTCCAGGGCCCAGAGGCCATTTGACTCAGCGTACCCCGTGAGTCCGTACACACACATGGGTCAGAAGGCACCCCGTGAGTCCGTACACACACGTGGGTCAGAAGGCACCCAGTGAGTCCGTACACACACGTGGGTCAGAAGGCACCCAGTGAGTCCATACACACACGTGGGTCAGAAGGCACCCAGTGAGTCCGTACACACACGTGGGTCAGAAGGCACCCAGTGAGTCCGTACACACACGTGGGTCAGAAGGCACCCGGTGAGTCCGTACACACACGTGGGTCAGAAGGCACCCGGTGAGTCCGTGCACACACGTGGGTCAGAAGGCACCCCGTGAGTCCGTACACACACATGGGTCAGAAAATTATTTCTGTTGCTACTTCATAAGTGTAATTTTGCTACTTTTTTGAATCATCATGTAAATGTCTGATATGCAGGATATCTGATATGCGGCCCCTGTGAAGGTTGAGAGCCACTGGCCTAATAAGATAAGGGGGTAGATAGATTATACCATTTGTTTGCCAATTAAAAAAACAATTTCATTCATGTATGTAGATGTAACCAATCGTCTTTTTAAAATAAGAAACACAGAGCCAATGTAAAAGAGAAAGCCCAGAGGTCAGAGCTCAGAGATAAAATCTTACCTCCTGCAGTGCTCCTAACTTCCCCGAGAGAGAGCTACTTCCTGTTTGTCTGTGTTTAAATAGTCTTTCTGTTCTGCCTTCTCATTGGTTGTAAACCCAACCACATGACTGCCTCGTCACTGCCTGTAAGTACCGCCCTCCAGGTCTTAAAGGCATACGTCTCCAATACTGGCTGTATCCCTGAACACACAGAAATCTACCTAGCTCTTCTAACCACCACGCTCTTGCTATGGCTCTAATAGCTCTGACCCCAGGGCAACTTTATTTATTAACATAAAATTAAAATCACATTTCAGTACAAATAAAATATCACCATACATGTATTTTGCCTTTTAGTGACAGAGGATGAGAAGGGGGTATATGCTTTTCCCCACAAGGGTTTGTTTTCTGAAGGCATGTGACAGTTCCTTCAGCAAGGAAAGAGTAGTAGGAAAAGCCATCTACATCTGTGGCTATCTTTGTAAACATGAAAACCCAGAAAGGATCGCACTTACGTACACTTTGCCATTCAGAATACATGTCACATTCCTAACAGTTCCTCTTTTAAATACCGAATATATATCGGAAAAAGTAGTTGACAAATGATGGGTAAATGGTTGTTATTTATTCCAAGCAGCCAGCGATAGCATCTCTGGTGGTTTTCTTTATATCCCAGTATTAAAGAGCAGAAATGTCAAGAAGCGCATGTGAAGAGGAATCCCAGGACCTTGCATGTGGGTTAACTGTAATTGCATTAATTGTAGCAAATGACGTGTACTCTTGGATGTAACAGACTTCTTCCCACTTCTGTAAGTGTAGAAGTGATGTTTTCCGAAAGTTTGGACCACAAATATTCCTAGGATATAAAGTGATGGAGGTCTTAGTGGAGGGAGGTCTCTCTGTCTTCTCTGAATGCATATGCTTCCTTGGGTCTTACTGAAATCACAGCTTTAGTTTAGAAATGAGAGTGATAGTTCTCCGTGAGTGTATATTGTCTTTCTTATTTCTTGAAATAAATACTGCACATATAAAATTCTTCTTTTTTAAAAAATGAATTTATTTATTATGTTTACAACACTCTGCCTCCATGTATGCCTGCAGGCCAGAAGAGCACGCCCGATCTCATTACAGATGGTTGTGAGCCACCATGTGGTTGCTGGGAATTGAACTTGGGACCTCTGGAAGAACAGTCAGTGCTCTTAACCTCTGAGCCATCTCTCTAGCCCCCAAGTTCTTATTTTTTTTGTGGGGGGCGGGTTTCAAGACAGGGTTTCTCTGTGTAGCTTTGCGCCTTTCCTGGAACTCACTTGGTAGCCCAGGCTGGCCTCGAATTTACAGAGATCCGCCTGCCTCTGCCTCCCGAGTGCTGGGATTAAAGGCGTGCGCCACCACTGCCTGGCCATTTTTCTTGTTAAAAACGCTTATGTGGTGGCCACTGCTGGAGCCTGGGTCCTCTGAATGGAGACTCTACAGTGGGTTTTCACAAGATCGTCAGTGAATTCCTGGTAAGGAGACTGAACACAGTCCCTTTCCAGAGGTCGGGGGTCAGTAGCTGTAGGTCTTGAGATGGCATCAAAGGTGGCCTTGGCAAAGGTGCCCAGGGTGGCAGTGCAGCTCCTGACTGATGTGTAGCAGCCATCAACACCGGCCATAAATAGTGACTTCTTGGGCCCAGGAGCGGAGACGATGCCAGTGCCTCTGGGGGCAGGGAAGCCCCAGCACAGAGCCACTTCGGCCTGTCACCTTGCATGAATCCCGTGGGGCTTGCCAATCTTTTTCCCCAAGCATCTCTTCACATGGAGGTGATGGAAAACTTGGCCAAGATGATGGCCCCTTGAATGACAGTGGCTGTTTCCTTAGACCACGTAACACCAACATCAGCATGACCACTGTAGTCCCCAGTAGTGACCATAGCCTTGAACCCGGGCCCCATAGCAGCCCCTGTGCTGGCATGGTCTTCAGAGCCCAATCCTTCAGGGATGCATTCAGGAAAAAGTCAGTAACCTCAGGTTCCTTAATGGACGAGGAGAAGAGGTAGCTCTCCAGGGTCCAGCAGGCATAAAATTCGAGCAGGAAGACAAGAGATCACGTCTTCCAGGGCAGACATAAAGTAGAGAGAGGACTGGAAGCGGGTGAGGCCATAGACTCTCAAGGCCCATCCTTAGTGGTGCACTTCTCCCAGGAAACTGTCACCTTCCCAAAGGTCACCACCAGCTGGGGACCAGGTCTTCAAGTCCCCAGCCGGGGGAGCCTTTCTCTCTCAGACCCCCCCACTGTCGGAGTTAGCTCTCTGCTGTGATGACGTCTGTGACCAGAAGCAGCGTGCGGAGGAACAGGCTTATTTCCTCTTACACTTCCAGGTCACGGTCCATCAGAGTGAAGTCAGGGTGCGAGCTGGAGGCAGGACCTGAAGTGTTGCTAGCTGCTTACTGGCTGGCTCAGCCTGCTTTTGTACACCACCCAGGACCACCTGCCCACACTGACACCACCCACAGCAGCCTGGGCTTTTCCACATCAATCAAGAAAACAACCCAGTGGAGGTTCTCCAGGATGACCATAGCTTGTGTCTAGTTGACAAAAACAAATGAACAAAATAACAACAACCTAAGCAGGACAAGCGTGTACCTTTACATGACACTAGTAGTTAAAAATAAAACAAAAATCGACTTTGCAAAAAATAGAAAAGAATTTGTCTAACTCTGGGGTGTGTCTTGAGTGAGTTATCATTTATGTGGGCAGATAGTAAAGACCCTCGTCTATTTTAATGAAATACTAAATTCTACAGAGCTGCCAACACATGGCTAACTGCCCTGTGTGCACCCAATGAGTAGCGCTGCCCTTTCCCATTCCAAACTTACGCATTTGGAGATCCTCTTGCTTCCCCTGAGAAGCCGCAGATTTAAATCAGGAGTTACTGGGGCATTTAACATTTCTCTTTGTTTTGGTGAGTATTCTGCAGCAGCTGAACCTATATTTATGTATGTTGTTCCTCTTGCTATGAATTTCCATGGCCAGTAAGTATCAATGACACCTCAACATTTAATGTAAAATAAAAATCAGTGACCCTGACTAGAAAACTCACCTGGTTCTTTGCACATGGATTCGAAACTCACGTTCATGAAATAGGCATGAGACAGGAAGAGGAGGCAGTCTGGGCTGGTTGGCGTTCCAGGGGTTAGATCTGAGTGTTGCACCTCAGGGAGGGAGCAGAGGCTTCTGGGTCTCCCCTTCCCTTGTTCAGTTTCCCATCTTCATGGTGTGCGTGCGCGTGCGAGTGTGTGGACATCCTGGCATGCTCTGAGAACCAACCTTGCTTGCTCTCTCTTTGTTTTCCCTATTAGGGAGCAGAAAGAAAGATCCGAGATGAGGAAAGAAAACAGAACCGGAAGAAAGGGAAGGGCCAAGCCTCCCAAACCCAGTGCAACAACTGTGAGTCGTGGCCCCACCCCGCCCTCAAGACTGACTGTGCTAAGGGGAGGTTGCAGCCAGCAGGCTGCCGAGGAAGGTGCAAATAAATGCCCAAGACAGGGCCTGCTTTGCCCTTTCGGTAGAGATGGAGGGGGTGGGGGTGGGGGTGGGGGGCGTGGTGATGTCCTTCCTGTGGAAGCAAACAGAAGTCTTAGACTCAGGACTCCAGGGCGCACAGCAGGCAGTGGAGGAGCCTTCCGTCCACAGGAAGCACTTCCGGGAAGCCACATTCTTCTTGTTTATTTGGGTCTGGGGGTCACATTGAAAGCATAGGCATGTCTAGGGTGCTGAGAAAGCGTCAGGCTAAGACCTGCTGGTAGCTGAGAGTTCTCAGGCGAGAATAACCGTGTCCATGGGCGTTGTGGTTCCGTGCAGCCTCTGATGGGAAGTTGGCCGCCATACCTTTACAAAAGAAGAGTGATATCACCTACTTCAAAACCATGCCCGACCTGCACTCGCAGCCCGTGCTCTTCATACCGGATGTTCACTTTGCAAACCTGCAGAGGACTGGACAGGTGAGACCCCTGCTCACATCCTCCTGCCGCCCTCCACGCCGGTGCTGAGCAGACCACGATATTCAACCCACCCTCAGGTCTAGCAGCACAGGAAAGTTGGTATTCTGCACAAAAAGTAGATTTTTTTTTTTTTAACAGAAAAGTCTGTCTTGGGAGAGAATACTGACATTCTAAGGCAAAGAAAGGTGTGAGCTGTTATTAGAAAATTGTTGACAGAGCAACAGGAGAAAGCTGATCCTCTGCCTATAAATTGTGTTGAGTCTAGCAGACTCTATCAGGGCACATATTGCCACCTTGTGGTGAAAAGTAAAACTATCATTAACTTCCAACATTAGCCCAGCGGGGGGGGGGGGGGGGCGGGGGATAAAGATCTTGTCAACAATTTTTTTCCTTAGTAAGTAAATTGTTCTCACTGAGTGGATGAATCATTTCTCATCTGAAGGATAAAGGAAGCATATATTAGATCTTCCTTCAAAAAAACTAAGTTCTATGGTTCTATCTCCAAATGAAATGAAGGATTTGAAACCAAATAAATGGTCAATAGTTAGATCATCATGACGGCTGTTTTGTGGAAGAGTATGCAGATGCTACTGTGTATCCACAGGAGGACTAGTGATGCTATTGCTCAATAAAAACAGAAAGCAGGGTACCAGTGTGTCTGTGTCCTGTGCTCCAAGGCCGCTGAGCTGAACTGCCCACTGGCCAGGACTTCTCATATGCTCACTGATGCCCAGGCCCTCTGCAATAGAAGGTTTTTTCTCTTTTTCTTCTTTAAGTTTGTGGAGAAAGAGGTTCCTTAGTGTCAGCCAGAGTTGTTTTTGGCCACACTAACCGGGATTTTAATTTTGCCTTGATGGGTTTTCTTTTGAATCCAGAGTCCTTGGTAAAAGGGCTGTTTTGAGAACTAGAAAAATAATGACAGACTCAAGTCCCCTCTCATTCTGAGTGCTGGGACTGACCTCAGCCTGAAGGAGAAATCGTGCTGGCTTCTCCTTCTCTTTCTGAATGTTTTATTTTTTTTTTTTAATGTGCATTGATGTTTTTCCATGGGTGTTGGGTCCCCTGGAACTGGAATTACATACAGTTGTGATACAATGTGGTGATAAATATGCTCACACTTTTTTTGTGGGGTGCATTTCTGCTAAGAATTACTTTAACATTTCTATCTTGCCTTGTTCTGTAGAACCAAGACATAGGAAAGGATGAATGTTGTATCTTGTCCAGAAAAGACAGCCAGCAAGTGTGCGTGTGTGTGTGTGTGTGTGTGTGTGTGTGTGTGTGTGTGTGTGTGCGCATTTTCTGCCCCCTTTTTAAAAAGCTTCCAAGCATGTAGCTGTGCTTTCTAAGTTGTGGGGTCCCCATATCTTTCAGAAGAGCAGTAACTGTGCTAAACTGTTCTGTTTCCTGTCATCATTCTGGCTGTGGTAACACGTCACTCTTATAGCCTGATGGAGTCTCTTGACAAGATTCCTCTGAAGTACAAAAAGCTGTAAATGAATTTAAGAGGACTAGTGTCCCAGCCTGGCTGGCCTAACAGCCTTGCTCCCCCCTCAGTGTCATACCCAAGGCAGACTCTGAGGAAGCAGTGTGACCTTTAGAGTTTGTTGTCTTCACCAGGCAAAGCAGCCTGGTGCCTTGCCGCCGCTTGGCCTAAGTCCCCTTCACAGCCCCCTTGGGCTCCCTGGGGCCCTGGATTCAGAGTGAGCAGAACAGAGCCTGCCTGGAGGTCCCGGCAGCTACACTTGGCTGTCCTGGGAACAGCCTGTTGTCCACTGTGCATAGTGGAAGGACGGGACAGTGGCTGGCTGGAGCTTTTAAAGGTTGCTTTCTGGGGAGAGCTAGGTGCTGAGGAGGTCCTTGAGGCAGAAGGATGCCACACTGATTCTTGGGGTGGTGAAAACAGAGATTTTACATTCAAGGCTTTCTGTTTAAGAAGAAACAAAATCCAATGCAGCAATAGTCATTTAAAAAGTCGAAGAGGAAAGAGTTCTTATATATATCCACGCTAATCGCTAGAATGACTCAACCTGGAGCATTTCCGGTGA
Organism: Peromyscus leucopus; assembly: GCF_004664715.2. Lineage (NCBI taxonomy): Eukaryota > Metazoa > Chordata > Mammalia > Rodentia > Cricetidae > Peromyscus > Peromyscus leucopus. The sequence continues at coordinate 44,947,927 of NC_051080.1, forward strand.
CTATGTTTTTTACAGCCAGGCCTGGGTTTGGCTACACCCTCAGTGCTGCTGGAAGCCTCTGAGGGTACAGGCGGGGAGTCTGAGGGTACAGGCGGGGAGTCTGAGAGGCCCAGGCTGGGCAGGGACAGTGACAGCTTTAGAAGTGAAGACTTGATACTGACTTGGGTTGTCTTGTCCACCCAAACTCAAACGTCCCCACAGCACAGAGATACAATTCACAAAAGGCCACCGTTACGCTTTAGAAATAACGAGGCAAGAACCTACGCTACGCTACCACAACAGACCTTCTGCTCGTCTCCATCAGTTCAGAAGGAGGCTCCACGTTTTCTTTTCTTTACTTTTTTAGTTTTTTGAGACAGGGTTTCTCTGTGTAGCCCTGCTGTCCTGGATGTTGCTCTGTAGACCAGGCTGGCCTCGAACTCACAGAGATCCTCTTGTCTCTGCATGTGCCACCACTGCCCAGCAAGAGGCTTCACAATTTCTTTATTCTAATTGTGCTTGTCACTGAGTTCTCCTAAAGATGATTGTCCTTGGAGATCTTCCTTTTGCCACATGACCTTTATAGCCTGAAGATAGAGAATGAATGAAAACATGGAATAGAAGGCGGAGGACAGGATTGCTCCTGAAGCATGGAGAAGGTTTTGATTGTAGATGTAAGGGAGAAAGCTGGCAGAGGGAAGAGTCCATGCTGAGCATGGCCGGCTGACTAAACCGGACCATGAGAGGGAGAGCAAGAGAGGAGCCACCAACTAAGACGCACCAACTAAGAGACGCATCCCTGGTCAAGAGGCCAAGAGAGCAGAGCAGCCCAAATGGCAGTTACAGAGGGGTCAGGCTGGGGGAAGGGAAGTGGAAGCCCCACCCCTGGGAGGGACGGGTTTAGGGTGGGGGACCTACTGAGAAGAGGTACTGAGGGATGCTGGGAGAACTGGGCAGCATCTGCTTTGATATGTTAAATAGGCCCCTCAGCCATTTGTTTCTTTGTTGCCCTGCATTTCTGAGGCGTTGGGAAACCCGGGCTAGCCAGACCCCTCCGGGAGCAAACACAGGCTCTGTTGCTGCGGTCTTTCGATGGCTCTCTTGTCTACCCTCTCTGGTAGCGCAGTGTCCAGTCAGCCCACCTATGGAGCCTTCTGAATAACGCTTAGATCTCCCCGATGGATTTTCCTAATGTCAGGAGCAACGCCTGGCAGAGGGCCAGAGTCATCTGGTTAGACCAGACTGGCTTTAGCTAGAAATAGTCACATTTCTGAATTTACTTTATAAAATCTAAACATTATTCCCAGGGAGAATGTGAGGAGGCTGTATTTCCTTAGATAGACACACACACACACACACACACACACAGGAGTAGGGGGGGCATTGCTAATCAAATGTCTGCTATTCCCGGCCTACATGTGTCTCTGATTTCCCCACAGGTGTACTACAACCCGGAGGATGACCGAGAAGGGTGAGACACGAGTTATTCCATTCTAAGCACCTAATGTTTGGGGGGGGGGCATGAACCTCCTGACCCGGGCCACCCTGGGCAGGAGGTGGGACTCCCCGTGTGCTTGTGACTTAGAACCGCCAAGGGGCCGTTGGGTGGCAGCTGGGTGAGGGCCTCTCTTCCCCCTCTGTCCCCTTCCTCCGTACGATCTCCTTTGAATAAAAGTGGCCCGTCTCCTCTAGTGCGGTGTGCTGAGATCTTCCCGATAGTTCCTGCTTCCCATAGTTTGACCCCAACAAGGGTCGAGTTGACAGTGTGGGAGCTTTCCTGAGACAGCACAGCTCTGAAGGCTTCGCTGTAGGTTGAGACCCTGCTCCCTGTCCCGTGGGCTTTAGACGGGAGGTTGTCTCCCAATGTCTCCCACGTGTCTCTGTCACAGGGACAAGACGTTCTCCATCTTTGCTGAGAACACACACTCACCGGGGGATTTTTAGGGGCAGCTAACTCTTCAGTGTGTTTTCTATCTTAACTCACTGTATAGACTCAGAAGTTTGCAGCTACAAATGCTGTTCGAAGGGCGCCAGGATGATGCTTCTCCAGGCCGTGGTAGTGTCCACGGCACATTCTCGGGAGGGTTGTTGAGCGGCCTTCGTCCTCTGTGTGCTGCCGGTGACGCAATGCTCTTTGCACGCGAGGAAGGGCATCGTGTCGTTTCTAAGGGCTGGATGGTTTCGACTTTAGGATTTAACGGAGGGATTTAACCTTTGGCTCACGGTTTGGAATAGCTCCCCGTGGGCTCCCAGGCTCCATTCCATTTGGGTCTGTGGCCAAGCAGAACACGGGGTGGGGGCGGGGCAGAGCTCCAAGTGGTCCCTTGTGTGGCCTGGACACAAGAAGAGAATGTCCTTGCTAGCTATAGAAAGCTCTACTGTGCCATTTCGGCCTCCGGTCTCCTGAATGACACTGCCTATGTTCAATACGGTCTGCTCCAGTGAATTAATTCTTTCTGGAAACACCCCACAGACACACCCAAAAGTGTGCTTTACAAATCTCCTCAGGGTCTCTGTAGCTAGAGTTTTCCTGCCTGGCGCAGTCAGGACAAATCTCTCTCACCGCCAGTCCCACAGCCACTCAGACCCAACCAAGTAAACACAGAGACTTATATTGCTTACAAACTGTATGGCAGTGGCAGGCTCCTTGCTAACTGTTCTTATAGCTTAAATTAATCCATTTCCATTAATCTATACCTTGCCACGTGGCTCGTGGCTTACCAGTATCTTAACATCTTCTCATGGCGGCAGCTGGCAGCCTCTCCTCTCCCCAGCCTTCCTGTTCCCAGAATTCTTCTCTCTCTAGTCCCGCCTATACTTCCTGCCTGGCTACTGGCTGATCAGTGTTTTATTTATACAGAGTGATATCCACAGCAGGTCTCTCATTCCAAATACATTAACAATTGAGATGATCTCAGCATGTCCTGTGTCTGTTGAACAGCTCTGAACTCCATCCGTCAGCCTTGTTCCTTCTGGATCACCCTTTTCCTTCCAAACTTCTGTTCCTCCTTGTAACTGATCTTAGTCAAAATAATGTCTTCCTTTCCCTCGTGGAAGACCACTGAACTGAAACAAGAACAAACAATCCGTGTGTGTGTGTAGGGGGGGATTCGGCCCCTGTGCCTGAGTCTGTGTACCAGTTGTGTGCCTGGTGCCCACAAGGGCCAGAAGAGAGCATTGGGTCCCTGGAACTGGAGTTACAGATGGTTGTGAACTGCCCTCTGGGTGCTGGGAATCAAACCCAGGTCCTCTGAAAGAGCAGCCAGTGCCTTAACCTCCAGCCAGCTCTCTCCAACTCGACCACTGTTTTTATTTGTTTGTTTGTTTTTGTTATTTTTTTTTTGCCTTCTGAAACTTGATTTTCATATTAAACACGTTTAGAACCACATGAATTACTATATTGGGAACTCCCTTCTTATAAGCTGACGTTGTATTTTTCTCTTAAAGCAAGTTAAAATTGCATTCATTCCTGAATGTCTATTTTGTGCTTATTGTTTGCATAAGTTGCATGTAACTAACATCCCAAGGTAATTTTCTCCCTGTCCATAAACCTAGGCTCTCCCATTCTATGTAAGACAGTTTGTAGTTGGTGAAGGAAGTGTAGCAGATATTGCTGACCCCATTCTTGGAGCAGAAGTTGGCAAGTGACAGACTGAGGGCCAGGTGTGTGTGTGTGTGTGTGTGTGTGTGTGTGTGTGTGTGTGTGTGTGTGTGTCAGGGGGAAGCAGGTGGGGGATGAACAGGATCTCACTATGTAGACCAGGCTGGCCTCGAACTCACAGAGATCTGCTTGCATCTTCCTCCTGAGTGCTGGGATTAAAGTGTGCACTACCACACCCAGCCCCAGTCCCCTGGTTTTGAATGGTCTACAGACTAAGGATGCCTTTGACCATTTTAAAAACCTCCTGTGAAGACTGACATTACATGACATGTGAAACAAAGCCCCTTTGGGGCTCCGTAAGGAGTGTCTTCCTGGACACGTCTGCTTTAGTTCCTTTATCTAAATGATTGTCTGTCATTTCGTTGGTGAAACAGCAGCCTAAGTATTTGTTGTTGGGCCCTTTGCAGAGAAAGTTGGCCACCTTCCATCTCAAAGGGAGAGGATCTCAGAAAATGAATGAAATGACCCTCATGCTGCTTAGGGATGGCACCTTGACCAGGACTGAACCTCTAAAATCACTTGTAAATTCTCTGAAGTTTGATTAGAAAGCCAAGCGTCGTGGCTCATGCCTGTAATCCCAGAACTCAGGTAGCTGAGGCAGAAGGATCAGAAGTTTGAGGACATTCTGTTGCGCGTGGTAAAATTCCCATCTCAAAAACAAAAACAATTAGTTTGTTCCTTTTATCTTGAGACAGAAATAATCAAATTTCAGTGGCTGGAACGAACAGGAATGATTAGAGTTCTAATCTCTCGATCACATATTTTATAAGAGACAGCGTGGCGTTATGAAAGAATGCTGGCGTTGAGTTCAGGAAGCCAGGTCCATCCCCTGGACTGCTGTTTACCCACATGAAGCCTCAGGCCGGCCTCTCAGGCCCTGGCTTCCGTTTTCTTGAGTCTCTACCGAGGATGTTGTCGAAGGCTATCTCTCAGATCACTCAGCACTTGGCATTTCACTTAGTAATGTGCCTGAGCTAAAATTCATGGGAAACTTAGGAGACTGGGCAGTGACTGCCCCTGCTGGCAGATCCCGCTGTCTCTTTCGGCCTGTCCTTTGCGAGCTGTGACCCACCTGTAACTCAGCTGGTGCAGCCTCTCCTTCAGGACTCCCTGGGTTGTGGCCCAGTCATCCACTGCGACCAGGGTCCTGTGCTTTTATCCATCGTCTGATGGAGGGATGCGGGCAGCACGGATGCTTCAGTGTCAGTGCGTGGCAGGAGCTCCGCTGGTGCGGTGTGGATTCCTTGGCTACATACCCAATGCTGTATGTGCGTTCTTTTCATGGTTTTCTCACATGTCCCATTAGCTGCCATTGGCGATGAGGAAAAGGGCTTTGAGAAGTCAGGAGACTTCTTCAAAGTCATCCTGGCACGTGGTCAAAGCAGGGGTTGAACCAGCGCCTACCCATAATTCTCAGCACTCACCTGTAGTCTCTGTGCTTCCATTGCTCAGTCTCCTCAGTTTTTTTTTTTTTTTTTTTCCGAGACAGGGTTTCTCTGTGTAGTTTTGCGCCTTTCCTGGATCTCACTCTGTAGACCAGGCTGGGATTAAAGGCATGGCCACCATTGTGGCTCCTCAATTCTTGACCTGTGGCTGTGGAGAGCGTGGGTGGTGGGGGTGGGTGGCAGATCCTACTGTGTGGCCATCTGACCTTTACCAAGACCCTGTTTCATGCATGAGTGTTCCTGCCAGAGCAGACAGGTCTCTGAGAGAGGCCACCATGTGCATCCATCCAGCCCCGAGGACGTACCGTCTTCAGCGGTGTTACCAGAGCTGACATCAGGACTAGGATCAGGCCAAGCTCTCCTCACTCCCCCGGGACTTTGACTTAGCTTCCTGTCCACTGTGTGTGGTGCTTAAGAGGCTGCTCACACACACACACACACACACACACACACACACACACACACACACACACCCAGCAGTGCTGCCAAGGGTCTGGCTCACTTCTCTTGGCCCTCCAGAAGTCCCCGTCAATCCTGGGTACCTTTGGAGTCCTGAGGTCTCCCTTCAGACCTAACACTTCTCAGTGCTTTCCTGATGAGTCTTGATAGCATTTGTTGAGATCAGGGGTCTCGTTTTCCTTGTGATCAGCCCCACAAGCACATGGCTGACTATGCTGCTGGCCCTGAGTTTGTCTGCCCGGTGGCCAGTGGGATGGAGATGACGTGAGAGAAGTGCTGTTCTGTTGCTCCCTGACCTTTGAAAAGTGTCGTGTAATGTTTTCCCTGGCCTGGGCATCACAGAGCCTGCACCCCATGCCCTCTGTTCTTTGGTGGGCGAGCCATAGCTGCCTTGTTTGGTCTTGATTTGAAAAGTCATGAAACCGTTAAATTCGGGACACATTAAGACTTACCGACTCCTACTGGGCTTATAAATTTGACAGTGTAGAGAAGCGTATTTGGCCTTCCAAGAAATGGGGTTTATCTGAGATAGAACTTTAATGAAAAAGTCGGCTGTGGGTTGGAATAAGGTGCTTTCAAGTCAACTGAACTGGAAAAATGAAAACGAGTCTTGCTTGGTGAAGTAGCTTGACTCCCGCACAGCCTGAGAAGGTGACTGGTCATACTGCAGGCCACCTACCCGTTATTAGCTTAATGGCCCCTGACGGCCGCTAAGTGGATTCTTTCCCCTTCTTTTTAAAATCCAGTCCTAGGTTCATGGTCACTCCAGTTCCAGGATAAGTCGGGGTACCATGACCTGCTGTGACAACAAAGCATCGCGGAAAGACAGGGACAGCACCCTAAACGTGTACTACGGCCCTCAGCTGGGACCGGAGTGTTAGCTTTTTCCTTAGCCGTTTTCCTAGTTTGGCATAGAAGAACTAAAATAGGCCAGTGCTGGCTCTCACTTCCCTCTCTGTCCTTAGCAGGGCCCAGGTTCTTTTCACTTCACTCTCTGTCCTCAGCAGGGCCCAGGTTCTTCTCTCACTTCATTCCCTGTCCTCAGCAGGGTCCCAGCTCTCACTTCACTCCCTGTCCTCAGCAGGGCCCAGGCTCTTCTCTCACTTCACTCCCTGTCTTCAGCAGGGCCCAGGTTCTTTTCACTTCACTCCCTGTCCTCAGCAGGGCCCAGGTTCTTTTCACTTCACTCCCTGTCCTCAGCAGGGCCCAGGTTCTCTCACTTCATTCCCTGTCCTCAGCAGGGCCCAGGTTCTTCTCTCACTTCCCTCCCTGTCCTCAGCAGGGCCCAGGTTCTTTTCACTTCACTCCCTGTCTTCAGCAGGGCCCAGGTTCTTGGGTAACTTTCCATGAGGTGGTTCCTCAGACGTGCCCATGTGAATCTCCTTCTTTCCCTGTTAGCTGGATCCCCATGTGCCAGGTCCTTAACACGCTTGAGGCTTCTGTCATTGTAGACATGGGCTGGCTCACAGAGTGCCCATGGGACTTCAGTGGGCAAGCGGGTGGAGCATGCTTTGTGAAGCCCGAACTTGTGTGAAGGATTTGATTGGCTGATACACTCTCTGGTGTATAAAAAGGTGATTAAGCACCATGGTTTCGTGATGTAAGCTGCTAGCATGGATGCAAACGTTTTGGACTGTCCACAGTAGGGTCCCCTGGATTTCTACTAACTGACCTGGGAAGTGGTGAACGGCTCTCTGATGGCAGGAAGTCCACTCAGGAGTCGCAGGGTTTTGTGCTACAGTCTGCAAGACTGGAGTTCCTACATGCCCATTTCCCATGACCACCAAGTGCTGGTTGAATTAGCCTTCTCCATCTTCCTTATCCTCAGGCCTCTCCAGCCTGTGATCATTAACCTCTTCTGTCTTCTCCTGGCATTCTAGTGGTGTTGACCTTGAGTCCCAGGACCTTGTGAGTCTCCAGCACTCACTGGGTTCTCTTGAGCCTCCTCTAAACTTTTTAATTTTTATTATTTTACATTACGTGTGTATGTTCCATGTGGGTATGTGCACATGAGTGCAGGCCTTTGTGGAGGCAGTGCGTTGGATCTCTTGGACCTGGAGTTACAGAAGCCTGAACTGCCTGGTGTGGGTGCTTGGAACTAACTTCAGTCCTCTGCAAGAGCAGTGTACAGTCTACTGCTGAGCCCCCTCGCCAGCCTCCTTTTACGTTTTATTAAATTAATTAATTTTTATTTGATCCATAATATTTGTGCGCGTTTATAGGGCATGGTATCGTCATTTTACAGTGTACACAGCATGTAATGATCAACTCGGTGTAATTAATATTTCTAGTTCCTCAAATATTGTCATTTCTATGTCAACAGTCTCCTTTTAAAGATAAGGAGACTGAGGCACAGGGAAGTTGAGAAACATGTCCAAGTTTGTATAGTTGAACTATAAAGCAGGGATTTTAAGTCAGTCGAGGTGGTCCGACCTCAGATTCCTGTCCTAAGAATTCTAAGTGATCTGCCAGACACTAGTTCACGGGCCAAACAATCCCAGAAAAGTCAGCGTTTTCCATAGCCTGCATCTGCATTTCTGAGACTAGAGAAGAGCCAAGCTCCACTTCTCTGATTTCTCTTCTAATTTTCTTCCTCTCAGTCCTTCCCTTTTCTTAGTGTGTCTGGAACGCACAGGGACTTTGGAAGCGAATGCAGAACTATCCGAACTGACCCCACAGAGAATGTTCAGGGCTCAGCACCACCATCTTCCAGGAGGTAGCAGAAGAGGGAAGGAGTGGATGGGACCTCCTACTGGGACAGCTGTGGGGAGTTAGGACAATCCCCACAGAGGTCTGCTGAGGTGGCCTGTCTTGTCCAAGGGACCATCGGGAGCACACAGGACAGCCAGGCCTCATGGATGTGAAGGGTGGTTGCAACTTGGGTGCCATGCAGCCATTGCTAGTAAAACAGCTTTCGCGTGGCCCTGATCTTCTGAACAGAGAAGGAGAGGACCCGGCATTCTCTTTGTGGGTCCGTCTTCAGTACAGAGCCTTAGGTCTTCCCTCTAAAGATGGTGTGTGCTTTATCCCTCACCGGGAATGACTTGGGACCTGCAGGGGAGGGGTGGTGTGAAGAGAGGGGACAGGCTCCAGGAGAGATGACGATTGTGACACTCTTCTGTATTTAACCGCTTCTGCTCGTCTTCTCCAGCAGCAGCGTCCTCGTTAAACGGATGTTCAGGCCCATGGAAGAGGAGTTTGGTCCAACACCATCCAAGCAGATTAAAGAAGAAAACATAAAGCGAGGTAACTCACCCCCTGAACTGAACCAGTGCCGACCCCGGGGGGCTTTTCCTCACACAGATAGGCAGTTACAGACTTTTCCTTTGGCTTGGGAGAATGGCAATGTGTCTCCTGACTCATGCAGCAGTGATACACAGTTCAGAAGAGGTGTGTGTGTGTGTGTGTGTGTATGTGTGCGTGTGTGTGTGTGTGTGTGTGTGTGTGTGCGTGCTGTTAGCAGAAGGATTCCCACCCCTGTTCCACCACAGAATGCAGCTAATGAAAGCTGAATCCCTGGGTGAGCCCTCTAGTGGTCTGGAGCCCAGCACATGCCCAGGATGCTGTCAACAAGGCCAGCAAAGGAAGGCGGGCACTCCTGACTCCCGCCCTTCCCCCTAAGACACCCAGAACGCTTCAGCACCTTCCAGGCGCCCCTGAGCAACCAGGACAATCATGTTCCAAAGACACTGGTTTGAGAAGAGGTCTTTTGTAAGCGATGCTCATTTTAATAGACTGTAATGCCAGGTTTCCCTAGGGTCAGCCTGCTGGAAATTGCTTCCCCTTTAGGCTGTTGAGAGCTTCAGGAAGAAGTCACAGAATTTCCACCAACTAATTCCATCAAATACTAGCAATCAGTTTTTTCTTCCCCATGAATTTAATTTCCTTATCTGGATGTAATTAGGGTCTGTGTTCTAAGTGGTTCTGTATTTTACTCACACAGACTCCTCTTTCGATAACCTTTATCAAGGTTACTAGATAAAGTTTTCACTGGCATCTAGGCTACACAGCATTGCTTCAAGAGACTAAATTTGTAAATCGTTGGCAATGTGCAGTCTACTTATTTAACTGGAATTTCATTTTTATATTTGATAAAGAGAAGGCACCGCCCCCTCTTCCCTCTCTCCTCTTCTCCCTCATCATAGTCTAACTGAACATTCGCTGTCCACAGCAGGGGCTTGGGCAGAGTCCCTGTCACGTGGTCTGTATGAGCAGAGGCTTCAGGGAAGGACGCCTTGGGGATGGAGGAGGGGAGGTGTGGGGGTTTGGATTTATCGGCTTTCACGGTCCAGTTCTTGTTCTCAGGCAGGTGGTGATGGTAGCTAGGAGGACATTTGACCACAGTTGAGATCTAGGCTCATGGGTTGTTTTTTTTTTTTTTTCTTTTGACCTGAGCTGTTTTCCTTAGTGTGGAGAGATGCAGGGTTTCGGCTTTGGCCCCTTTTTTCCCATGTAAGGGAGGTTATGTCCTCGGGCTGTGGGATCGCACCTGAGCCACGGTGGCCATTTTCCCCCGGGAACTGCCTGGCAGCATGGTCACCAGAGCGGTGAGCACAGTTGGAGGCACAGTGACCAGGAGAAGCAGCAGCAGGGTGGCCGTGTCCTGCAGGCGCATTCTAGGCCTTGGCCTCTCCGAGGGGCATCCACATCACTAAGGATCCGCGGTCTCTGTGCACCCCATCTTAGTGAGTAGCCTCTCCAATTCAGAAGTTTTACAGAGAAATGAATAGAGAAGCTGTGCCCCAGCCGGAGGTTATAAAAACCCCAACTGCTTCCTGACAGTTTCTGTAGGTTGAAGACTGGGTCTCTATGTGTGTGGGTCTAGAGTGAGTTTACCACATGGGCCTTACTTCACAGAACCCGCAGGCAATCCAGTGGACCCTATCAGATTGGTAGACCCTAGTGTCCTGTCAGGTGACCCAGGCATGGAGAGAGTAGGCCATTAGGGCCATGGCAGGGCTTGAGCTGGACTCAGATCTGAAATTCTCCATCTCCGAAGTCCTTCCTGGACTGTCCCAGGCAGTAGTATCCTGTTGACCTGCCAGGTCTGTGCACCTGTAGCTTGTCTGCCTGGCCTTCTCACGTCCCATTGTCTTCCCTTCCTAGACTTGATGCTCCATGATCTTCACAACTCAGAGATCCTTGAATCCCCGCCCCCCCCACTTCCGGGTCCTCACCATGGCAAGAGCCGGCTGGGAAGCATTGTCTCATGGCTTTCTGTAGATATAACTAACCATCTTATTAAATAAGAAACACAGAAACAATGTAAAAGAGAAAGCCGAACCCAAACACGTGACTGCCTCGTCACTGTCTGAATGTACAGCCCCCTAGTCTTAAAGCATATGTCTCAATGCTGGCTTTATCCCTGAACACACAGAGATCTATGGGATTAAAGGCGTGTGCCACCACCGCCACACTCTTGCTATGGCTCTAATAGCTCTGACCCCTGGGCAACTTTATTTATTAACATACAATCAAAATCACATTTCAGTACAATTAGGTTACCACCACAGCTTTCCCTTCATGATTCTCACGATGGTGTCTGACTCATCTGAAGCCTGCTCAACTCTCCTAGTGGATCACAAACTCCCAAAGGCAGAGGCTGGGATTAGCTAGCTCTCTGCTACACCACCAGCTCTTGGTGAATACAGCCTGTGGCACCCAGAAGCCCTCAGTGGTGTTCACTGAATGGGCAAAGGTGGAAATGAAAGTCACAGGAAAGAGTAGTCACAGGAGACACGTGCCCCCTTGAGAAACTCAAGCGAGGATACAGGCGGCAGAGCGTTTACATTCCAATAGGCGTTAGCAGGGCAGGCGATGTCATCCTGAGACACCCCTGTGACAGGGAGCGGTCCCCTGGCCTCTAGTCACACTGTCCCCCCTTCTCTTGTAGTGCTTTTGTACGTGAGGAAGGAGAACGATGACGTGTTCGACGCTCTGATGCTGAAGTCGCCCACGGTCAAGGGTCTGATGGAAGCGGTAAGCCCCGTCCGCCGCCGGCAGGAGCCCTGCCCTGTTCGCCGTGTCGGAACCTCTTTAGAACAGTGTGGCCACCCGGCTCCAGAATGCGCTTTGGAAAGAAAAGGAAGAGCTGAGATCTTTGGGGATACCCGCTTCTGTGTCAGGGCCTGTCAGCGTGCGAAGACAGACTCGTGGAATGGCTGTCACATTCCTGTCGGTTTAGTCATCCCAGTCAGATGACGTGGAGGACGGTTTCAAAACCCAATTAGGTGCAGGACAGTTTCAAATATACACAACCCCAAATCTGTGCGGTGCCTTGTTGGCTACAGTAGCATATTCCAAAGGAACATGTGGGTTAAGGAGAAAGATCTGTTGCAGAACTACAAACGATTCTCCCCGCCTCCCCGCTGACCCAGAGCAGGGTTAGTCAGCACGGCTGAGGGAAAACTCAGTTTCTGTCTCAGTCACGCACACTTCACCCGGCTTCGACTGTGCCGTGAGTGTGCGCTGTCCTCACACTGCCTGGTGTACAGGGTAGTAGGGGGTAAGGGGTGTGTAGTCATGGGAACACCAACAGGGAGCATCTCTTGCCCCTCCTGGTGGACTGCTGGACTGACTGAGAAACTTTCTGACGGGACAGCATTTGGGCTTGTGGCCAAATATTGTGGTGCAAGGAAATTCCTAGGCGTAGAGCCTCGGGGTCGCCTGCCTGTCCCCTTCACTTGTACCTTCCCTTGGTGTCCAACATGGTAGATGTGTTACAAACCAGTACTTCATTCCTTCTTACAGCTAGCAGAGTCCTGTTCCACTGTCTGGACACATGTCCCACTGTATGGACACAACATGTCCCACTGTATGGACACAACATGTTTCATCTTTTCATTTATTCAGCTGACAGGCCAATGTCTTTCCTTTTGGGGTGCTATTGTGATGCACTGCTGTGAATATTCATGGGCTAGTTTTGGTTTAGACATCTGTTTCCGGTTCTTTGGGAGTAGAGGTGGAGTGAAACTGCTCAGGGCGACACAAAATGCCATCTAGCATGTGATTCAATTTATCAGTAATATCAGAATCAATGACTTCGTGGGGAGAGGAAGCAGGGGTGGTTGTCGGGGGTTTGGGAGCAGGAGGTGGGACAGTGTTTAATGCCTAATGCAGAGTGGAAATGATGAGGGTGTTTTAGAATTCCAGTGGACCCCTGTGAAATTTGTGAATGTATCATGATTGTCTATCTATCTCTAGTTCTTACTGACAATCAGAAAAATTTAGAATAATGCAGAAGAATGGGACCACTGTGGGGGTCCTGCGCCCTGCGCTGGTGTCTCATGTCCCCAGGTCATTCTGAGCAAAGCAGCGAGGCCACCCTCCAAAAAGCACAGATGGAGGACCTGGTAGTTTTTTTTTTTTTTTTTGCTTGTCATGATTGGTGGGGGAATATTGATTTCTGTTCTACACAAAACAGAAGCAAGCCCAGAAGCAAATGCAAGAAAGCATATGGAATATGTCCCTTCTAATGACCATAATTTTGTTGTCGTTTCTTTGTTTTGTTCTGAGACAGGGTCTCACTGTGTAGACAAAGCTGGCCTATAATTCAGAAATCTGCCTGCCTGTGTGCCCCCCTCCAGTGCTGGGACTAAAGGCATGCGCCTTCACACCCAGCTCTGATGTTTAAACTGAGCAGACCAACAAAAGGCTTAGAAGGGATGGACCAAGATTTTTTTTTTTTTTATAATTTGCTTTTGTGTTTTGCCATAGGTGTTAGGTGCCCTGGAACTGGAGTTTATAGACAGTGTGAGCTGCCATGTAGATGCTGAGAATTGAACCCCTGTCCTCTAGAAGAGCAGTCTCTTAACTGCTGCGCCATCTCTCCAGCCCCGAAACAAAATTTTTTTTAAAAAAATTTATTCTTCTCTCGTATAATACCTGATCATAATCTCTCCTCCCTCCACTCCTCTTACCCCCTTCTCCCCTCTCCCCCTAGATCTGCTCCCTTCAGAGAAGAGCAGACCCCCCAGGGATATCAACTGAACACCGCATAACAAGATACAAGACTAGACACAAACCCTCATCAAGTCTGGATGAGGCAACCCGATAGGAGGAAAAGGGTCCCAAGGGTCAGAGACACCCCCACTCCCACTGTTAGGAGTCCCGCAAAAACCCCAAGATACACAACCACCTCATGCATGCAGAAGACCTAGCGTGACCCCCACAGGCTCCGTGCTTGCTGCTTCAGTCCCGGGGGCCCCCATGAGCCTTGCTTAGAAAGTGCTGCTCATGAGCGTGTCTGCAGGTTATTTCCAGTGTATGTTCTCAGTCCTTAGTGCTAGAGATGCTGATTTTACTGAGAATCCAGGCTGACCTCGATTCTCTTGCCTCAGCCTCCTGAGCACTGGATTATGGGACTGCAAGTGTATACTGCCAGGACCTGCAGGAGTCGGTTTTTAACCAGCTCCTCAGGGATCCAGAACAGGTGTGAACTGATGTGCTGTGCTGGAATCCTGCTTTGATCCTTGGTGTCTTTTCATTTCCTTCCGTAACATCTGGCCACTTTCACAAGTGCAGATGTGAGCTCACTGGACCACCATGGAGCAAGTCACTCGCCTCGCCCCAACAGCAGCTCAGCAGCTTCAGCCTGCACGTCTCTCGTCTCCTCCAAGGGGAGCCCACCACACCTGCAATGTTTTGGTAGATGGTGATAGGGAGGGGAGCAGGGAGATGGGTTAGCATTTGAGCTAAGTCGGGGTCCCTCCATGGCTCTGGGCAGGTTCTGGAACAAAAGGTTTCTTTAAAGTCCCAACACAAACCTCCTGCTTACCTCTGGGGTGTGGCAGGTGGGAAAGATGGTCAAGAAGAGCCCTGTCAGGGTCCTCAGGAGATGTGGGCTGGCAGTGAGCTGCCAACTGAGTTCATGGACCTTAGGGTGTCATGGAGGACCGTAGCCTGTGCTGAAGGAGGACTTCAGCACCTGGTGAAGATGTTGTCTTTTGAAGAACACTAGATCTTGCTTATGTAGTTTTATCCTGAATTTATTTGGATCTCTGTGTATAGTAAGAAAACACTCACTGGAATGTAGATCCTCTGAGGACCAGGACATTTTAATATTATACTCATATTTACCAGTACATGTTTTTAGGTTGGAATATATAGTTGTGTGTGGGGTGTGTGTGTGTGTGTGTGTGTGTGTGTGTGTGTAATACATATGTCACATTCATATGTATATTGTAGTATGTATATATAAAATGAATACAAAAATACATAGTCATCTCTCCATATCTCAAATTGGTTCCATGACCCTCTGTAATAACAAACCCCATGAGTGCTCAAGTCTAAGTCCTTTATATCAAATGGTGTATTTGTATATAATCCCTGTGCATCCCTCCACACACTTTAAACCACCCCTAGTTTACACTACCTGACAGATAGAAAAGCTATGTGAATAACATTGTTTAAGAAATAATGACAAAAAAATCTGTACACATTCAGTAAAATACAACTTTTACAAAATAAGTATTCTTGATCTCTGTAAGGTTAAGCCTGTGGGTGCAGACCCTGCAGTTACAGAGGGCAGATTGTATATGCGCATGTATTGATAGTGGCATAAATACGGGTAACATGTGTTTGTGTAAAATAAACCCACTCATGTGAGTATGTAGATACTATCCTTTAGTGGTCAGTGTTCTAGTCTTTGGCCTCAGAAAACTTCTCTTCAAAATCTGGCAGTGTTCCTCACCAGCTAGACAAAGTTTCTTAGCCTGTTTTTCATTCCTAAAATGGAAATAATGAGTATCTGGCTTCCAGGGCCATGGTGAGAACCAAATGAGACAGCCCAGGCAGGAGCCTCTCTCTGGCTCGGTAAGGTGATGGAGTCTTTCTTACTAAACCGTTCTTGTCCATTTGTGTCCACCCCACCCCACAACCTTGGTTTTAGTTTTTCAAGACAGGGCTTCTCTGTGTAGCCCTGGCTGTCCTGGAACTCACTCTGTAGAGCAGCCTGGCTTTGAAATCATAGAGATCTGCCTGCCGCTACCTTCCGAGTGCTGAGATTAAAGGTGTGCGTTACCACCCAGTCTAAGCCATCCTTTCGAGTAGGAACCAGCATTAGAAAACACATTGTGCTGTTCAGACTCTGGGTTCTCAGTGCTCACTGTCCAAAAGGATGGATGACAAACCCGTCGTATAGTCACCTACTCATGTGAAATGTGTGCCAGTGCAGGGGCTGGGGGGATGAATGGTGCCAGGGTCTCCTCCAAGCTCCTGAGCCAGAGGAAGACACCTGCTCTGAGGGGTAGGCATTATGTCTCCCAGTCCAGCGTCCCACAGAAAGCGAGCCCCCAAAACAAGACAGCATTATGACTCTTTACCTTCATATTTTGTTTTGACTCAGTTTCAGAATAATGCTGTCATTTAAAGTTTATTTATTTGTAACTTTTGGTGACAACTAAAAGTTACTTGTGGATAGATAGCCTGAACGTCGAGTGAGGAGAAAAACTACCTCTGAAGTAAGTTTGTTAAGATATATTGTGCTTGCCAAGCCGTCTTTGACTCTGTCACTTGAGAACGATTTCCTGCGGGCACAGGCGGCCCCACCCCCTACCAGGAACACCGTGGAGCCTCACTCCTGTAGGTGGCTCCTCGAAGCCTCCCCGCTGTGTTCCAAAGGTGCCCACTCAGAGCCCAGTCACAGCCTCTGCTTCCAGCCCCCGTGCCCCTCCCGGCAGACTCCCCAGGAGTGCCTGAGGAACAGGAGAAGTAGTAGGCTCCCTGCCTGAACACAAGTGTTTGGGAGTGTTGACCTGGTGTGTAGACTCACCTGAACTGGCCCTGTTCTTCCCTACAGCTATTCCCTTAGAGTAGAAATAGCCCCCCTCATCATACATTATGGGGAGCCAGATATATATATATATATATATATATATATATATACACATATATATATGTATATATATTTAAAATATATATATTTAAACCAAGGAATGGCCCCATAAGCTATTTCCTAAGTGTGCCCCTGTGGATGTAGAATCGGCCTGGCCTGGGGCACCTCCTCCGTTGGCCATTGGTAGTTTAGGAAGACTAACCGCTGTCTCTGTTGATAAAGGAACTCAGTCATCCAGAGCCAGCAGACTCACAACTCCAAGAGTCAAAGTATGACCCATCAGGTCTGTGTATCTGTCCTGCAGTCACTTCTGAGACAGGGCCATCTGCCTGACAGCCAGCGTTCCCACTGTTCACTACATTTCTGGATGAGCTATATGAGAAGGACGGCCCCGGCATCACCTAGCTAAACATTCCTAGGAAGCAGAGACAGACCCTGGGTGATGCGCTGATCCACGGCTGAAGACTGGGCTGCCCTCCACAGAGAGCGGGCTCCCATTTCCCCGTCCAGATTCCCCATTTCCAATCAGCTGTCAATTACTAGACTATAAGAAGAAATGTATACCGGAGTACAAAGGCCTTTCGAAAGCCTTTTACGTACTTCATTGCACTTCTGGCACTAGCACCCAAGGCGGCAGATGCCATAGCAGTTTTGAACAAAGCTGATTTCCTCCCTCAGCGGCTCCCGCACTTCCTGTCCATCTTCCTTGGCAATCTCCTGCAGTCTCTTCCTCTTTCATGTCATGTGTCTTCTTTTTTTTCTTGCAGTCTTTTTAAAATTTCTTTTTCTTCAATAACAGTGATGAAATGTGGCTTTGTCATCTGGACAGAATAGAACAGTGTTCCCACCCTTCCTTCAGGTGTGAATTGACATTTGAGTCAGGTGCCATGTCAGGCAGATTCATGAACAGATTGGGGGTGGTGGCTGTTTCTGTAGCCCACATGGATTTCCTACAGCCTGTGAGTCAGGCCACGTCACAGGGTGTGGGGTAGCTCTGTTACAGGCGGTATGCTCGCTTAAAAAAACCAATCTGTGTGTTTTTGTGCGTGCACAAGAGTGTATTTTCACATGTGAGCATGACCGGGGCCTGTGTGGAAGTCAGGACAACCTTGAGGTCACTTCCCGTCCAACCCCCCTGGAGTGCCTGCTTGGATGCTCCCCTACCTAAGCTCCTGTCCACACCCTCTGAGGGCCTGCCAACAGTCGGAAGCTGTGGCTTTGGCCAGCCACCTGAGGAAATAACTCCAGAAATACTGTGGAAGCTGGCCGCTCTCAGGTAGTTTCTGTGGCTGGTTCTGCTCACTATGTGGCTCTAGAACCCCAGGGAATGAGTAAGGAAGTTAGGCCACTCGAGAACGTCATGGCTTCAGCAAGAACTCAATTCAACTCAGAACCCAAAGCACAGAACTAGTTCACCTTACTGGCTCCCTCCCTCCCTCTCGGGGTCTCATGTAGCCCAGGCTGGCTTCAGAACTTGCTGTGTAGCAGAGGATGACCCAGAGTGCTGAGACTACAAGTGTGCACCACCACACCCAATTTATGCACTCCTGGGGATCAAATCCAGGGCCTTGTGCATGCTAGGCAAGCACCCTACCAACCTAGCTGAAACCAGCGGCTCCCTCTTTATTTTCACATGCAAATATGGACACCAGGAGGCTTGACTAATAGTGTAGGGGCCTCAGTGGGAGGAAGAGAGAAGAGAGTGGAGGACTTCTGAGAGGCAAAAATTTCTGATGAACTTCTCAAGTTTAATTTCCCGTTTTATTGAATTATGGTCCAGTGTGGCCTGTCTTTGTTACCTACTACATGACAGAGTCTCTTTGGGAGGTGGGATATGCCATGATCAATCAAGGCATTCTGATTTTTCTACTAGATTTCGCCAATTCTGAAACTGTTTGCCGCGGTGCTGAGCTGTGGGGACAGTTTCCTGACTGCCGTTCTCTTAGCTTCTGCTTCTCATGGCATCGTGCTCCTGTTCATCGGCTTTGCTCCTGTTCATCATCGGCTTTGCATTTTCTCTGCCTGTTCATTCGTTTACATTCTCTTCGATGAGTGTTTCGAACACAGGGTCTGTCAGTGGGCTTTGCCGCCTCCGTGCTCCCGTTAGAAAGGTTTCTCTTTCCGTTTATTGACATGGCGCACGTGGAAGTCAGTGAACAACTCCCTAGTCAGAGTTCTCGCCTTGTACCTTGTAGTTTCGGGGGGCTGAACTCAGGTTGTCAGGCTTGGTAGCAAGGGCCCCACGCAGCAAGCAGGTGGCTGCTTACCCAGGCTCCCTTTACCGCCTACCTCTCTGTCCTCAGCCCAGATGTCTTGCTTCTGGGTATATGGAGGGTGAAGAGTTCTTTCTGCCCTGCAGTGGGAACGGAAGGGTAGGAACTAGGGTTCTCTGGAACAAACTCTTCTCAGGATGCCAGCTCCCTCCTCGGGCTCTTCAGCCCACTTCTAGCCTGTGCTGTCCTCTCTAAGTGTGGCCCCAAACCTCCCCTGCCTCCCCGGCCTGTGAGCCACCAGTCATTTCGTAGTGAAGGGCATGGCGCATATTTGGAACTGATCTTCCCAGAATGCATCTTTCAGCTCTTGCCACTTTGCACTTACAAAAATGACACAGTCGTGAAAATAAGCACTACAGATTATACAAAATAAAGGGAGCTTGAATCCAACATTTATCAACTGGAGTCGCCATTAGTGGATTCAACATGTCATTTAAATATTTTCTGTACATGTAAACATACACAAAGGTTTAAAATGCAGACAGGATTATACTATATAGACAAATTTCCACTGATTTGCCCCACCTAATATGCTAAGCAATATAAGCTTTTCATATTTTTAAATGCAATCTGAAGAAAATATCAAGATATTTATGGGTGTTAAGAAATGTTCTCTATTATGAACAGTGATATTCAGAACGTCTCTGAGTATGAGAATATTTCTGTGTATCAGATTGCTAGACATGAAGTCTGTGGCTCAGAACACATGTGCTTTTAAAAACTACATGCTCTGCCAAACTTCTTTCCCAGGAGGCTGTGCTTCCCTGTCCCGTCCACAGAACCTGAACACCGCTGTCCTCACACTCTGACCAATGTTAGATTATCACTTCATTTTGGTTTGGTTTTAGGTTTGTTTTTAATGTGTCAGTGTGTCTGCCATGTGTGTGTGCAGGTACTCACGGGAGCCAGAAGAGGGCGTCAGATTCCCTGGAGCTGTGGGCCAAAAGCAGAAAATCCCTTTTTTTACCTTCTGAGCTGCCTCTCTGGTCTCTCATTTGCGTTTTTGATAGTTGGATAACTTAAAAGTACTATCCTACTATTTTTTTCATTTGAAAAATGTAAATAAAAGTGCAGTACAGTTTTCATATGCTTAGTACCCAAGATTTTTCTTCTCTGAAATGCGTTGTGTTTTCTCCCCTACCCAGCTCCCCGCCCAGTTCTTTTTAACTTCCAGCAGTTTGCACTGTGTCTGCTGTTTGTATTTTAAAATGCTTCCCAGCTTGTTATTTATTTATTTATTTATTTATTTATTTATTTATTTATTTATTTATTTGTGGTGGGTTTTGACCTACTGGTATTTTAACATTCTACATTGTTATTAATATTTAATGTTTTTTACAGGTTTCATGTCTCCCTAGAAAACTGTACTTTAGGATGATAGTTATACAAAGAATTAACTTATGTTTTTTTTCCTGAACTTTCATGGTCTCATCTTTCGTATATAAATCTTTTATTCACCTGAACTTTTTTTCTGACTACCTATTGATGCTGGTCTGGAGTGTACTACATAGCTCACGTGATAGTCTGCCTAGTGCTGGGGTTACCTGGCGGGCTCACTTGAAATCTGGTTTGAGGTATGGCTACCTATTTAACCCAACATTGTGATTAGAAGCTTTTTGTTTTGTTTTGTTTTTTAAACCAATGGGAATGCCGATATCGATTATCAAGCTTGTTTGGGTGAGTGATTTCAGTTCTGTCCAAAGAGAATGAAAACAGGGTGGTATTAGACACGAACTGACGCACTCGCAGGCTGTGCTCACATCATGAGCTGCAATTCTTGTTTCTTTTCTCTTCCTGCTAAGGACTGGGAACATGGGACTCGATGGAAGCAGTCGGGGGCACAGTTAGTTAGGGTGTGACCCTGTCAGTTGCTAACTCTGATCTGGAGCTCCGTTCACTTCTAGAAACCTCATTTTACTAACCTATAAAGCCAGCGGCTTGGGTAGTTCAAGGAAACCAAGGCCTTTTGTTCCTTATAAATGAGATTTTCCACCTTGTCTCATGAGGGGAGACTGTCCGGACTCAGGGCAACGTGAGAGTTGAACTGGAACGTTCCACATTGCTTCCCCTGCTGACCAGCTTCCCTGTTATTCCTCTTTCAGCTGTCTGAGAAGTATGGACTGCCTGTGGAGAAAATCACAAAGCTTTATAAGAAGAGCAAAAAGGGGTAAGAGCGAGCTAACCTCGGCTAGCTTCCATGTCTGCAGGGTGCATTTTAAAATGGTACTTTCTTTACCTCTTGTTACCTCCGGGGCCCACGATGCCGGTTAAAGATCTTTAGTGACTGAGGCAGAGAGACCCACAGTGCACCGCCAGGATGTCCCCTGAGGTGCACCTGTAGACAGCGTGACGAGTGGACCAGAGGGATAGAGAGGTGGCAGGGACACAGCGGAAAGTGAAGAGGTCACCCCTCTTGACGTTGGCTCCTGAGTGACCCAGTAGGGACATAATTTGTTGAGGATATTGGAAATTATTCCAAGGTAATCATTCAATCTTCTCAGATGGCCGTGGGACCTGTTTGTCCACATTGGTAAGAACAACGGTCCTTCCTGGTTGGGTGGTCAGGGGCTGTGGGTTCCCTGCCCAGTGATTCATCGGTCTTCCTGTTTCCCCTCACTAATCCATGAGCTTACAGTAAGCAGGCCGCTTCAGCATTTCACTCCAGGTCTCTCGTTTAGTAAACAGAACACAGGTTGGGGGCGGGGCCTATGGTCCGAGACTCAGGGGGCCATTCACCTCTGCCCCTTTTAAGGCCTCCAGGGCTCCCTCTGACCCCTCATTAGGGAAACATGACCTGGGATTCCCTGACTGTCTGAATTTGGAGCCTTTGGCTGACTGAGCATCAAACTTAAGCTCTTGCTGGGAACTCAATGAATGTGTACTGCAGTTTTTTTCAATACAGTGGGCTGGGGAGACTCTAAGTGGTACCTCAAGTCCTGATGGCTAGAGAGCCTCACTGTGGAGTCCTGTGCACACGCTTGTGTCCTAACAAGAACACACTAAGTGTGGGTCGTGCTTACGTTTGTAAAGGAAGAAGCTGATGCCAGGACAGGCAAAGCGGGCACCCCTATAAAACAACTCAGTCAGTCGTTCCTTCCCACACTGACAGGAAGGAGAGTCACGGAGGGGCGCTGGAGGGTGGCTTCCCAGTCAGGCGCACCTGTGGCTCCCCCACAGGACCCTGGTTCAGTTTTCAGCACCCACACGGTGGCTCACACCGTCCGTCCGCCATTCTAGTCCCGGGTGATTAAATGGCCTCTTCTGAACGTTACGCACACATATGGTACACATACATACTTTCAGGCAAACACCACCTTGGGGCAGGCAGCAGAGGAGGGTTGGGTGGCTTGCAGGGGGAAGGCAAAGCCGGCTTTCGACCTCGCCTAGGCCTCACTGGCTGGGTTGTTTCTTACTTGCAAATTACTGACGATGAAACTTGCCTCGAAGCCATGTGCACTGTCTTTTACTGCATGCATGTGTGCGGTCAAGGGCAGCTGAGATTCGCAATCAAAATCCTTAGGGTCCGAACTATTTGGGCTGTGGTTCAGTAGCCAACAATTGTTTGGCTCTCTGCTAACTTCTCTGAGGCATAATGGTTGGGCCAAAAGATCTCAGAAGCCCTGTTTAATAAGAAATTGTAAGGGTAGTTCAGGGAAACTGAGGCTCTGCTTCCTTTAGGGGGAGGAACGAGAGGGTTTCTGTTTTAGGGGAGGGAAGTAGAAGGTTAGGGACACCCACCCTGAAGGGTGTTCCTGCACCGAGCCCTCTGTTCACTGGCTTTGTCCCCCCCCCCATCTCCCCCAACTGTGACAGCATCCTGGTGAACATGGACGACAACATCATTGAGCACTATTCAAATGAGGACACCTTCATCCTCAACATGGAGAGCATGGTGGAAGGCTTCAAGATCACGCTGATGGAGATCTGAGCCCTGGGCACTGTCCTTGACAGGAGCTTTCTTCAGGGCGCTCCTTCCTGGGACGGAGGGGATGGGATCTCACTGGCCCGGAACCTGGAGCTCCATCCCACCCACCTCACAAGACTGTTACAAGACCGCTGGGAAAGGGGCGGGCCCAAGGCCCAGTGACTGTCCGAGTCCGACTCCTCCATCTGCTCCCCATGGAGCTGAAGCCTGAGCCCCTCAGCAAATTTCTTTGGGCCTCTCAGGCCCTTATTTATTGCCCATTTCCCCCTCAAGAGCCTGGAGTCCAGGCCCTCCAGGACTCTACAAGTTACTGATAGCTCCACGTGAGGCATCCAGAGTGCCCCCTTCAAGGGAACACAGCCAGTCCACTCATCTCGAAGAGCCCAGGGAACTGGTGTGTCTTTTCTGACTTCACATCTCTTGAGTGGATGGACAAGATGAGCTGCTTCTTGGTGCAGTCTTCATGGGTGGGGTAAGAAGGACACCCGTTTACCGGCCCCAAACCTTCAGATAGCTCTGAAGAAGGTCATTTTACTAAATACCTCCAGGGGATCTCTGCAAGTAGCCACTGGGCCTCGTACAGGAAGACATTCTGCTTCCATGTCAGTAGTAAGGAACACGAAGTAAGCCTAATGACCATGTACATATTGTGTACATAATATCGCAGTAATATATTTTACCTGTGGTGTGCGGGCATGCTTACTGCCTCTGGCCTGGAGAAGACACAGACCTAGAGACTCAGAGCATCCTGCTCTGTCCAAGAGGAGGCTAGACTGCACCCCCAAGTGGCCTTTAGGGTGTCATGTGACTGGTGAATGCCAGGATGGATGCTTTGTTGGGCCATGCCTGAGGTCTTGAGCCCTTTCTCCTCACACGGGACGCCCTGGAGGCCATCCTACTTTATCTCACGGTGGCGTGTCTGGCCAGGGCCTACTGTCAGGGCCTTGTTTAGCTTTGGTAACTTAAGCCTTTTGTAAAGTTTCTGCAGGGGTTTACGCTGGGGTGGGCCCTGTCGCTGGGACCGGCTACAGAACTGCTGGGCCGACGTGGGGATCCTGGACACTGTAGCGCCTCACAGTTTACAAGCATGTCCTTCATCTCAAGTGGCCCCTTTGAAAACCCAACCGTAGCTCTGCGAAGCGAGCCAGCAGCTCGGCTTGGCTGTGAACGGCAGACGTTCTTCTCATGCTTCTGGAGACCGGAAGAGGTGGGGCTATCCACGCAGACTGTGGAAAACCGTGGGAGCCCTGGCAGCTCCAAAACCAGCTTTGGGAGGCACTGGAGAGCTAAGGCTGGTCCTCTCCTTACCCTTGGGAGGTCAAGAGAAAAGTGCTTTCCTGAACAGTCATGGAAGCACGCCCCACCGTGGGCTGCTCTTCTCTGAGAGGACAGGCCAGCAGCTTAGGGACTTGTCTGTGCCCCCGTGGGCTGAGCACTAGTTTGAGTAGCAATGCCTCTCCCACTCCCAGGCCTGGATAATGGGACAGCTTCCATGGAAAGGTCCAGATCTGCCTGGGAAGCACTTTGATGTCTTACCTGGAGGCTCAGTTGTCGGCTTCTGCTTTCTTGTCCCACCTGCCCCCGAGGCTGACTCTAGACCAGCCATTGCTCTCCAAAGGGACAAAGAAGTTGGATGGGATGGAGAGTAGGTGCCATAAGGAAGAGGACCCTAAGGGACAGCAGGGACGCCTTTCTGAGAGCCCCGGCACTCCTTATCCTTTGTGTGGCCAAACCTTGCATCCTGTGCTCAGCTCTGTTCCAGTCCTCTCCGCCACTCTAAACGCCATTCCTTGTACCGGCAGCTTGGGGACCCTCCAGGGCACTGCTAGTGGGTCTCTGGTCTATGCTCTCCAACACTTGGGGTTAGCTCAGAACATGGTGGCGGACCTTATGTGTGGGTGCAGAGCTCCAGAGGAGGGAGAAGACAGATGTGCAGCAGCCCCACTGGCTACCAGCTCTTCTCTCCAGTCTCTGGGAGACTGCTGGTCTGCTGGAAGGCTGAAGACAAGCCAGAGATGGCTTGGCTTTGCCTTTGTCCTGAACCCCTAAGCAATGCTCGTGATAGGCATTGCCAGAACAAGGGATCAAAGCCAGTGCCGCGAGAGTCTTACAGTGTCGGGTCCTGGGGCGTCCACTGGGGACATCTGCTGTGCCAGCAAAGCTTTGCTGAGCATCCTTTCCTGAACAAAACACTCCAGCAAGCTAGAAAAGCTTGCCTCGACTTTGTCCCTGAATTAATCTCACCCAAATAAAAAACTTTCTGTCGTTGTTTTTAATCCATAGAAGATGGGGCACGCACGAAGCCAGAAAGCGTTTCCTTCCGTGTCCTCACATTGTTGAAACTTCCCCAGTGTTTGGAAATTGGAACCAGCAGAGAGGGACACGGGGGGCTGTCATGGAAATCAGTTCCTAAAAGACTGAGGCATGTCCTAACGCAGAGACCTGGGGAGCATGAGATGAGTTAAAACGTTTACTTCCCTTCATATTAACAGTCATGAAAATGCAACCGGAAAGGAGGATTTGTGCCAAATTCTGAGACTGGCCCTTTCTGAAAGACAGGCAAGGGGAGATTGATGTGTGTACAGTCTGCTCCCACCTAAAAAAAGAGTAAATGTAACTTAATAGTTTTGTAAATGGGAGAGGGGGAATCTATAAACTATAAATATGTTATTTTATTTTTTGTACATTTTTAAGAAGAAAAAAATAAATATAATACGAGTCAAGCAGCAGCGTCTGGTGATTTCTGTGTGGTGAGCCTGGGTGCCCTTTGTCTTCGAGGGAGTCTCTGTGGCCTGGGTCTGGGCTGCTCTTACACCTTCAGTCCCTGCTTACAGCAGGGCACAGACTTGCTCTTCCAGTCCCCACCCTCCCGTTACACCAGGCTAAAATGCCAAGAGGGCCGAAAGCGACAAGAGGCCCCCAGTGTGGCCTGGAAGTCGCTCCTGACTGGTTCCCTCAGGTGGTTCTGCCTGCACCTTCTCCCTGGCACTTTCTGGAGATCCTTTCTGCTTTACATCTGTGCCAACCTCTACAGAGAGGCAAAAGTCACATGGCTCATACTTCAATTCCACATCCACACCTGTGGCCCTCCAAGAGCCACACTTCAGAAACACCATCTGTGCTGGGGCTCCAGTGGTAACCACCACATTTCAGGACTGCTCACCTTGCTCCAGCTGGTGTCTTCAGTGATTTCACAAGGGCATCCATCCCAACAAGTAGCATTACGGGCATTCTCCACAGCACCCCTTCTTCCTCCAGGCATGGTACTAAAATCTTGCGGACTTCAACCCCAGTGGGATCAGCCCTCTATGTTCACATCAGGGGTAGGGAAGAGCAGGCCTGGGGTGAGGGGTGTTGACTCTGTGGAAACTTCTGGAGTGAAATAGGCCATAAGTCTTTTTGTTACTCTCCATGTCCTCCCTCTTCCTCAGGTCTGACTGACATTCACACCTGTCTGGGTGTCATGGGTGGTTTGGGGGGGGTGAGTGCTCACCACATCTCCCCCTTCGATGTGGCCATCACAGTGAACTGCGCTTGTCAACACAAGCTCCCTGGACTGGGGGAGTGCCCTTGGTGCTACATTCCATTTGTTCCCAAGGGTTGGTTCTTCGGCTCTGTACTTCTGGCTCTTCTGAATGGGTGGATGGTTAATGTTGGGAATCAGGAGTTTGAGGGAAGACGGTGGGGGCCTCGGATGAGCCAGAGGAGAGGCGTGGTGCAGACTGCAGATGAACACCACCCTTGTTCACTAGGATCAAATACCCATCACGGACCATTCGGGAAAGAACCTTTCTGATTAGCTGGTGGGCGAGAGCTAAGGTAGCTACAGTGCTGTTCAAGGTGGGATAGAGGTTTGCAACTCATCTTGAGGCCGGTCCTCGCCTCCCAGTCAACTTCTTTGCTAACAACGCCCCCCCCCCAGCTCACACACTTCCAAGCCTTCCACACTCACACGGAATGGGGGCATGGTGGAACACTCAGCATGAGCCCAACCAAGTGCTGAGATACTGCTATTGAAGAAGTCCAGCTTGGTGAGGACTGACTGGCCATTTGCCTGTCTCCGTGGGGGTGCATGTACCGGTGAGGATTTTGTTAGCATATACTAACTTCGTTTTTTTTTTTTTTTTTTGCGAACATGTATGATTTGGTCATGTTCACCCCTCACTACCTTCTCTTGTCTTGTTCCCCGCCTGCTCCTGCTGATCCCCCTCATTTTTCCCTTTCCCAGCAACTGCTCACTGCGAACAGCTCCTCAGGGAGGGGTGGAGTCTTGTAAGTCTCTCCCTTATCCCCATCCCCCACTCCATGACAGAATATTGATGGGCCCAATCCTGTGCATAATGGTGACTATTTAACCAAGGGTAGTGATTAGCAAGTCCAGCCGCCGCCTTGCACTGTGAAGTGTTTTCACCGTTTCTTGAAGAGAAACACTAAAATAGCAATTATTCCCTGGAAAAGCCGTACAGCTAAGCCTTCCCATGCCTGGGAGCTGCCCAACAGTTAGCTCCTTATTGTCACCGTCCTTGCGTCCCTAGGGATGTTGGGACTGTGCACCATACATCAACACCCAGGGCAACAGACTCCAGACAGCAGGCCCCTTGAAGCTGGAAATGTGTGGAAATTCCTGGGTTGTATGTGGACAGACTCCTTAGCGGCTCCAGCCACCTTCCCACCACCGCTGCCATGAATGACTTGGTGTGTTTCAGACAGTCCTTGTACATCGAGACCAACTGTGTGCAGTAGGAAAAGACTTCTCCACATCTGCTCTCCAAAGGCCTAGTTGGCCTATGAGGGGCCTAGTGTAGCTCCTACTCCAGGGAGCAAGATAGCAGCCCCTGTTCATACGGCATTAGCCTTCGGGGCTGCAGTCAAGGCCGGTCTGTGACCGCAAGAGAATGTGAGTGGCTTGGAGGTACAGGTGTTCCATCACGTTCTCTCCTCCACAGAATCTTCTCTGACAGAGGAGAAAGGGGGAGGATTAGATTGCCTTTTTCAGGCCTCCCCAGATCCTACTGAGCAGGAGTTGGCCTGGGTTTTGGCTTGTGTACCTCAGGTTTGGGAAAGGAGAGTCAATGTGAGGGAGTAGAGGCCAACCTGGGAAGGGAGAAGGAAGCGATACATGGACCAACAACGCTTCAAAACTCTTCCACCCCCGAGCCTGGAACCCCCCCAAGACAGCAGCTTTAGTAAGGAAAATCTCATGTTCCAGATAATGATATTAAATAATAAACATGCTTTAATGCCAGGCAAGAGCTATACAATCAACTGAATGGGACCACACCACATAGTCTGACATATATTATTAAATTCATTTGTAGAAAGTCCCCCTGGGGTGTATTGCTGGGGTGGGACAGCACCCACAGCATCCCTTCTCCATCTTAAGCGAGGTATAAACAGTCACCTTTGAAGCATCCTTCAAGTCATAAGCCATTTAGTCCAGTCCCGTGGACAACACCGGCTGCCTTTACTTGGAACAAATAAGACTCCCTTCCTCCAGGTATTCCCAAACACAGCCCAAACAATGCCTCATCAGAGTGACGTGTCTTCAGGCGCTCAGTCATCCAGGTGCCATGAAGTTCCTTGGTGAAAATGTATAAAATTAGACATACCCCACACCTCCGTGGGGAGGAGGGGACACAGCCCCAGGGAGAACACAGGCAGTGTGTTTTGTCTGGGTGGCTAGCCAGTTCTGGAACTCGGCATGCCTTCCGCAGGGCTCACAGCCCATGCCTCTGGCGCTCCCGTTTCCCAGTACCCAGAAGCCACCTTCCCTAAGTCCCACCTCAGCTCGAAGTTCTAGGAAACAGAGGGTCTGGCAGAGCCTGAGCGGGCTCTCAGCCTTAACTGATGCCACTCATCGAATGAGAGCCAGAAAGAGGATTCAGTCTGCAATTCAGAGTGGGACAGTTGGGTCCACTTTCCAAAGACCAGTGTGCTGGGTCCCTGACCTGTTTGTGCTCCACAGCTCGGGCTCACTCTGCTGTTCAAAAACAGACTTTACCATTTGGCCCACAGGATTTGGCAAGCCTTGGTACAAAATGTAAGGAGATGACAACAGGGAAAATTAAAATTACAAAATTTAGGTCTCAAAATTTCAAGCCCTGAAGTAATTCATTTTAATCCACCGTTCAAGTCTGAACTTCTGCCAGAGTGCGAGTCACCGTGGTGGTGTTTGGGGGGACAGGGGACGGCTGCAGACTGGCAGGGACCTCGTGGCATCACTTTCCTTGTGGTCGTGTTTATCTTTCTGTGGTTCTTGCCCTACAGGAAGTGGCTTGGTAGCAGACCTTCCCACCTCCTCTCAGGCAGGTTCTGCCACCGACATCCTTGAGTAGTTGGGCCTTCTGATGCCAGCTGTCTGGGGGGCTTTGGCTCTCCTGTGGCCAGAAGTTCTTACCTCCAGCCCTCATTTCAATGTATGTGAGGTGACCAGCCCAAGCAGCAACTCAACTTTGCTACATTCAAAGAGCACAGTGAGGGAGAATGCTGTTGGGACCCCCATTGGTAGGTCCCCTCGCTGGCTCTTACAGTGGGTGAACTACAGCTGTCCCACACCTGACTCTTTGAAGGGCCCTGTGGGCAGGAAAAATGAACATTCTAGATGTGGCTCCCCCACCAAGGGTGTGGGTTAAACTGCTAAGAAGTCTCTGTTTGTCTGTAGAACATTCATCTGCTTAGGGAAGCGTCACACCTGCATTGGCTACGAGTGCACTGCTGGTTCTTGGTCCTTGTTGGTGTGGGGCTCCCGGTGCCCGACTAGACGTTTGGAAAGCCGCCTTCCTCATGTCCTCCAGCCACCTTGACTCTGGGAACCATTCAGAAATCAAAGCCAGGCCCCGTCATCATTGCTGTGTAAGTTTATGGAGTATATAAAATATACTTGTTGACTGGTACATTTGTGCAAAGACAGATATGACTTTAAAACAAGACACTGACATTCATTGTAGTTGGCTTCACAATAAGCTACTAAAAACAGTCTTCCGTAGTAAGATTGTATTAGCGCTCTCTACACATGCATTTACAAGGCAAAACACTTAATTTGGTCTGCAATACCCAATGTTTTATGTACAGCAGTCTTTTATAAATCACAAGCAGGCAGTTAGATGGGCCTGGTTTTGGAATATGTTATCATCTGTGTTGGATTTTTTCAAAGAAACTCATATTAGCTCAACTCGTGTAAACCTGTGGAAAAAATAGCTGAGCCTGCTCTTCCCATCTCCTCTGTTAATTTACCTTGAAATGTTCACAGCTTAGAAACTACAGCCTGCTGGGTTAGAGAGGGGAGTGAGCCTCCCAGCTCCCCTTCCTAGCCTTTCCCCAGAGGGTATAACCTGTTCTGAGGAAACCAAGCCCCAGGTGCCCGTGATGGCCCTGAGGGCATGCGTGACAACAGACCCATGGTAGTTTTGTCTTTCAAACAAAGCTCCTCTGGGCTGGGTGGGTTTTAAGTCTTGGGTTTTAAGACAGAGATATTAGAATCAAAGGGGGAAATAATGATGATTAAAAAGCCTCCAGCAGGGAACACCACGAAGCTCATGCTTTCCACAGCACATGGGGCTCTGGGCATTCCCACAAAGTATCCACGATGAAAGAAGCAAGAGGCAGAGGTGTCACAGGGAGGTACATCTGACCGGAGAGGGGACAGCGTCACCATCGATATTGTTTGGCCAAAAAAAAAAAAAAAAGTTCAAACGCTAATCAGGAGACACGAGCAGCTGTAGCGTCCTTGGGGTGCAGGGTTCAGAACTGGCCGGCACTGCTGGGGTCGCACTGCAGGAGACGCACGATGGATGGGTCGCTTTTGGCGCCGCGGATGAATTCTTCCAGGGAGAGTTTTCCTAGGAAGCAAGAGGACCAGTGAGTGGCAGCCCATGGCCCTTTGCACTGCACATTGGGAGCAGCAGGAGCCCGCGGCTTCCCTCGGTAGAAGCCAGGAGACCATGAGGAAGGGACCCACTTCCCCATTCACCATGACATTGCCTACCACTTCCAGGACGCGGGGCTTGGAGCGGGTGTTGACTTACCCTGACCTGAATCTCTGCGCTTCTGCCTCTACCTACCCAGTAGGGGCCCACTCAGTGTCTGAGGAATGAGTATTCCCCCTCGTTTGAGTGTGCCAGGCTCTTGAAACATCAGGGCTGTGGCTAGGGGTGTGGGAGCCCATTCTCGGGTTCCTCGTGGCTTTACCCAGCAGGTCCGAATAGAGGATGATCAGGACCACGGGCCTGAGTGCAGGTGTCTGAGATGGCCTGCGCTTGGCTGTGCTGGGGGAGGAGGTCTTTTGCTCCACCCCTTGGCATCTCTATAAAAACCCTGGTCCAGAGACAGTCGGGGGCCGTTGGAATAGGTTCCAGGCCCTCTCGAGGCTATCCTTTATTTTCTATCTGTTTATCTCCGCAAGATTCTCCACAATAAATCTTTCTATCTAATATTTCCTGCTGCTCACACTCAAGAAAACTCTGGGGAGCTGTGGGGGTGGTGGGTAAACGCCCCACACAGGGGGCCTTCGGCCACTCTGTACTGGTGGGCTCCGGTTTGCAGCAGACCCCTTCCCTTGGGTGGGCAGAGTAGGTTCTTCTGAAGAAGTTTTTGAGGACAGCCGCATCTTCTTCCAAAGTCAGGAGAATAAAGATGTGTGCTCTAAATGGAGGGTGACCCACTGGTCCCTCGCCCAGGTGGTTTGAGAAGAAGGCCAGGGACCCGCTCCCTCGCCGCTTTTTCTTTCTTTTTGACATGGCGTCTCACTGTCAGCCCAGGCTTCCTTTTGACTCTAGATCTCTTCCTCCTCAACAACGTGGATCCCAAGTCTCCCTCTTCTTCCTCAGCTTTCTTCCAGTAAAGGTTCCCTGTCACTGTCGCTGTGGAGAAGTGAGCAGGGACACTCCCCCATCCCGGGGAATTGCACAGTGGCCCTTTGAGTCAAGTGGCTCATTGACTCATAAACTGGGTACAGAACTGCTGGGCCCCTCTGCCCAGCTTTGCCCTTTTTCCTTTCCTGGAGACTTAGCTCCATCTACCCTTCCAGAGATGGGCACTAGGCCTCTCAGGCTCCTCTAGACCTGTGTACCTCAGCACCTCCTTAGCTGCTCTTCCCAGCTACCTGCTCAGGTACTGCAGGGTGAGACTGAGCAGGTAGGACAGAAGCATCATTTGAACACCCTGAAGTCTCAGGCGCCAGTACCGGGGACACTTGGTACCCAACAGGAACTCTCCGCCCTCTTGCACAGACTAGCATGTTGACTTACCTGGAGGTACAGAGGTCAGCAGTGACATGCGAAGACTTTTAACTAAGACTATGATGGCAACAGACTTTCCATGACCCCTGCTCTGCTCGGGTGAGAAGGGACAGGGGACTCAGAGCTGAGGCCCTGAAGCCAAGCCCTGAGCTAACGCAGTGAGTCTCCTGGCTGCTCAACAATCCCCACCCGTCCTTCCCTCACCGCTTCCATCCGCATCGATTTCTTTATCTAAACAAATCTCTCTGTAGCAAAGCCTGGGCCAGTGCTGTCGGCTGCACACCGGGAATGGTCACCCGGCCAGGGCCCTTTGATCCTGGAGTCCCATGAGAGAGGCCCTGTCACTGCCTGTGAGGCACACGTCCTTCTACTCTAAGGAGAAGGCTGGATCTTAAAGCCACCATGTTCCCCAGATTACCCAAGCCTATGGTTCATCGTCAGCAAGTTCATTAACTGTTGAAACAATCCCATGTGGGTTTAAACTTGACGAAACAAACTGTGCTCTGAATCAAGGCACACGAAGGGAAACAGGATGTCGTGCGACTCTGCGGAGGAAACAGACTGGCTTGCACCTTGAAAACCAAGATTCTCAGGGAGCTGGCGCCCCACGTGTGGGAGGAGAAAGAGGCTGGCCGGATGCAGAGCCTTCTCTTGTGCACATCAGCATCACCTGGTCCACATTGCTGAGAAGACTTGGTGAACATCAAGAGCTGTAGATCTGGGGCCAGTGAGACGGCTCGGTGCGGTCAAGTACCGGCCGAACGAACCTGAAGACCTGAATTTGACCTGGGAGCCTATGTGAAGGGGGAGGGGGAAGCTGACTCCACAGAGCTGTCTGTCCTCTGACCTCTATCCATGTGCCATGGCACACACGTACAGGTCATGTAATAACATGTGTAACAACACACACAGGAGTGATAAAAATAAAATCTGTTTTAAAAAACGAGGGGCCGGAGAGACGGCTCAGTGGCCGAGAGCACTTACTGCTCTCGCAGAGAGAGGCCCAGTGTTTGAATCCCAGCACCCCGTTGGCTAGATCACAACCACCTGTAGCTCCAGTTCCAGGGGATTGCATACACTTTTGAGACCTCTGTGGGTACCTGCATGTTCCTGGTGCACATAACCTCACACAGGCATGTGTATACATACACATAAATAATAAATGAACAGTTTTCAAAAAGCTCTGAAGCTTTTGGCAGCATGGGCCAGCCTTGACTTAGCCCTGTAAACTCAGGCACTTCTGAATAGCCCTTCAAGATTTGTCAAGAAAAATAAGAATGCCAAATTAATTTTGAATTTCAGTTGAATAACAAGTCCTTAGCATAGGCATGTCCCAGATACTGCATACAGACACAGTTATGCCAAGAAGATGTCACTAGTTCTCAAGTGCTTGGGCCTCTGGTATTCTACTTGACAGACCAATATGCAGAAGTCATTTTATTTCCTCATTTTACAGATAAGGTTTCCTTATTAGGTTATCCTCACACTTGTGATCCTCCCGTGTTACCACCATTCCAGAATTGTCTATGTTGTTTGAAATCAGCTTTCCTTCCCACTTTGGTTTGTGCATTCACTAGTGGTGTTTCACTTATAGGCAGCACCGGGGTCTACAGAGTTCCGGGGTCTACCCAGCCCCAGGGTCTACCAGCTCCAGGGTCTACCCAGCCCTGGGGTCTACCCAGCCCTGGGGTCTACCCAGCCCTGGGGTCTACCCAGCCCTGGGTCTACCCAGCCCCGGGGTCTACCAGTACCAGCATCCACCCAGCACCACGGTCTACCCAGCACCGGGGTCTACTGAGCTCCATGGTCTACCCAGCCCCGGGGTCTACCCAGCTCTGGGGTCTACCAGCTTCAGTTCCTTCCAGCCCAGGATAGGTGGCTCTCACGGAGCACTTTATGTCAGTCCCTGTGGCTGACATTCTGTCCTTAGTAGAGCGGCTCTGCCTGGATTCCACCAGCAGGTTGGCACAAGCAAAGCCCTCCAGCCTCCTACCGTCTCTGTTGGTGTCCATCTGGCGGAAGATCTTTTCTGTCCTTTTCTCTGGGGTCGATTCATCTTCAGGCATTTTCATGACAGAGGAAACCATTTTGTAGATCGCCTAGGGACACAAGCAACAGGGTGGTGAGATGGAAACGCGGTCCGCCCAACAGAAGGTCTACTCAGTGTCCGATGCCGGAGTGAAGGTTCCTGCGTGCTGGGGGAGCCGGGTCCGCTCCTGGGCTTTGTGACAGGACAGGATGTGGAGTCCCTGGAAGAAGCAAGGCCGGCAGAACCTGCTTTCCACCAGTGATGCTCACGGCAGTGCCAACTGGCAGAAAGCCACAACTGCTGCCTCTGCAGTGGTAATGTATGAAGGAGTTCCCGGCAACTGCGTTAAACTGAGCAGGGCTTGTGAGAGGGGCGGGGCTCCTAACGAGCGCTGTTGAATGTTGCTGTGTCTCACACTAGAGATGACTGTCCCCAGGCTTAGGGACAAGGGGAGCCTATTGTGGTCATAAGCCCGGCCCCTTGAGGATGACAGACACCCGGAAGTCTGTCGGGGCATGCCATTATCTTCTCTCAGGCAATCATTATCTGTCAACCCGACCATCCAGCGCTGCTCTCCCCTGCAGTATGTGGCTAGGGGCTCACTTTGCTGAAGATCCCAGTAGCTGTGAGAGGGAAACGGGGTGCTGTCAGTTTGGGATTACAATAACATTGCAATCTCAGAAAAATGATTCGACTGAAAGACTGGAAGCTGAAGTGGAGGCATCCCTCATCACCCAGAGCCTTTTGCAAATGGCTGGGAAAGGCTTGGGGGGGCCTCATTCATCAAAGGTGCTTTGTATTTGGGAAGAGTAAGATGAAGTCATTGTTTCAATCTTCAGATCACGACTTCTTAATCAGATTCACTTTGGTCACCTCAGCCATGGGGGGAGGAGAAGGGAGGAAAAGTTTAAGAAAAGGTAGATTTTGCCAGAAAGTTCCAGAAGTTTCTGGAGTTCTAGATGAAACAGGGCAACTGGGAAAAACAGGGAAAGAAAGACATCCAAGAAAAAGAGGGAATGCGGGTGTGGGGAGGGGGACAAAAGTGGTATTAAGGGCTATATGTCCTGCTCTGTATTCTTGTTTAGGATCAGCCCTGTCAGAAAGATCTGAAATATTTCAGACCTGGTCTAATCGCAGTCAGTGCAGTAAGAACGATGATGATCCACCCAGCGGAGTTTCCTCAGGCAGATCCCATCCCTTAGAGACCCCTGAGGCAGACTCCCAGGTCTGCCAGAAGCACAGTCAGGGCCCTTGCTGAGCTCCAAGGCACCCACAGTGAGTCAGTCACTCCAGGACAGTCAGGGCCAGCACCGTGGCCCTGTTTAGGGTGACGGCTGTCACTGGGTAAACTCAGTCACAGCCAGCTCTCCTGAACATGCTCACCAATGTGTCCCTGGAGGCAAGAACAGAGTGCTAGTTAGTCCTTCCCCCGCACCCAGCGGCTGGTTCTCTCAGGCCTCCGTCTGTGTCATGGTCCTCATGATGGGTGGAGGACTACACCAAGCTGTCGGCCACACAGGTGGGGATCGTTTAAAAGTGGAAGAGCAGAGACTCTGAGATCTCCAAGCTTTCCAGTTAACTTCAGACCAAGGCAAGATGGAGCCAGTGGCAAAACACACACACACACACACACACACACACACACACACACACACCCGCCACGTATACACTACACCATACATATCAAAACACACAGCACAACAAAACTCATACATATACTACAACACACACACATCACACCACACACACACACAAATCATACCACACACACAAATCATACCACACACATACATCACACCACACACACAAATCATACCACACACATACATCACACCACACACACACAAATCATACCACACACATACATCACACCACACACACACAAATCATACCACACACATCTTATCACACACATCACACCACACACACACATACCCCATCACATACACACCACACTACACACACCACACCATAAAACACACACACACACATACATATACCGTAACAAGACACACACCACACCATGAACACATATCCCACCACACACACACATCTCACACACACACACACACACACACACCCCACACTACACACACCCACACTACACACACATACGTCACACACGCACCCCGACTTGGAGCGTCTTTATGAGTTCCTAAGCTCAGGAATCGCAGGGCAGCGACAGCAGTACCGTGCCGTATCTGACCTCGGCACTAACAGCGCAGTGTCTGGTCCCCGTCAGTTCACCGAGCACAGCTTCTTTCGGGACGAGCCTCGGCCCACCCCGGGGCTGCAGAGGTGTCAGGTGAGGACTATTTATAGATGAGGGAGGGATTTATTGTTCCAGAAGACTTCAGCAGACCCACGATCTCTTCCGGACCTGCTTGTTCCTCTGCTGAGTCTGTTTTGCCTCTGGAAGGTTCCATCCTGGCTGGTGTTTGTGACTGGACCCAGGAGCATCTTGGGAGATGCTCTCCTGTGGCCACTGACAGTTCCCACCAACTTGGTCAATATGTTCACAACTGGGTTTCCTGGACCAGTGGCTTCATTCGCCTCCTTTCCCATCGGAGTGTTCAACCCCCACCCCCTACTCATGTACTGAGGACGGATGGAAATGTGACCCTCCTTCAGGAAGTCACGTATGCGCTCCCTTCCTCCCACCTCAGTGAGCGATCTCCTTCACCTGCACAAACAAATGGCTCCATCGTCCTATCTGGGATCGGTTCACTCCAGGACGCCCTCCTGCGTGACTGGCAGTCACACCTGGCTGCTCATCAAGCCGCAGTTGGTGCTGCCGCACGGTCTCGCATAGCCTCTTGCATAGCCTCGCTTTAGAGATTGTGTCCACCGGTGACTGTCCCCACCCAGCTGCCCTCTCTTGGATTCCTTCTCTCACTTTTCTCCTATTCTACTTCTCTGTCCTCAGAGTGTTTGTCTCCTTCTCCCTCTTCCACTTCTCTCTGCCTCTGTAAATGTGAATTTAACATTCATGGAAAGGACCCTAGAGGTCGGAATCTGCCAACAGCTGCCAGCAGCCCCTCCCTGTGGACACGATGCGGACCTAGCACTGCGGGCAACTTTAAGGCGTGGCAGATTTGGAAGCTCCTGCACGGACACCAGCAGCTCCTGTCATGCAAGTCTCTGCTTTGAGTTGATCCCACCACCCTTCTCAGTTCCCATTCATTGACCACCCACTCACCCATTCATCAATTTCTGTGTGAGTACCACACACCAGGAACTGTCACCGACCCTGCCTTTGTCCTCAGCTGTTTGACTAGGAACCAAAGAAAGCAGGGAGACACACCTAATCAGGGTGAGCGCAAGATCAACGTGGGGCATGCAGAGGTGGCTGTGTGGTGTGATGAGAGGTTATACACAGGGTTAGGGCAGGCCTCCCTGAGGGCCGACCATGGGGGAAAACATGGAAAAAAGCAAAAGGCCTTAACGAGAAAAGCATTTGACGGGCTCTGTCCTCCCACACCTCACCTGTCCTTTTGGAAGGAACTTGGAGGATACCAAACTGCACCCCCAAAGTGTCCCACTTTCCAGGGACCACCATTTAGATGGGTACAGGCACCCCAGCAATGCCTTAGTAGGTGTCATAAAAGCCCTCATCCCCGGCCTTCTCAGTTCCCTCGTGGCCCCTTAGAAACCCATTGATGTTTTAAGAACCCCTCCTTGGGACTGTGATGGCACCCACCAGGAACCACACAGAGCTCAGTCCGTTCACACTCCTGCCTGAGTGGAGGCTTCAAAGACAAGCAAGCACGGGGTGTGCTGGAGAGGAGGCCTGCACCCTGGCTGTGAGGATGGAGGAGGAGAGCTGATTTCGGAGCTCGGCCAACCTATAAACAGCTCCCTCCAGGGCCCCAACCCCACAGGATCAGTCGCCAGCCTCCCACCACCAGAACCATCAGCCACAGACTGGGCTCCCGGATGTGCAGACTTGGGAAGGTGAAGTTCCCTAAAAAGAGATTCACCTTTTCAGGCTTTGTTTCCAGGCTTTGCTATGGCAATTAGGCTAGATTTGTTCTTTGGGCACCAATTAGCCAATAGGATTAGTGGACTGATGCCCAAACCCACTTTCTTATGTGGTTGATACCTTTCTTCTCTTCCCCAGAGCATGAACAACCACAGCTGACTACTGCTGAACTTGGGTCTGGGGATCTAGGGCCCAGAGAGGAGACACAACCCCAGGCGGTGCTCGGAGGCACATTGTGTCTTTTATTAGCACCGGCTTCCCTAAATGTAATGGGATTAAATCGTGGGGGAACCAGGCTACTTCTCCATTTTATGTTCAGCAGTGTCAGGAAGGGGCCTGGCAAGGTGGCCTGTTTTTAATTAAGCTGGAAGGGTCTTGTTCTCGCCCCTGGGTAACTGTCCCTTTGGGACACTAAGAAGCCCAGCTGTGGCTGTGCCCTGGTGGACTCTGGGCAGCTCCTCACCGTGGCTAGATGCTTCCTGCTTCTTTGTGATGCTCCCTCCCTCTCTTCCTCCCTCCCTCCCTGCCTCCCCTCCTCCCTCCTTCCTTTATCTCCAAAGGAACAAACTCTTAGGACACTGGCAAAGAAAGGCAGGGTGTGGACTGACTGAGGCCAGGCACAGTTCTAAGAATCAAGGCGTTTTCTCTGAGAAACTTTAGGGTCTTCCAGCAGAGAAGCAGACACTCGGGACTCTCTGATGCAGACTAAGGCCAGAGGAGCTGAGCAGTGCTGACTTTGTAGGTTACAGACGAGGAAGTGCTTGGAAAGATTTATATACCAGGAGAAAGGACCATGAAAACCTTTTGCGGAAATATTTTTGAAATACAATCAGTGTCTACATGTCTGGAATGGTACAAATCATTTCTCATGCCTACCTGGAAAGGTAAACTAAATCAGCATCCTTCATGATATTCTGCTGAGGTATTTCAGGAACTGTAACTGACAGAGAATAGCACTCCAATCCCCCCCCCCCCCCCGCCCCTTCATCAACAATCTCAGGTGTTGATGATACTATAGAAGAAGTAGATTTATCTGTCAAAGGAAATGTTAAATCTAAAAAACTTCTAAACACAAAACATCCAGAAAATCTGGGACACTATGAAAAGACCAAACCTAAGAATAATAGGAATAGAAGGAGAAGAATCCCAGCTCAAAAAACCAGAAAATATATTTAACAAAATCATAGAAGAAAATTTTCCTAACCTAAAGAAGGACATGCCTATAATGGTACAAGAAGCTTTCAGAACCCCAAATAGATTGGATCAGAAAAGAAAGTTCTTGTGTCACATAATAATCAAAACACTAAACATACACTTAATCACAATAACAACAAGAATATTAAAAGCTGCAAGGAAAAAAGGCCAAGTAACATATAGAAGGCAGACCTATTAGAATTATACCCCACTTCTCAATGGAGACCCTAAAAGCCAGAAGGTTCTGGACAGATATGCTACAGACTCTAAGAGACCAAGCATGCCAGCCTAGAGTACTGTACCCAGCAAAATTTTCATCACCATGGATGCAGAAAACAAGATATTTCATGACAACATCAAAATTAAACAATACATATTCACAAATCCAGTCCTACAGAAGGTACTACAAGGAAAATTCCAACAAAGTTAACTACATTGGTGAAAACACAGTCAATAGACAATCTCACACCAACAAAATCCAAAGAAGGGACACACACACACACACACACACACACACACCACCACCACCACCACCACCACCAATAAAATAACAGGAATTAACCATCACTGGTCATTAATATCTCTCAATATCAATGGACTCAATTCACCAATAAAAAGACGCAGGCTAACAGAATGGATATAAAAACATGATCCATCCTTCTGCTGCATACAAGTAACATACCTCAACGCCAAAGATAAACATTACTTCAGAACAAACAGTTGGAAAAAGATTTTCCAAGCAAACGGACCCAAGAAGCAAGCTGATGTAGTGGTTCTAATATCTAACTAACAAAGTAGATTTCCAACGAAAATTAATCAAAAGAGATGGGGAAGGATACCTCATACTCATTGAAGGAAAAATTTACCGGGATGAGTCTCAGTTCTGAATTTGTAAAGAAACATTACTAAAGCTTAAATCACACATCGAACTCCACACATTAAGAGTGGGAGACTTTGCCACCCCACTCTCACCAATGGACAGGTCTGCCAGACAGAAACTAAGCAGAGAAACAACAGAACTAACAGACATTACGACTTAAATGGACTTAATAGACATCTACTGAACAGTTCACCCAAACACAAAGGAATATACCTTCTTCTCAGAACCACATGGAACCTTCTCCAAAATTGACCACATATTCAGTCACAAAGCAAGTCTCAACAGATACAAGAAAACTGAAATAATCTACTGTACCTTCTATGTACCATTATGGAATAAAGCTGGGTTTCAACAACAACAGAAACTACAGGAAGACTACAAACTCATGGAAACTGAACAACTCTCTACTGAATCATCACTGGGTCAAGGAGGAAATAAAGAAATTAAAGACTTCCTAGAATTCAGTGAAAATGATTGTAGAACATACCTAGACTTAGGGGACACAATGAAAGCAGTGCTAAGAGGAAAGTTCATAGCACTAAATACCTTCTTTCATAAAGAAATTAGAGAGATCTCATACTATCGACTTAACAGCATACCAGAAAGCTCTAGAACAAAAGAAGCAAATGCACCCAAGAGGAGTGAATGGCAGGAAATAATTAAACTCAGGGCCAAAATCAATAAAATATACACAAAGAGAACATACAAAGAATCAATGAAACAAAGAGTTGGTTCTTTGAGAAAATCAACAAGATAGACAAACCCTCATCCAAATTAACTAAAAGGCAGACAGATAATTTCCAAAATAACAAAATCAGAATTGAAAAGGGGGACCTAACAACAGACACTGAGGAAATCCAGAGAATCATCAGATCATACTTCAAAAACCCGTACTCCAAAAAAATTGGAAAATCTAAAAGAAATGGACAATTTTCTGGATAGGTACCACATACTAGAGTTAAATCAACATCAGATAACTATTTAAATAGACTATAACCTCTAAGGAAATAGAAGCAGTCACTAAAAGTCTCCCAACCAGAAAAGCCCAGGGCCAGATGATTTTAGCACAGAATTCTATCAGACTTTCAAAAAAGAGCTAATAGCAATACTCCTCAAATTATTCCATAAAATAGAAACAGAAGGAACATTGCCAAATTCATTTTATGAGGCCACAGTCTCCCTGATACCCAAACCACACAAAGACTCAACAAAGAAAGAGAATTACAAAGCAATTTCCCTCATGAACATTGATGTAAAAATATTCAATAAAATACTTGCAAACTGAATCCAGGAACACATAAAAAAGATCATGCACCATGATTGAGTGGGCTCCATCTCAGAAACGCAGGAATGGTTCAACATATGAAAAGCTGTCAATGTAATCCACCATATAAACAAACTGAAAAAAAAAACAACAACACATGATCATCTCATTAGACGCTGAAAAGGCCTTTGATGAAATTCAACACCACTTAATGATAAAAGTCTTAGAGAGATCAGGGATACAAGGGACATACCTAAACATAATAAAAACAATATATAGCAAGCTGATAGCTAACATAAAATTAAATGGAGAGAAACTCAAAGCAATTCCGCTAAAATCAGGAACAAGAAAAGGCTGTTCACTTTCTCCATATCTATTCAGTATAGTAGTTAAAGTTTTAGCTAGAGCAATAAGATCATTTAAGGAAATCAGGGGATAGGAATTGGAAAGGAAGAAGTCAAATTATTGATATTTGCAGATGATATAATAATAAACACAAGTGACCCCAAAAAACTCTACCAGGGAACTTCTACAGCTGATAAATAGCTTCAGTGAATTGCTTGGATACAAAATTAACTAAAAAGATCAGTAAATAAAAAAATCAGTAGCCCTCCTATATACAAATGATAAACGGGCTGGGAAAGAAATCAGGGAAACATCACCCTTTACAATAGCCACAAATAACATGAAATACATATGGATAATTCTAA
Source organism: Peromyscus leucopus (assembly GCF_004664715.2). Taxonomy (NCBI): domain Eukaryota; kingdom Metazoa; phylum Chordata; class Mammalia; order Rodentia; family Cricetidae; genus Peromyscus; species Peromyscus leucopus. The sequence continues at coordinate 44,989,798 of NC_051080.1, forward strand.
CCAAGGAAGTGAAAGAACTGTGTGACAAGAACTTCAAGTCTTTGAAGAAAGAAATTGAGAATATATTAGAAAATGGAAAGATCTCCCATGTTCATGGATTGGCAGGATTAACATAGTAAAATGGCCATTTTACCAAAAGCAATCTACAGATTTCATGCAATTCCAATCAAAGTCCAACACAATTCTTTACAGACCTTGAAAGAACAATACTCAACTTCATATGGAACAACAAAAGACCCAGGATAGCTAAAACAATCCTGTACAATAAAAGAACCTCCAGAGGTATCACCATCCCTGATTTCAGGCTGTACTACAGAGCAATAGCAGTAAAAATAGCATGGTAATGGTAAAGAGACAGTTGATCAATGGAATCAAATTGAAGACCTAGATGTAAATCTACAGACCTATGGACACTTGATTTTTGACAAAGAAGCCAAAATTATACAATGGAAAAAAGAAAGCATCTTCAACAAATAGTGCTAATCTAATTGGATGTCTGCATGTAGAAGAATGCAAATAGATCCATACTTACATTCCTGCACAAAACTCAAGGCTAGGTCTGTAGATTTACAAACTGTTACCGTTATGTAGCATGGTGTTCCTGTGGGGCTCCTAAGAGTTGAGAGCAGGGAGGTCTCTGTGTTGCCTGCTTTTGGGACCCTCTCCTCCTATAGTATTTGCCTAGTCCATCCTCACTAGGAGAGGGAGTGCCTGGTCTCACTGCAACTTGATATGCCATGGCTGGTTGGTATCCATGGGAGGCCTGCCCTCTTCTGAAGAGAAACAAAGGAAGTGGAGGAGGACAGATGGGAGGAGGGAGGTTGGGGGGGTCCTGGGAGGGGAGGAGGGAGGGGAAGAAAGGGCAGTAGGGATAGAAAAACAAAATAAAACAAATAAATAAACTAAAAGGCCCAGCACAATACCTTTTCATCATTTTAAAGGTGATGGACATCAGATGATAAGCTGTAGTATGTGGGAATTACAGCCGTCCACGCACAGGCTGAACAAATAGTGCAGATACTGTGCTTTCCCTTAAAGCTCTTTCTATGAACTACGTCTTTCAACATGCCCTCAGACCAGCCATTGCCAAGCAGGGTGGGAAACACTGCTTTATGCTGCTTGGAATTCCACAGTGCATATGTAAAAGGCCCTGCAGATTCCTATACTGAAGATACCCACTGAGTATGAATCTAGTCTTCCCCAAACTGGTTTGACCAATTCTTCTGTTTCAAAGCACTGATAAAATTAGCACCCCAGAAAATTCTCTCTGAGCCAAGGCTGAGTCTGATGCCGGCTCCCTCTCCTGGAATCCCTTGTTCCTCCCGCTCTTCTGCTCAGCAGAACCAACGATACACGATCCGATGCTTCTTCATGAGATTTCTCTTCCCAGTGGTGTCTACCCTGCTTCATCATAGGATGTTTATTATCTCTGTATGCTTTGGAGCCTGGTGCTTGCTTCAACTGACACATGCGTGTTGGTTTTATGCTAAGCACAGTGATGGCACGATGTCCTTTAGATTTAGGGAAAGCATGGTCCAGGGCGAGGAATTCACAATACAGGTGGCAGAGAGACAGGTAATCATAATGGATGTTAAAATGAGAACAGAGAATGCTGCTTCCAGTCAGGATGCTTAGGGACTGGATTACCCTCCCATCTAAATTCATCAACAACAAAACCCCCAAACAATACATGTCACATGATGGTACTGATTAAACTCATTGGGTCACAAGACAAAAGAAAAAGACATGGACGTGGAAAACTAACTTGTGTGGGGGGTGAGAACGGGAAGGAGATGAGTGGAGTGAGGAGTGGGAGTAATCAGAATGGATTATTCACATGTATGAAAAGGTTGACGAATATATTTAATCTTAAAAAGACAATACATGTAGAACCAGAGCTTGTAAGACCCTGTAAATTAGGCAGCCAAGGACAGTAATTCCTGAGAAACTGGAAACGGAAGTGGTAAGCAAGCCCTGGACAGCTCCATTGTGATGATACAGCACTGTCCCCAGCTGCAGGAGGGGCCTCCCTGGAACTTGATAGAGTCACTGATGGGAGGACAGAATTAAAAAGCTGGACAGACCAAAGCGCTCGGTGTTCAAGGGTCGGTTACAACAAAGGGGAGCCACACAGAGAGAACTCCAGAGAGCTGTCGTCAGTCCCTCTGGGTGTCCAGCTGAGTCCCTGCACAGACGGATGAGAACTACCAAAGACGAGGTCGAAAGAAGCAAGTGAAAGGGTGGGTGGGGAGAGTGTTTGGCCCAAAGTCAAGAAGAGTGTCTGTTTTCACCACCACGGAAACCCTCCTGATTTGTGCGGTCCTGTCTACTTTGAAAGGTCTTACCTCAGTAGTGGGGAATTAGTCCCAGATGATCCCTGCTCTGTGTCACGTATCAAATTTTAAAAGCAAGATCTGGAAAGTTCAAGCTGTTTCCAAGCAACTTAACTACATCTCAGAACAAAGCATAAGGATATTTATATTTAAAAAATATCCAACTCTCAAGAGGGTAAAATTCACAGTGTCTAGTGCCCAATAAAAAATTAGCAGTCATGCAAGGAGACACTATCATACCATACCGGAGGAGGAAAAATCCATCACGTGACCTAGAACTGACAGAGGTGTTATAATTAGCAGAAGGGCCATTGAAACAGTTACAAAAACTGGGCTTCATATGTCCCCAAAATAGACAGGGGAAGCCATTAAGAAGACCCAGACCAAACTTCTAGCAATGAAAGCTGCAGTGTTTGAGGTGGAAAATACACAGAGTGGGACTGATGGCAGATTAGATCTCCCAGTGAAGAGAAGGCCGATGCAGACAGGAGGCTAAGCTGTCCAAGGCAGAAAGGGAGAAAACCTAACATCCGCAATGCGGCAGGACACTAGTGGCTGGTACGTGGCCTTCGGCTGTGCAGTACAAATGCAATTAAAGACTGAAGGAGCCCAGAGAACGGGGAGCATGGAAAGATTCAGAAGCATAATTACTAACAATATTCTAAAGCTGATGGAAACCACAGGTCTACAGACCAAAGTTTTGATAGACAAAACACACACCACCATCACTCCAGAGGGAACAAGATGGTTTATTCATCCCACTGTCTAACTGTGAAAGCAGAGTCATGGTTAAATTTTCCTTAAGTGACCTGTAAGGTACCAATAAGAGTTGGGAGAGGAGGGTAAGGGAGATTGGAAATATTTAAAAAGAAGGGGTATTGGCCCACCTTACTCAAATGCCTGCTTATCATCTTTGCTTTGGGTACAGGTGACAAGCTTGTCCTTCACATTCAGCTGTAAGGCTGACACAGCCTAGCACCTGCACATCTAACTAATGGCAGTCCTGCTGTTCGCTGGCCTGGCAAGAGTCTTGCTTAGTGACTTCCTGAGAAGAGAAGGGAGTCAAGTGTAGCCCCACCTCAGATGGAAGGATGTGTGCCTGTCTCCAGAGTGTAGCTTCTGTCTCCCACAGCTCCAAGAAGTTCTAGGCACCCTGGGGAGATTTGGTGGTGCCTCTGTGATCCCTTGGCTCCTTCCTTAGACTCAGCCTGTGCTACGACAGGTGTGAGGAATTCAGATCACCTCCAGCAGGGCAGGGAGTTGGAACTCTGAAGGGCAGAAAGGATTCTCCTTCCTCATAAAGTAATGGGCAGACTGTGTTCCCATCGAGAGGAGAGAATCCAGTGTGTGATGGAGGGAAAGTCACAGTTCCAACATGCTTTAAGGCTCCTGAGAAAGTGCTTCAGTGCAATAATAAAAATGGGTCTAAATCATGATCCTAAATTTGTCATTAAAGGAAATCACCACATAAATGTAAAAGAAAAAGTCCATGTAATGCTCTAAACCAAACCCACAGATGGTGTTGCTTGTCTATCCAGATGATGGCACATCAAAAACAGTGACGATTCATAGTTTTCTTTAGAAAGAACTGTACCCCAGCGTATGTGGTGGACCGAGCAGTGCTCTCCCATGCATGTCCACGTCCTAACCCCGGAGCCTGGAGCTGGCTTACCTTCTACAGTAAAGAGATCTCACAAAACTGGTGAATCAGGCCGGGCGTTGGTGGCGCACGCCTTTAATCCCAGCACTCGGGAGGCAGAGCCAGGCGGATCTCTGTGAGTTCGAGGCTAGCCTGGGCTACCAAGTGAGCTCCAGGAAAAGCGCAAAGCTACACAGAGAAACCCTGTCTCGAAAAACCAAAAAAAAAACAAAAAAAACTGGTGAATCAGTATGGAGGCGGGAGGATGCCCCTAGAGCCCACACATGGACCTGATTATTAATATTCATAACTGCGTGAATGAATGCATGAGTGGAAGAGAACAGCAGAGTCGCAACACCTGCAGTCTGAGTCTGCACAGCTGACTTTGAAGGTGAATGAGCAGGGACACAGGCCTAGGAAACATCTTCTAGAAACTGGGGAAGACAAGAAATCTTTTCTCCAAATGGCTCCAGAAGGGGACGCAGCCCTCGGGACACCTTAATTTTAGTCCAGTGAAACTGAGGCCAGACTTTCAGAATTAAAAGATGATAAATTTGTGGCTTGTAAGCCGTGAGGTTTGATTCTTCTTATTGTAGCAGCCATAGGAGGCCAATTCAGTCTGCTTCAGCACCACACAGAATTCATAGCAGTGTGGTACATTCTAGTCTTCCCTACCAATATCAAGAGATAAAATGAATTCTAGCTTTTTGTCACAAATGGTGCTCCGTGACTACTGAAACCAAGCCACAGGCAATATCTGAGTACAACAAATGGATGATTTCTGAAGGGCATCTCTCCCTCCCTCCTTGCCCATGCAAAACCCACTTACAGACTCATTTTCCTCCTGGTCTACATCCCGGCTAGTTGTTAGTGATTGTAAATGATCATAAATTTGCTCCTTCCCCGACTAAAGGGCCTGAATTGCTGAGTCTTGAAGGATGAGGATTCGGCTAGGAAGCTACATTCAGAGCGTGTTATTAAGCTACAAATGTCGCTTTAGAAGTTAGACCCTGAGTTTGTTTATGGTGCTCCTGGCCACAGCTGGTCCCACCTCGCTGCTTCCTAACGCTCTTCACCCAAGCGCAAGACCGAAACTCACAGACAGTGGCTGCTCTGAGAAAGGAAATGAATGTGTTCCTAAACGGTGCAGACCAGCCAGGACAAAGCCAAGAACATCCCCCAAGGGCTTCCTGTGACAGTGACAGGGCCTTCAAAAGAGGAGGGAACAAAAGATTAAAAAAATAGAATGTGGAGCTCCGTGAGATCTGACACTGAATTCCAATTCATCCCGAATAATTGAAAACGGGGATTAGCAATGTGATGGACTACGTGAATCGCCAGCTTGCAAAGTAGCCCCTGGTCTGAAAATGGTTTGAAATCTAATCTCTTTGATGATCTGAAGTCACTCCAGGGTGCCTGTGGTATTTACAATCATGAATATTAACCATTAGGGTACGGGGTGTATAAAATGGTTGAGGACATTTGAGTCTTCCATTGGCAGGCTTCGTAAGACCCTCCTGATTACACAGGCGTGTCTGAAGGCAGGCATGCTCTTACAGTTCAGAACTGGACACTCACGAAGGTCTGGTGACAGCCTGGGGTACTTCACAGTGAGGAGCACGCCTCTGTCACGTTCAGCACATCTTCACGGTTTACCTGGCTTTGTGTTCCGTACTGACCGTGGCGGGAGACCCTCCCAGCGTCCAGGTGTCTGCTGGCATCCTCTGCATGTCCCTGCAGTTTCGCCGCTTTCTCTCCCAAACCCCACTCCAAGCACAGGGACGATGTCATTCCTGAATTCTGTTCCCCTTGCCAGGGTCCCTGCTGAGTCGTGGTCAACAGGGGGGTCTCCATTTCCAAAAGCTCATTTCTAAAAGTCTTCAAAGGTCCCTTCCAGTCTTAGTATCTACAAGTTCCTCCACAACAACCGTAAAACCCTGTCAGGGGTCACAATGTGGCTCCTGGGTGTTTCTGTTTCAGATTCCACTTAGGAAGAATTTTGTCCAAGTGAGAACAGGCTCAGCCCTCTGCACTCTCCAAGGGCGGAGGCAGCCCTCTGGGATGGAGGAGACGTGGGACACAGCCAGGAAGAGCTAAGGTGCAGGTTAGTGACCGTGGTTGCCCAGGGCTCACGGAGCCCTTTGTTCTGTTCTCAGCACCAAATGAGAAAACAGAACACAGCAGCCAAGAAGCCTAGTAAGGACGCAAGCTACAACTGCATCTTACGTGCCCCAGGGCCCTGTGTCCAGTCCAAAGGTTTGGTCCTGAGCCTCTGGCACCACTGGAAGGAGGTGGAGTCTCTATGAGATGGAACCTGTTGGAGATGTCCTCAGGTAACTGGGGGTGAGTCCCCAAAGGGAACCGTGGGACCTCAGTCTTTTCCTCTTGTTTCCTGGCCATGAGGTGAGTGGTTTTTCTCTGCCTCACACTCCCGACCCTGATGTGATGCCAGTCACAGGCCCAGACCCACAGATTTGACTGAAATCTCCAAAATTATAAGTCAATTGACTTAGGCATTTGTCACAGTATCAGAAATCCAGCACTGTGACTGGCTTTGGAATTTTAATTTTTGTTTAACTAGCAAAGATTAAGGAAAATCCAAGATGTAAAATGATATGGAGATGCCCTACATATGTTTGTGAGGGCATAAGGAAAAATACTTTGACAAGATGTATCAAGAGATCTTAGAAATGCTCATGCCCAGTCTAAGAAAATAACCTTGTAAATAAAAAAAATAACTTTATATAGAAAGATTATTGATTTATTTTTAAAAGATAAACTATTTTGTCTAATAATGAAAACTGAAAGTGGCTTAAAAAGCTAAGAGTAGAAAACTAAGTGATTATAATATATTATAGGATGATTACGCAGCCATTGACTAGCTTTGTTAACCATTTTTATAAGACATCTTTACAGACACAGAGATACTTGTGTTACTATGCTAGGTGCAAATGGCAAGACAGAAAATTACATATACTTTATGGAATTAACTGGATATTTTAAATGCATGGTAAGAGGACCAGGAAATATGTCACTTAAAAAATTATCAGTAGTGGTTTTCTTTGTGGGTAAGGATGGAATAGTGAATAATTTCCTCTTAATATTTTTATTTTACTACATGGGTGTGAGTGTTCTATCTGCATGCATGTCCTGTGCTTGCAACGCCTGTGGAGGCCAGAGGGGGACATTCTGTCTCCTGTGACTGGAGTCACAGGCAGTTGTGAACTACCTTGTGGGTGCTGGAAATTGAACCCAGGTTGTCTGGAAGAACAGCCAGTGCTCTTAACTGATGAACTATCTCTCAAGCACATTTACCAAGCCCTGTATCTGCCATCTTTTACATTAGATGTCCTTTCTCTGCAGGGAAGCGGGGAGGGGAGAGACAGTCTTTACTTCTGCGAGATTCTTTTGATACAGCTTTTTTATATCATTACCCTTTGGTGAATGGAAAGCCACTGGTGGCCAGCAGAAAAGAGACGTGCTTGGCGGAGCTCGGAGATCTTCCTGGGTGAGGCTTGTCACTGAGACCCCTGTTTGTGTATCCCCTCAGTGCTTGTGATGTCCCTGTACCGCCCATGCGGGCTCCGTCTTCCATCCCCGCTGCAGGGTTCAGTCAGAGCTGCTCTTTCCAGCTCTGTCCGGCTCCTCTGTCACATCATTCCCTGAGGTTCTCAGCCAGCTAGCTGCACTCTGCCCTAACTCCCTACCCACCAGCTGCTGAGTTCTTTTGTCTCATTAGACCCCTCCCATCCCGCACCCCACCATTTTCCCAGGGTAGACGCTCTGGTAGGCCATCTGCCCAGATGACCCCGGGTGACTGTGACCTCTGAGCTGAACCCTCCAACGAACCCAACCCACTCTCTTGACCCTGTTCTCTGCTGCCGGATGCCTCCTGACTGAACTTCCCTCACATGCCTGGCCCACCCCTGGCTGCTGGGGCTCACTGACTTGGTCATTGCCCTGGTCCTTAATAACACCTGCAGCCGAAGCCCTCCTAACCTTCTCCCGAATCCTGAATGTACCTCCTTAGGTTTGTCTCTGGATCCCACCCACTGCTTGGTGAGTTGCCATAGCCACTGTCTGACCAGCTCCACTTCCTCCTCTTCTCTTCAGTAACTGACCCTGAGTGGTTCGGGGAGGCCACGGGCGCTGTCTCCAAGTAAAATGGCGAAGCCCTCTGTATCTGCACCTCTGATGGGACAAAGCTTCGAGTCCAGACCCTGCTCTTGTTTAAGAGCCTACAAAGCTGTACATTAATGACAACGATCTTTTCTATGTGGCTGCCCCGAGCTAGGCATTTGTGGTGGTTTGAATGAGAACAGCACCCAAAGGTTCTTATGTTTGAAAACTTGGTCTACGGTTAGGGGAACTGTTTAGAAAGGCTTGGAAGATGTGGCCTTGTTGGAGTAGGTGTGTCACTGAGGATGAGCTCTGAGGTTTCAAAAGCCCCCACCAGCCCCAGCCCCCACCCCCTCTCTCTGTGGACCAGGATGTAAAACTCTCAGCTACTACTCCAGTGCCGTGCCTGTCTGCTTCCTGTCGTGATGACCATGGACTAACTTCCCAAAACTGTAAGCAAGCCCCTGACTAAATGCTTTCTTTTATAAGAGTTGCCTTGGTCATGGTGTCTCTTTGCAGCACAGAACAGTGACTAAGACAGCGTTTAACATGGGGAATTATGTCTAATCTTAACCCATGACACGGCCGTTCTGTTTTATAGGTGAAGCCATGCCTTGTGTTGTTAGCTCTTGACCAAAGAGAGCTGGTCCCTGAAAGACGCAGGTGGGCACCCAAGTCAGGGCTTCCTTACTAACACAGCTTCAGGAGACCCCACACTCCATGTCTGAGTAGGTTGTTGTGATTGATCAATGGGATGATTGTGACAAGGACAGCCAACAGAAGAGCCCTGTCGCTCTGCAGTGTGGGAATCAGCCCAAAGCACGGGGACCACTAATAGGCAAGAATGTCACACCGTCTAGCTGGAGCTCCTAAGTTTTCAAGAGATTCCACCAATGCAGACTTCGGTGCAATTTTGGTGCATGCAAATTCAAACTTTTGAAAAACACTGAGTGGGCCAAATGAACTGTCCTGGTGACACACCATCTTACGAAGCCAGTCCCATGCTCCCCTGGAGCCTCCTGAGCCTCCCTCGTGACACCAGCCACCCTGCCCTACCTGCACGATCTCCAGCATCTCGGCCTTGCTGATGTAGCCGTTGCCGTCCAGGTCGTACATGCTGAACGCCCACTTCAGCTTCTGCTCCAGCTTGCCCCGTGACGTCACGCTCAGGGCGATGATGAACTCTCGAAAGTCTATTGTCCCATCTCCATTTGCATCAAAGGTGCGGAAGACGTGCTCTGCAAATTTGGAAGCATCCCCATAAGGGAAAAAGTTCCCATATATTTCTTAAACTCCTCCATTGATAAATGTCCGCTGGGGCAGTCTCTCAGGAAGCCTTTGTACCACTCCTGGATCTCATGCTCCGTGAAGTCGGTGCTTTCCAGTAAGTCCTGCATGACTTCAGGGCGCAGCTTGCTGTTCTGTTTCCCCATCCTGGTGGCAAGAATTCAACTGCAGAGAGAGAAGAAAGTACATATCATAGTTTCAGAGCTGGCCTTTAGGTCACGTGATCACCTGGTGTTGTTCCTTGGGAAGAGGGAAAAGCAAACAAACTCTATACTAGCCTAATAGCTAAACAAAATGATGGAAAACGGGCCAGTCAAAGACACAGAAAAATCATGTTAGCCAGAACCAACCAGAAAGCAAGGCATGTATGATATACGTATGTATGTATAGATGGACAGACAGGAGGACAGACGGATGGATGGATGAATGGATAGTCAGGTAGGCAGATGGATAGTCAGATAGACAAACAGATGGAAGAGAGATAATTCATTCTTGACTTATCAATTTTCAAGAGGTGTAATTTCAAATCTTATAAGAAGAACTAAAGGAACAGAAGAGGGAGAAGAGAGAGAGACAGAGAAAGACAGAGAGATCTTAACATGTTTCATTGTCAGTATGCTTCTATGTAAAGTGTGGCTCATGTATTTCTGGACACTGTAAGTGCAGGAAGAAGGGAAATGGAAACACACTGTGAACCTCTGTCTAGCTACTCCAGTTAATTAGATCCGGAGGGAGTCACTGGCCACTTGGTGTGTAGATGGTAAAGATGGTGTTTCGGAAAGTTGTTCATGTTCCATGATTGTGACTTAGGGAACAGGTCAAACTCAACTTTTTTTTTTTTTTTTTTTTTTTTGGTTTTTCAAGACAAGGTTTCTCTGTGTAGCTTTGCGCCTTTCCTGGAACTCACTTGGTAGCCCAGGCTGGCCTCGAACTCACAGAGATCCGCCTGGCTCTGCCTCCCAAGTGCTGGGATTAAAGGCGTGCGCCACCACCGCCCGGCCAAACTCAACTTTTAAAATGACACATAACCTTGTATTTTCTTATCCTAACAGTAGCACACGTCCACAACCAAACAGTAAAATACTGCAGTGACCCAGCGAGAAAACCAGCATCTCCACATCCCAATCATCGAGATAAATGCAGCTAGCCTTTGGTGTGTGTGCTCCCAAATTGTATTTAAATATGTTGTTAATATCTAGTTTTCAGATTAACTATTTTTTCCACTTGAAAATGGCCCAAAAGTGATATGTATTCAGCAGGAATTGCACTGTTTCTGAATTTTGAATTTTAGGCGTTTGTCCAGGCCAGTGATATTTGGTTCTGTGCTCTCTCAACTGCATGGCAGCTGCTGAGCTCACCTCTGTGGGCTGCATGTCCGAGAGGAGGCTGCAGACACTCCTCAGCAGGCCTTCCACTTGTGACTCTTCTTGATCAAAAAGCTTGATGTGAATATGGTCACAAATATATAAAGTTGATATGCAAATGAAACATTTACTTACAAAAACCAGAAATTATTTTAAAACAGTTCTTTTATAAACATATATATTTTCCATTTGTTAAAGGCAACAGCAAAATTTCCTACTAATAAAATGAGTGTCCTTATCTGCCTAACACAATCTAATCCAGAGGTACACTGATTCTGGACAAACATGAGGCAGGATGACAGAGGAAAATATTAAAATTCTTGGTTGTTTGTATGAAACCATCATGCTTTCACTGCGATAGGAGCCTTTGGGTCTAGAGCAGATACACTGGAGCTCATACCATAAGGGGACGAGCCTAGCTGGGCTGTTTCAGGCAGCCTTCACTGGCCTCGTGTGAGCTTCGTGTGGCGTGGAAGCATGGTGTCACTGCATTCTGTGTCCAGTGTGCCTTCGGAGCCGATGCTGCAGTGGAGTCCCGTGTGGCGTGGAAGCATGGTGTCGCTGCATTCTGTATCCAGTGTGCCTTCGGAGCCAATGCTGCAGTGGAGTCCCGTGATGCAACTCAGTCAGCTCCGCCAGAAACATCTCGGAGTCATTGTGTGTAGGATTTTGAGTTAAAAATTATGTTAGATTTATTTATGTGCTTGAGAGTTTTGCCTGCATAATGTATGTCTGTGCACCCATGTGTGGTGCCCGAGGAGGGCAGAAGAGGGTATTGGACCCCCTGGAACTGGAATTGCGGACTATTGTGAGCTGACCTGTGGGTGCTGGGAACGGAATCGCGATCTCTGCAAGAGCTGCAAGTGCTTTTAACCTCTGAGCCATCTCCCTGGTCGTTGAATTAATTTTTGGTATTCAGAAGCCTGATGCCAAATTGCTCACATTCTACACATTCCCTGTGGATCTCATGTGGGGTCCCGAACTACAGCTAAGAGCTTTTTTCTCCAGCAGGCTGGGATGCTGCGATGCAGGGTAGGTGAGAAGTATTTGATGCATTTTCAACACAAATCATAATACTACAACTTGCTTTGGTTTAGCAGGACTTAGCCCCACCATAAATTAAGGAGTGTTTGTACTTCTTAATATTTTTTTTCCATGGAAAAAGATTTATTTACTAATGTGTAATGTATGGTTAAATATGTGTGCCTCTGTGCATGTGTGGAGGAAAGGAGGCATCACATGTTCTTTGCCACTACACTTCACTTGCTTCTTTGAGAAAGGGTCTCTCCATGAATCTGGGGTTTCCTTGGCTAGGCTGGAAACCAGGCAGCAAGTCCCAGCAATCCCCCTGTCTCCACCTCCCTGGGAGCTGGGGTTACAGGTCTGCAGTGTTGACCTAGGTGCTGGAATCTGAACCGCGGACCTCACGATTGCCCAGCGAGTGCTCTTAACTGCTAAGCCATCTCCCTAGCCTCCTGTTTCCATTTGCAAAACAGGAGTGCACGCTTGTTACTCGGTGTTACTAGCGTCTTGACGTGGTGTGGGGAGGAAGGCGCCTTTTATGAGGGCGGGGAGCTGTAAATACCAGCTTCCGCTCACATAGCTGTTTTGTGTCTGTCCAGCTTTTCTCAGGCTCCTGGAGATGAAGAGGGTAAGATGTGACCTTTCCCGTAGGAAACCTTGAGGTGCACAGAGGCGGTGGTGGCAGTGAGGGAACACATGGAGTTAGAAGTCAAGAGTCAAGAGTGAGTGCGATGGGATGGTGCAGGGAGGAGGGGCACTCACGGCGGGGGGGGGGGGGGCAGAGGTGCTATCACAGGGCATTTCCTACCAGCTGTAGCGCCTGACTTTAGCCATGGACTTTCAGACCATCGTGCAGTGTTCTAGTCTCCTTCCTGTTATTGTGATGATATTCTCTAACAAAAATCAGCTCAGCGGGGTTTATTTAGGTTTATTTCAGCTTACAGGTCACAGTCCATCATGGAGGGAACCCAGGGAAGGAACCTAAGCATGAAGATGAAGTGGAAACCACGAAGGAATGCTGCTTACTGGCTTGCTTGGAGGCTCCAGCCATCTGCTTGGAGAATGGTGCCGCCCATAGTGGTCTGGGGCCTCCTGTATCAACTAGCAATAGAGACGGTCCTCACCACAGGCCAGTCTGGTCTAGGCAGTTCCTCTCCAAACTGACTCTAGGCTGTGCCAGGGTGACAGTCAATGCTAACTAGGACTGTAGTCAGGATGCACCCCTCCTCACAGCAGAGGCTCTGCCCTTGCCTTTACAGCCCAATGTCAATCCTGTCATTTCCCTGGGATATTTATCATCTCTCTCTCCCACCACTGTCTGCCCTGCAGGCAGATCTTAATGGGGGTGGCTTTTTCTCTCCAGGGCCAATCCCACAGGACATACTGTAAACTGAGGCAAAAGAAACAAGTGGGAAAAGACATCCCTCGTAGACAGAGAGGTGACTAATTACCAGATGGACATGCGGGGTAGCAGACTGGCCTTCTCCTGCTGTTTGTCACACTCGGTCTCAGGGCCTCTGAGATCAAACTGTCTGTCTGAGGCCCTCACTCAGAAGAAATTCCTATAGGGCGGCGTCTGAGGCTCTCGGTACTCAAACCTTTATAGCACCCACAGATTGGTAAAAGAGAGGGATCCTTAGGAATTGCCTGACTGCTTAGTTTTAACTTTCAAGTTTTATTTTCTCTGTAATTGACACATGATAAGTGTACGTATGTGGCTTACAGTGTGATTTTTTTTTTTTTTTTTTTTTTTTTTTTTTGTTTTTTTTTTTTTTTTTTTTTTTTTTTTTTTTTTTTTTTTTTTTTTTTTTTTTTTTTTTTTTTTTTTTTTTTTTGTTTTTTTGAGACAGGGTTTCTCTGTGTAGCTTTGTGCCTTTCCTGGGACTCACTTGGTAGTCCAGGCTGGCCTCGGACTCACAGAGATCCACCTGCCTCTGCCTCCCGAGTGCTGGGATTAAAGGTGTGCGCCACCACCGCCCCCGGCAGTGTGTGATGTTTTTATAGATTCATGCCCAGTGTGATCAGGTCAGGCTAGTTAGCATATGCGTCATCTCAAACATCTACCATTTTGTTGTGATGAGAGCATTCAAAGCCTCTTTTCCAGCTCTTTTGAAACACACAACACACTTGTTAACGACGCCCTACTGTGTGGGAGAACACCAGAGCCTGTCCCCTCGGCTGGCTGTGGCACTCAGTCTCACTTCTCTGTAGAACCTGAGTTCTGCACTACAGATGGAACCTGGCTCTCAGCTCCCAGGAGGCAGCCTCTGAGGGGTAGGATGAGACGGACGTTCCTTCTGTTAGCCTGAGCAACAACGACAAGGAGACCTTATTTGGAGGTCCCTGTGAATGCGAAGTTGGGCAAAACCCACTTATACAGAGAAAAAATTAACTTACAAATGAAACACAGATCGAATTTATGAACTGAACATTCCAATAATGCTCACTTCCCTCTCCTGGGAAGTGAAATCCTCCCAAAGATAGAGCCTGGTGTGTGTTAGGATTTTAAAACCTTCATTTAGTTACTACATTAGCATTTGCCTGAGGCCAGAATTCAGAAACAAGAGTTGATACGTAATGCATAGGTTTGCAGAGAGTCAAAACATTCAGTGGAATTTACAAGTGATTTCAAATTCTCCTTTTAGGAGCTCTGTAGATGGCAGCTCTTTGGTATGGTATCCAATCAGATCGCTGCCATGGTATCCAATCAGATCACTGCCATGGTTTCCAATCAGATTGCCACCATTACAGTTCTGTTATATGCCAATCATCTGGTGCCTGAGGAAGTAGGGGAGATTGCTATTTTAATACTTGAATCTACCTGCTTAAAGAATTATTTCTTTTCCTGTAGAAACAAAGCTCTATTTCTTCAAAGCCAACTTACAGTCCTTTCCCAGCCTTTATTAAGTACTTCTCACTTATTAACTGTTTTGTACAAGGAACAACATTGCCTCAACAGTCTGACTAAGTCTCTCACAAGACTGATCTGTGTGCAGCTATTTTTTCAGTAAACACTAATTAAACCACATTCACGAACTCATTAGCACAGAAAGACCGTGACACAAATAGAGAGAAGGGCTGATTAAATCATCCAGGAGGCAGGCATTGGCAGCTCAGTCCAGGATTTGTTCCTGGAGTTGTCAACAAACACTTGACTGACTATTGATGCCTGGACTTGACAAAGCCATCTGCACTTGCTTGGCCAGACAGAAAACATTCATGGGTAGACCTATGATAGGCTCTCATTCATTGGGTAGACCTATGATAGGCTTTCATTCATTGGGTAGACCTGTGGTAGGCTTTCATTCATGGGTAGATCTATGATAGGCTTTTATTCATTGGGTAGACTTGTGATAGACTTTCATTCATGAGTAGACCTGTGATAGGCTTTAATTCTTTGGGTAGATCTGTGATAGGCTTTCATTCATTGGGTAGACTTGTGATAGGCTTTCATTCATGGGTAACCTGTGATAGGCTTTCATTCATTGGGTAGACCTGTGATAGGCTTTCATTCATTGGGTAGACTTATGATAGGCTTTCATTCATGGGTAGCCCTATAATAGGCTTTTATTCATTGGGTAGACTTATGATAGGCTTTCATTCATGGGTAGACCTGTGATAGGCTTTCATTCATTGGGTAGAGGGGAGGAAGGCCTGAGGGTTTTCTTTTGGAAAACAAGAGTGCATGCCTATTTCAAGAGAAAGAAGGGCACAGAGAATAACACCAGGGAAATGCTACATTGAAAAAACTAGTGCAGAGGCAAAAGTTGCACCCTGGGTCAAATCCTCTTCATTGCTTCACACAGTCATTAACTGATTGGAAAGTGCTGGGGTTCAGGAGCTGGTGAGACAGTTCATCGGGAAAAGCATGTACTGCTCTTGCAGGAGCCCTGGGTTCAGTTTCCACCACCCACATTCCCACAATGGGAGGCTCACAGTCCCTGTGACTCTCATCCCCAGGAGGTATGCTATGGATACCTGTCCAAGCATGGACATACACGTACATAGATAAATTAAGATTTTTTTTTAAAAAAGACAATGCTTGGGTTCAAAGGCTACCTTTGTTGTTTAATTGTTGAGTAAATAATTTAATTTGGAAGTACACTATTGCTGCCAGGGCTCAAAGGGAAATCCACAGCATTGGTGCATACTAGACATTTCTGTCTGAGGGGGTTATGGAAAAAGACATTTACACTCTCTCTTGATGATTTCCTTCTTTATTCTCTATTCTTCCATGTTCTTTCTGTGTTCTTCATTGTCAGTTGAAGAAAGAATGCACTCCAAGATGAAATTTTAAGGCCTATGTGACAGCAGGAAGGTCCAGTCTCTTCTGATGGACTGAACTGGACTAGACTGAACCCCAAACAGCCATACAAAGGCATATTTATTGATTGCTACGCAAAGTATTTCCTCAAGATCCCTAATCTTAATTTACATGTCTTACTGAAGGAGAGTATCACATGCCTCCATGACTCTAGTCCTTTATTGTGGATTGTGTGCAATACACAATAGTACAAGAGCCTCAGGTGTTCCTGAGGCATCGTTTGACCAAAGTCATGTGATGGCGGCAAAGCCCCTTCAGCAAAACAATTCTACAGATTGTGGGAAACAATCACTGTTTTCCACAGGGATTCTTCAAGATCAAAGTATTTCTAAAAACAGCTGTCCATTCTAATATTTATCCCATGCAGTGATTCTGCTAAATTCCACAGAGCACAGGTAAAAATATGTATTTTTTCACAGCTAACTCTTTTGTTGGCAGGCTGCATATTGCGGTCACAAAGAAAGAATCAATCATTTTACTATTTATCTTGAAAGTTAATCTCATAAGGAATCTTAAAGGAATCACAAACCTAAACTTTATTATACATAAAAAACAATCAGTCAGCTTTACTTTAGAGCTTTAGAGTGCACACCCATTCATCAATAATTTTTTATGTCAGGAGATGGAGAGAAGAAATGGGCTCAAGGAATTAATCATCATGTTTGACCATCAACCAACCCTAGCAAGAAAATGAGTCAGCTAGTAACAACTAGGCTGCTTTGTATTTTTGATCTCCGCTATGTGTCCTTGTGAACTTCAGATTGTCTTCTGGGGCTGTTCATCTTAAGGCTATTATCAAAACATCCGATTTAACCTGAAGTTATTATGAGGTTTAGTTTCAGCTAGTAATGCACACCGAAATCTGTGACTGTGTCTTTCAACATTGAGATGAAAGGAGTTTGAGCCAGCCTTGAACTTCAATTGCCACATGCTGCTCCTCTAACACGGCCATTGGCAGTACACCTCAGTGAAATGAATTCAATATTGCAAGTTCACGTCTCCCTGACCCGATGTGAGAATTCAATGTGGTAGTCACACATAAATATAGTCTAGTGTGGAGTCAGGAAGGGTTTTCATGGTAACCCAAAAGACTGATGTGCTGCCAGTTTGGTCCTCAGTGGTGTTGAAATGGTGGAGTCATTAAGAGGTCAGGCCTGGTAGAAGGTAGGCAGGTTATGGGGTTCCTCCATCACAAATTGTGTCATGCTGCCGTGCAGGAGAGGGGTAAGTCCTTTGGATTAGTTCCTGAGAGAATGAGTTATTACAAAATGGCCAGGCTTGCCCCTTCCCAGCTTCTTGCTTTCTATCTTGCCACGTGACCTCTCTCCCTGTCATATGTGCTCCTGACATGATGCCACTTACCATTCTGTCTTATGACCCAAAGGCCCTTACCAGAGATGAAACAGACAGAGCCACAACTTCCTACCTCCAAAACTATGACATAAATCAACGTCCTTTCTGTGGGAATACAGCCCCAGATGCTTTGTTTTAGGAAAACAAAAGAGGAAGACAATGGTCCTTCATACACTATTTTACTGAATGTTCACATTAACTCTGTGTGATAGGCAGGGCAGACTTTCTCCATTTTATTAGCAAAGAGATTAAAACTCAGAAAGACTAATTGAGATGACCCAAGTCACACAGCTCACCAAGAAGCCAGCAATGGATGGTTGTCCATTGGCTTTTTCATTCTGTCCGATATTATATTATAAACAAAGCACATGCAGAAATTATAACAATTCCATAAGAAGTTAGAAGGAAATAGATGACAGAGCAGACAGTCTGCTACTATGACCCCTTTATGCCACAAATAGGCACTAAGTGTGTGTCAGAGAGAGTTCTGGGGCCCACCAGGGGACAAGCAGGGGCCAAGACCCTCCCTAAATGGAGTTTATAGTTAGTGGCAAGAGACATACAGGAGATGAGAACAGTAATACATGAAACAAGAACAGTAATACTAGGAATGAGAACAGTAATACAGGAAATGAAACAGTAAATGATGTTGGGTGGAATTGTGCCATGGAGAAGGTAAAGAAGAAGGAGTGGTGAGTGCCAGGTGTGCTAGAATTTTGACTAAGAAGCCAGAGAAGGCCCTATTGAGAAAGTATCATGGACCAGAGCAGAGTGGTGAGGAGGTCAGCATAAATGGATGAGAACAGCTAGCAAAATGGTTCTTTCTGAACTAGGGACATGCTTAGCATGACCCAGAATGCGGCAGAGTAGAGGGCATGACGGGGTGAGAAATGAGACTAGCCGGGCCACGAGGGACCAGATCATCAGTGGGTCCTAGAAGACACTGCAAAGACTTGGTGTTGAGCTAGAGAAGTGAAGGAGTGGCTTGTCTCCACTGGCGTAGCTGTGTGTGCTGGGCTAAGACAAGCTCAAGATGGAAAACACTGAGGGAGACCAGTGAGGAAGGCCGTGCAGTGGCCCAGACACAGGCTGTGACGGCTGAAAGCAGGGCAGTCACAGCTGTGGGGCTGGGGCGGGGGGCATGTGGCTGGATTCCAGATACAGCTTGATGGCAGAGTTCCTGGGTTGTAAGGGGGCAGGGGGTGGGGTGGGTGGACACAAAACAAAACAGAAGTTCAGCCTGATGCCTGCAGAAGTAGGGCTTTGGGGTGAGTCAAGGGTCATGACATCAGTGCTCCACATAGTAATCTCAAGGTATCTACTACACACGGAGCTGCAGCAATCAAGCAGCTAACTGAATACCTGCAAGTCTGGAGTTAGGAGGAGTCCATGGAACCAATACGAATTTGGGAGGCATCAGCACAGATAGAGTTTAGAGCCAAAGACTCCTTCCAAGTCTCCAAAGCCATTCGCCTGAAGACTGGTCCTTATCACTCTGACATTGAACCATAGACAATGGGATGAACCAACCAAGGACAATGAGGGGTGGAGCTGGTAGGTGGCAGGAAAACACAGAGGCAGAGATGGCATTCCCCTCAGTGGGTGTCCTGCATGCCCAGCTCAAGGCCGCTCGCTTGCTGGAAGTGCTCGGAACGAACAAGCGCTGGAGCTCCCGGCTTCCTGTCTGAATCTTGTGATCTTCCCCAGATCCCAGTCAACCCCATCTCAGTAAAGGACTCCCCCTCCGCTCCAGCTGCTCACTCCAGGACACGAGGGTCACCCTTTGGTACAGGACACAGATTCTCTAACCCAAACCTCCAGCCCACCTTGCCCATCGTCTTCATCACCGCCCCAGTGAGGACACCCGTGGGTCAGTCCTTCCTGGTCCTCTAGGGCTTTTCCTTGCCTGCCCCCCTTTCCACCCTCATTTCCTATCTTCTGACCCCACCCATTGCCTCAGTCATACCACTGAGTCTCTCCCTTGCTCGAAGTTCCCTAGTTTGCTTTGGGTTTGGAGACAGGGTGAGGGAACAGAAGTTGGTCTCAAATTTGAAATGCTCTGTGTGCCCCATGCCTGTCTCCTCAAAATCCTACAGGGCTTCCCACCACCCTCAGAAACGTGGCCTGGGCTCCCTCTACTTGCCCAAGAGCTGTGCTGTGCCAGTGGCACCCCCCCCCCAGTCTCTCTCACTCCAGATGCCTTGCACATCTTTTATGGACCTTCGCCTCAGTTTCGCTTTCCTCAGACGAGTGCACACCTGCTTCGTCAGACACTGGCATCCTGTTTTCAGTAGTTACTCCAAGAAGGGCAGTGCGGGATTTTGTAATTTATTTTGAGCCACACCCAAACTTCCAGGGGATGGGGGAAGAAAAGAAAAGAAGAGGAAAGGAAAGACAAAAAGCAGAGATTTTGGTCATATATGGGAAAGAACAAATACATGAGAAGATACCGAATTATCAGTGCAGAACCAAGAATTTGACAGGTGAAGCCAGATTTCCATCAAAAAAGGAAAGAAATCACAACTCAAAACAAACAACCCCACTACACCTCCACTAAAGACAATGGTGGCCAGTGGAGGGCTCGGTGTTCCTTCTTCATTTTTGCATCTGTGGAGGGAAGGAGTACGCGGCTTTGCACTTCTGTGATTCCCCAAAAGGTTCTGAAAACTCTGTGGCTTCATTCCTCAGCTCCCAGAATTAGATTTTCCAGGGAAAAGCCCATAACTTACCCTAGACAGCCTGGCTAACTTTGGAGAAGACGTCTCAATGTAAGCTGCACTAAGGTCTCCTAAAATGGAATTTACAAGGTGCTAGCGGCCAAAGTCACATTCGCTCCAGTGGAGAACACAGAACCCTCAGCGGTCCCCAGGAGGGGCCAGGGAGAGAGCAGGGAGGTTAAAACGTCTGCCTCCTCAGGAGGGAGCCCAACCCTGCCCACCAACCTTGCTTTGACTCTTGTGAAAACACAACTGAAAAATGGTTCCTAAAGTATCAGGAAGCAAGTTACAAATGCTATGGACAAACAGAAAGGTACGCCCTTTACCATGACTTGTTTTAGATGTCTCCATCTGAATGATGGTTCAGTTCTACAAATTCATTTTGACCTTGTCTGTTTATGATCCTTCCTGGGGAAAAGCATTACTCAGCAAGAACCTGAGGGGCCTGAGAACTTCCCTTCAGCGAGGCCACCCAACCAACTGGCAACCGTCCTCAGGAAGGTTAGGAAATGAATCAGTAATGCATCAAGAGAGAAGACTGGAGGAGTGGAATATCTCTGCACCGTCTTCTTCTGAGCCAGAGTACTGTCTCCTCTAGTCTGTGGTGGACGAGCTGAGGCAAGCGCACAGGACTCACAGCCCCACACGGGTAACAAAATAGCTTGCTGGGAAGGCTGGAGAGGTGGCTCAGCGGTGAAAAGAGCTGGCTGCTCCTGCAGAGGACCTAGGTTCAGTTCCCAGCACCCACACGGCAGCGCTTAACTGTCTGAAACTGCAGCTCCAGGCGATCTGATGCCCTCTTCTGACCTCCATGGACTCCTGCACACACACACAGGTCCTGCATACAAGTTCACACAAGCACATGCACACACATAAATCAGAAAGAAAGAAAGAAAATTTAAGTGGCTTGTTGGAGTCATTAACGATTGTACAAAGCCACTGCTTTGTGGCTCCCGCTTCCTGGGCGATGGTCACACACCTACGCCCACTTTCCCTGCATGAGGTGACTGGTTAGGACGTGAACTGAGCTGTTCAAAAACTGCCCTTGAGCTGCAGGCTGGATAGACTGTTCCTTCTTTTGTCTCCCCTACGGCATGAGATGAAGCCTATTTTGCTCTGAGTGAGCTCAGGGTCGCACTTTCTAAGTCACCGGAGAATTTGCTCTACAGCAGATGAATTTTAGGCTGGGGAAGGACTGGCCTTGGGCTCTTTTCAAAGTTTTTATTTTTTTATATCAATGTCAATAAAATATGTATTTTCTTTTTCTTTTTTGAGACAGGACTTCTCTGGGTAGCTTTGTGCCTTTCCTGGAACTCACTCTGTAGCCAAGGCTGGCCTCGAACTCAGAGATCTGCCTGTCTCTGCCTCCTGAGTGCTGGGATTAAAGGCATGCGCCACCACTGCCTGGCTCAAAAATATGTATTTTTGATAAAAAAAAAAAAGTCTCAACTGAGTATCGTCTAACAATATTCTTTCCCATCTTAAAATGTAGAAAGATCACTTTTAGCTTAGCTCATCACCAAAAGAATGCATCATTTTGGTAGCTATCTGCATGGGATATGGACTGAGATCCTATATGGATGTCTGAATCCATAGAGAGTAGCGACCTCATACATAACTCTGCCATTTTTTTTTTCAAGACAGGGTTTCTCAGTGAGACATTCCTGGCTGTCCTGGAACTCACTCTATAGACCAGGCTGGCCTTGAACTCACCGAAATCCACCTGCCTCTGCCTCCTGAGTGCTGGGATTAAAGATGCCACCACCACCGCCTGGCTGTGGCGTTTTTCTTATATGTATATGTCCATGAAAAAGTTTAATTTATAAGTTGCACACAAGAGATTAACAATAACTTACAAGAAAATAAGACCACCATTGTACTGCAATAAAGGTTATTGAATTGTTTGTTGCTAGACTTTTGCATGAAGTATTTTTGGATGGAGTTTGGCATGGGAAATGGAGGCTGTCAGCAGGGAAACCGAGGTGGGGGAAACAGTGTGACCGCTGTAACACATGTCACAAGCCAGGCTTGGTGGCACACACCTTGAATCAACACTCAGGAGGCAGAGGCAGGTGGATCTCTGTGAGTTCAGACCTCTACTAGTGAATTCTTGACCAGCCCGAAACACATGGTGAAAAATTGTCTTTGAAAAAAAAAAAAATCTAAGGAATAAGGGGCTGTGAAAATGAGAGCTGACTTTCTCACATGATGCAACTCTAGAGAAGATGGCTAATTCCACCTCACTCCCTAACACATGCCAGCGGTTGGAGGTGCACTACTTACCTTGCCCAGCCATGAGTTAGTGAGCAGGCCTCAGATGAGATGGCCATTGCCCAGGCCTCTACATACTACAAAGGTGACCCAGCAAAGAGACCGTGTGAGTGCTGACAGTCAAGAGCTTCAGATAAAGTCTTTATGGCTGTGGCCATTGGACTGCTGAGGTAGGGTCGACTACACCATGGCGGGTTTGGGGGTGAGGGGTGGGGGGCTAGTGCTGGAGGAGCACAGAGAGCCCTGAGGCCTCAGGAGTCTCCCAGGTCTGCTACAGCCCTACCAGGTAGAGCTGCTTGGAATCCTGATCCCAACAAATGCCTGCTCACTCAAAACACTAACTCTTCTTATTTAAACCACAAACTATCACGTCCAGTGGTCACTGTGACTGCGGGGCGGGCACCGAGCTTCCTGGACTGGGGCAGCAAACAGATGAGCTTCGGCCATCCGGACCACGTCTCTCACCAGAGGCTCAAGTCCCCAATTTTAGACTTCCTCTGGGGGCCACAAATGCATTTAGTAAATGGTTCCAGGCCCCATGGAGTCCAAGAATAGTTCATCGTTTTTAAAATTTATTTGGCATACTGCTTCCGGGCTCAGAAGGCACAGTTCTATAAAAATAATCCTACACGGGGTGAGGAAGTCGCAAGAATCTGGGGTTTGGGATGCCTTTCACATCATTTTCATTCACATTTTTACCCTTTTGCTTTGAAAGTTTTGATTTCAGTACAAGAATGAACATTATGAAGACATGAACAGTTGTGACAAGTTCATGCAGCCATGTTCCCAGGGGACGGTGACCCAATCTACCCTCCCACTTCCACCCTGCTGTGTCCCTCGCTGAGTGTGTTGAGTGGTAGTTTATGCTAGAATGTATCCCGGGACCCCTCCCCATCCCGGCCAGCATGGCAGCACACACTGTATGTCTACAAAATATCTGAAATACTTGTCCATGAAACACAGGCTAAGTGAGAAGCCCATTGGCTAGCAAGGAGAAGCTCTGAAGTGCCTTATGTGACCCTCCTGCATCTAACAACTAAATCAGAGTCTCTAGTATAGTACTATGCTGTGTGACCTTGGGGCACCTTTGATGGCTCCTGGTCATTCTGGCCATTACATAGTAAATGGGCACAATTGCCATCTGTATCCTCACGCTGTCAAGAGGACTAATGAAGAGAAAGGGGAACCTCCTTCCCTCTGAGTGAAAGGAAAAAATGTCAACATCATTGCCTGGCACCAGTGGATGCTCAATAAACACCATTAATCTACCTGATAAGGGTAGAGTTCCATTGGCATTTTTACAGAAACGAGCCCTCCGGAGCTGAGCGCATTCTCCCACTTGCCTAACGTCTATGGAGAGTTAGAAAGAGCAAGAAGGTGGCATACAGAGGGGACAGGATTCATTGCCACTGTCCAGCCTGACTCCCCTCCCCCCCCCATTTGGATCATTAGCCAGACAGGAAAGACCTTTGGGGGTCTGTGCTCCAGGAGGTCCCTGCCAGCTCTGGTTAATGTTTCCAGTAGGGGTCATTATGACAACCAGAAATGAGGCACATGGGTCCCACGGGAGACACAGATGCTGAGACGGGGCTCTGGACTTCCCTCTGCCCTTCGCTCTGCTTCTGGGAGGCCGTGGCTCTGGAGCGAGATGCCATGAGTGCCGGATGACAGCCATGAAGCAGTGATTCAGCCATGCGACTCTGGGGTTGCCAGAGCAGAAAGCGGTGTTGAAGACCCTCTGCAGGAGCAGCCTTCAGCTTCCTGACACCAGTGGTACTGCCCACTGACCTCCTGGGTGTTCCTGTTCCACCACATCTCTTTTGTACATGGTAGCCATGTTCTGTGCCCCAAAGGCCATCCTTTCTACCTAGCCGCTCCCTTTTCCCAATCACTTACTGAGCTGATTAACACATATTCAGCCCCATTAGAACATTCCCCCTCCTCAGAGACCTCTGAACATCAAGACCTAACTGGGCTCCATTTACACACTCCTGTCACAGCTTGCATTTAACTACATCTGGAATTAGTTACACAATTTGCTCAAGATCAGCATCTCTAGCCAGATGTTAAACCAACGCAGGAGAGATCCTGTCTTGTTTTGTATTTTCTCTCTGACACTGTGAAAGGAGGTAGTGAGGCAGACCTGAGGAGCAGGGGGAGGGGGGCGTCATGTAGATCTATCCTTCTGTCCTTAGGTACTTCCTGACTAGATAGGCTGGGATTATGCATGAGGTAACCAAGGAAACCACCGTTGTAGTGTCTCCTAGGGACTAAAGTACCACTCTGGGGCTTGACGTCTTGAGGTGAAGTAGGTTCTTGCCACCATCTCAGAAATGAAGTGACCGGCGCTTTCCTGTAGCCCACACTTGCCCACCAGAGAACATCCTAATTCCCAGGGGAGGAAAATCCAGAGCATGCGCAGTACAATGGGGTGAAATAAAGGTGGGAGGGGCTTAGCAATGACATCACCGGAGGGAGAGGCCCATAAGAAACTTCTTCAAAATCCATATTGTAGAACCCAATGGATTTGGGGTGAGTTCAAATCTCTCCTCGGACTGAAATTTGCTTTGCCAAATAAGCTTTTGCTTAAACCGTCTGTGTCTGTCAGCTGAAGTCTTTCTCTAGGGGACAAGAACCCAGTAGAGGCCTTCCCCCAGGGCGTGTGCTGTGCTTGCCGACAAAGCATTCTTAGACTGTGTCTACCGCCGCTGACAAAGTGACACCTGTCAGCAGGGCAGCCATTTTCTTCCGCTGTGGCTCCCTCACTCCACTCAGGGTTGGGCTCCTTGCTCATCTGGATGGAGGCATACAGCACTCCTTTCTGCATGGTTATGGACAGGAGATGCAGTCCTTGAAGAACCCATCCACACTCACAAGGAACTCTGCTCCAGGAACCAGTCCTGTCCAGACAGGACCATGCCACATCTCTTCTACTCTCTGGAGGAGAGAACATATCACAGGGCTTCTCATCTTATTCTTCACGGTCTTCTCCAAGAAGACTCTGCATTCCTTATAGTTCCCATGTGAGTTTGCTCTGGATAGTTTCAAAGCAGCTAGAATAGTACCCATCCATACAACCCAGTTCTCACCACCTTCAAGGTAACCCCAATATTACCTTTCCCTTATAACCCTAGTTAAAATTTTAATGCCTGATCTTCCTTGTGTACTTTATTGTCTGCCTTAACATTTAAGACTTCTTCAACACTAGCAGTTTTATTACGTTTGTTGTGTATCTTTCCCTACTAAAATGGAGGCTTCCTGACGTCACAGTTTGGGTTCTCTTTTGTTCACAGTCCCCACAATCCCAATGTCTAAAACAGGACTCAGTACATACTGGTTGCTCAATAAAAAGTATTAATTGACAGAGTTATAACTCAATTTGGTCAGTTTTCATTTGACTCATTCTCTTTTCCTTTACCAGATAGTAAAACAAATAATTTCTTATTAGCCGTGTACACGCTTTATAATCAGAGAGGCGGATCTGTGAGTTAGGTAAAACAGGAAATCAGTACAAGAAACTGTTCGAAAAAAAAAAAAAAAAAAAAAAATGTTCTTATTAAACAGAGGGTACTATGTTTACAATCAAACTAGTTTATCTTTTAAATACACTTGTTTTTATCTCCAGCATTACCTGACTCAAAGCACACGCCTAGCTGTGCCCCATGTTACAAATGTAAGTGAAACACAGAACCTTCTTGTATGAATTTATGGGATGTTCACAGTATTTCTTTTCAGTAGAGCTTTGAAATGGTGTGTGAAAGAGTATCTCCATATTAAAGAATCAGAATAAAGATTTAAGTATTAGCCTAAGGTTGGGTAGCAAGGTCCAGTGGCAGAGGGAGAACACTGTGTATTCTCCCTAGTCAGCACAGGGACTCGGAAGAAAGCACAGCAGAGGCTTAGGAAGCATGGTGTGTGTGTGTGTGTGTGTGTGTGTGTGTGTGTGTGTGTGTGTGTGTGTGTGTGTGTGTTTAGGGAAAAGCCTTCCTGCTTGCCAGTGTACTCTGGCTATTATTTTCATGCCATATTCAGAGAAGGCAAGAAGGAAAGCTTATTCTAAAGGGAGCCACAGTGACTGTATACCCACAAAGTGATTAGAATGACCACAACAAAGGTTTTACCTCTAAAGGACAAGCCGTGTGTACAACCAGGGCAGACCAGCTTTACTTTTAGGGCATGCTTGGGCACCTTGGGCATGATTTACTCACAGATCATTCGGTGAGCCTGCCTCATCCCTTTCACACCAGAGACCACCAAAAACATCTCCTGCTCCTTCTCGGTGCTAATGAGAGTGGCCCCCTCTGCTGAACTCTCCGGTCTCTCTAGTTCCCACAATGCGGCAAACTCCCCAGATAAAGAACAGCACTAGAATAAAGGCACAAGCATCTAGTGTTTCCAAATGTCTGTAAGTCGGTCAGACATGCTCGGTGTTTCTCTTGGCCGTCACACCTGAGCTGGGGACAGCTGGCGCAGTGTCAGATAGGCTTGGAGTGTTTGTCATTTTTCTTATGGTGGTGACGAACTATTTGACAGAGCAACTTGAGGGAAGGAGGATTTACTTTGTCCCATGGTTCGGAGGGACAGTCCCCCATGGTGAAGTGACTCAGTCTGTGGCGGTGGAGCCTGTGGCTGGTCACATCATGGAGGCACATTAGAAGTAAAGAGCAGGCTGGAGAGCTGGCTCAGAGGTTAAGAGCACTGGCTGCTCTTCCAGAGGTCCTGAGTTCAATTCCCAGCATCCACATGGTGGCTCACAACCATCTGTAATGAGATCTGGTGCCCTCTTCTGACACACAGGCACACCGTATACAAAATATAAAAGAAGAAGAAGAAGAGGAAGAAGGAGAAGGAGAAGGAGAAGGAGAAGGAGAAGGAGAAGGAGAAGGAGAAGGAGAAGAAAAGAGCTTAGGCATGAACCAGAAGCAAGATATCATCATTAACACCCTATCCCCCACCCCACTCCCGACCACGGCACCTTAGTTTGCCAGGTAGGAATCTTGTCCATACCCACAGTTATCTAAAACGTCACCATGATCTGAGGATCAAGGAGCCAAAGACATCAGCATGTGGGGCACATTCACATACAAACCTTGACACTTGTCCCTCTGCTAACCAAGCCAAGATGAGCAGAAGCATGTAGATAGTCACCTCCTTAAAAATGTTCCCATCGCTGGACCTGGAAATGTACTGACCTCATTAGAGGCAAGTGCAAAGAAAGCCATTTTCTGCCTTTTCTACAATAATGTAACTTCTGGTCATTCAAGCTTGACCACGATTGCAAAGAGTTTCTTAGTAGCTTGGCTCAGCAGACACAGTGCGGCAGTACAGCCTCTGTGGTGAGCTGCGGAGGTGGGTCGGGCAGAGGTGACATTAGAACCACACGTGCATCTGTCACGCATAACCAGTAAACACCTGAGATTTACGAGGCAGGCACTGCAGCACAAATAAAACCATAATGCAATGATTGGAAGTGACAGCCTGATTCTTCCGCATGGAGGGCGTGTCTGAAGACTCCAAGATGCTTGCTCTCACAGCCAAAGACATACTTTGAGGATGGGGTTGGAACAAGACAACTACAACTAAGGAGTGCCAGAGGGAAATTCATGTGAACAATTTCGTTGAAGGAGAAAGCAATAAAGACAGGGTGCGGCGTGGGGAACAGTGACTCTGTTTGAATAATGGGGCGTGAATTTGCCAATATTCGCATGTCCCTTGGGATGTGTGATGGAGTACAAAATGATAGAGAAGATCATTCTAATTTTCCAAGCCAATTGCTTGGGTTTTTTTTTTTGTTTTTTTTAAGGGTAGCACGATCCATCATGATAAAATTATGCAAAAGGAAGATTTGATTGTAGTCATGGAGAAGTTGATAATAAAAGGATACAGAAGGCCAGCACAAAACAGGAATGGGCAAGTGTCATAGATTAAAAGTGAGTTGGATACACTTTTCACAATCTTAAAAACTGTATTTCAAGAGTGATATTTACACAACACAATAACCTAATCCTTGTCCTATTTCTCATTAGCTTACAAAGATTCTCATGTGTTTAAATGATGCTTTAATAAGTCAAGTGATAGGGAGGGAATTATGAGCCTCCCACCCCCAGCTGAGACCCTGTTGGCAGTTGCTGACTTCTGGGGAAGGGAGGGTTGGTTTTCTTTAAGGGTGTGGCCCTGGTAGGTCAACCATGTTCTATTTGACGGCCCACACCTGGGAGTTTACAGTCAGTACACACTGGACTTGGTGAGTTTTCGAAATGTGTGTGTGTGTGTGTGTGTGTGTGTGTGTGTGTGTGTGTGTTTTAAAGAACACTTGAAGGGTGGTGGGAGCGGGATCTGGAACAATAAATAGTTGAGGGTAAATATGATCAAACTACATTGTATACATGCATGAAGTCCTCAAAAGATTAACAGAGATATTTTATTTAAAAAAGTCAGGATGAACGTTATTCCTAGACTAAAAGTGCAAACCGTGCCCTGTAGTACACATAAGAATCAGGGAATCATGTTTTCTTTCTCAAAGAGATGCTCTGCCCAGGTGAATTCCTTTGCAAGGGTTTCTTGAAGCTGTGCCTGGATAGCACAGTAGAGTAAAAACCAGCTGGATGGATGCTGAGGGCTCTGTCTGCCAGCTGGTAGACCAGATAGAAAGCTGCTTACCTTAGAAACCATGCTTTATATTTGAAAAGCACAGGCTAGGAACAGTTCTAACAGGAAAACATACACCTACCATAAGGATAGGCGCTGTCTTGATAACGAGGTTGGCTTCAGGGGGAGTTAGACTGGTTGGTTTTGGCTGATACCCCAAACTATTAAGAAATGTGATGGGGGCTTTATGATCACTGGGAGAGGACAGTGTACATGTGGATGTTGACAGGTGTGCTGGCCAGTTTTTGTCAGCTTGACACAAGTTAGAGTCATCTGAAAGGAGGGAGCCTCAACTGAAAGACGCCTCTGTAAGATCCAGCTGTAGGCATTTTCTTAATTAGTGATTGATGGAGAGGGCACAGCCCATTGTTGGTGATGCCATCCCTGGGCTGGTGGTCCTGGGGTCTATAAGAAAGGCTGAGCAACCATGGGGAGCAAGCCAGTAAGCAGCTCCCCTCCATGACCTCTGCATCAGCTCCTGCCTCCAGGTTCCTGCCATGTCTGAGTTCCTGTCCTGACTTCCTTTGATGATGGACTACAATGTGGAAGTGTAAACTAAATAAACCCTTTCTTCCCGACTTGCTTTTTGGTCATGGTGTTCCATCGCAGCAATAGAAACCCTAACTCAGACAACAGGTAAATACAAAGAGAAAGTGAGGATTTCCTCTTGAATTCTCTAAAGTCTTCATTCCTCAGACTCCCTCACAAGACATAGCTGTGACACAGAGACATGGGGCTCATTTTTATCAGTCACATGCCAAAAGCAGCAGGATGACAATAAACCAGTCTCTTCACAGATTTATGAGATGGGATTATAAAAAAGAATGAGGCATGCAGGAGCTTTCTGAAATCAGCCTCTCATGACTGAGTGTGAAGCTGGCTCCTAGGGAGGGGACTTCAGAAAAGAGGTCTCAACACACTAGGAGGGGATGCAGGGTCCCTTTGGACCAGCAGACAGGATGGAAGTGTGTCCTCACGTAGCCCTTAAGAGAAGCTGGCGAAGCACCCAAATGCAAACCGCACCTGGGCATTGACTTAAGGGAAGGGCCTTTGAGACTTGGGAATGTAAGACAGAGGGAGGTCAGTCGCAGGCGCTCACTTCTCTAAGGGCTCCTTTCTGTTTTTTTCTCAGTTTCCGTCATCCACCGACATCTCCAGGCTGTGCTCTTCACAGGCTCACCTAGGGGAGTCAGGGCTGGGAACTGAGGCTCAGCCCATCTGCTGGTCTGTTGGCCCTGGATCAGAACCCGCTCCACCTTTGGAGGGGCACATCCCCTCCCCCACCACTCCTGGGCGAAACAGTGTTTAGCTTCTAGAAACTGGGACGTTTTAAATAACTCCATCTTCAGAGGAAATCACAGCTTCACATCACATAATTCAAAGTTCACTTGGGTAGTGTTCATGGCCCAAGGAATGACCCTGACATAAGCAAGAAGTCTATCTCCAGCTAACAGGATGGACTGTAGGCAGAACTTTGAATGGGGTTCCTTTCTCCTTGGGTGCTGGGACTGAGCCCTGGGCCTGGGCCTGCCAAGCACAAGGTCATCACATTCCATCCATTAGGCATCCTCCACCAGGGTGCTTTGTCTAAAGCTTCTCCTCCTAAGCCTTGCAAACATCTTGAGGGTCTGAGCTTCAGGTAGGCAGGGGATCCTGTTTTGTGGTCGGTTTATCAGCCATACTGTCACTGTCAAGGTCAAACGCAATCAGGAAATGGCCTATGGGAATCTCTACTAACTTGTGTCCCCACAGCGGGAGCAGGAAGAAATCACACCCGCCCAGCAGCCACAGCCAAGCTTCCTGGCTTTTTATAGAGAGGTTAAAGCCTCTGTTTGTGCAGTAGCTCGGGGTAAGCGAAGGAGGGCGCTAAGGGCTTGACAGAGCCGAGCCTCTCTGGCTGCCCAGGGAAGGCGGAGGGATGCACATCCCAGTCCCAGCTCACTAGGAGTCCTCACAGGCAGGATGAAAGCACCAAAAGAATTAAGTTAAGGGTGAATGCTGCTCTTGGGAAGGAGCCCATTTCACTTCAAGCACCTCCATTGGGTGACTTCATAACCCTCTGTGTGGACCGAAGACCAGCAGCTCTTCAGGAGTACTCCAGGACTCCAGCACCAGCCTGGACTGCTGAGACAAGACAGCCGCAGAGACGGAACAACTCCTGCATTCTTGGCCTTCCTGTCATTGTTGGGCTACCTGGGTCACAGACTTTAAGCCACTCTAATAAATCCCATATATAAATATAATATATATTTTAAAAGTATATGAATATATACTTACAAATACATTACAATATATTATATAATATGTTATATTACATGTAAATATATTTTAATATTATTACTACAATATATATTCATATATATGAATAAATGAATAAAAATGAACATATATGTATTATTTCTGCAGACATATATATTTATTCTGTCAGTTCTTTCCTTTAGAGAACCCTAATATACATCTCTTGCTTAACACACAGAGACGCCCAGACTTAAGGGGCCCCAGCAGTCCTAAGAGTAGTCCTAAGAGCTTTCGGACTGGCAGCTGAGACTCTGGGGAGCAAAGTCAGCCCAGCCAATAGATGCTTTCTCTTCAACTCACAGTTCCATACACATGCTGCAAGGATTTCTCTGAAAATATAAAATTAGGGGCTGGGGAGATGGCACCGTCTGTAAAGTGCTTGTCTTACAGGCCCGAGGACCTGAGTTCAATCCCTAGAACCTACCCTAAAAAGCCAGGGACCGTCAGCAGTCCATCACAGATAGGGGAGGAGCTCAAGAGGTCCCGTTCTCCTTCTCTAAGAGTCCTCGGTATTTTAATGGTTGCTGGAGGAGGGAGAGCACCTTCTTCAGTGGGTAGACAGCAGCAAGTTGCTCACAATCCAGTAGTTAACCTCCACATTCATGCAAATAACCCTAATAAGATCAAGTGTGTCACAAAAAAGGCCATGAACATAGGGCTTGCTGGGAGAAGGGGTGCAGCGGCAGTGGGGTGTGTGTGTGTGAGGGGGCAGTGGAGAGCGGAAACGGCCTCTTCTTTCTTTCCCAGCTGTGGTTACCACAGTCACCAGCTCTGCCATGAGACTCTAGCCCTGGCCCAACAGTCACCTTACATCATCATTGTTCACAATCCTGGCACCTGCTCAATGTTCTCTGTACAATATGTCGTTTAATCCCCATACAACCCCACGAGGAAAGAATAGCTCACCTCACCTCATGGACGAAGGCACTAAGGCTTAGATAGTTTCTCCAAGGC
The DNA here is from genome assembly GCF_004664715.2 of Peromyscus leucopus. Taxonomy (NCBI): domain Eukaryota; kingdom Metazoa; phylum Chordata; class Mammalia; order Rodentia; family Cricetidae; genus Peromyscus; species Peromyscus leucopus. The sequence continues at coordinate 45,022,128 of NC_051080.1, forward strand.
TGGACGGAGAGTATGAGCTGGGGACAGATTTGAATTGCAGTTCCTGCTTTGATCGCTGCGGAGCCCCACACCACATAACGGAAATGAATAAAAAAGAAGCACCTACCGTAGACCTGGGCAATTCATCAAGCATCCTCACACCACATCTTAGCTAACCTTCCCTGAGTCTGGGAACTGGGTACCACATGTTAGAGCAAAGGAACCGAAGCTCAGTAAGGAACCACCATTTGAGGGAGGACTTCGGTCTCCAGTGAAAGCACAGAAGCTAGAAACACTAGGCAGGAAGGTTGCTCTGTGATGAACAGGAATATGGGTTTTGAGGTCTCCAGAAGGTTAATGGTGACAGGACACCCCAGATACTCAACTCTACACTCTTCAGAGTGACTTTCCCAGGACACCCAGTGTGGATGCCACCACCTCTGACAATCGACCAGCCCTGGCCAAATGCATTCCCAACAGCTCTTGCCCTGTTCAAACTGACATCAGCAGAACTCTGATGTCTTTTCCCATGGTGCAGAGAAGATGTAATGCTGGCCACTGTGTCCCTGGCAAGGAATTGGGAAGGCAGGAGCCACAGTCCTGGCCACTGAATCACAAAAAGAGGGTTATAGTAAGCCCGAGAGAGAGAGAGAGAGAGAGAGAGAGAGAGAGAGAGAGAGAGAGAGAGAGAGAGAGAGAGAGAGAGAGAGATTCTCATTGCTAGTAAAAACAGGCCTCCAGGGACTGTACTTTTAGCTCTGCAGGAGACCATCGCAGGAGGACAGAAAGTTCACAGTGTGGGATGCAGAAGGAGTTCACTGCCTGCATGGCATCTTAGTAAGACTCTGTGTCCAAAAAGAAAAAGAGGGAGGCCTGGACACACAGCTTGGTGGAGAGCTGGTTGCCCAATGTGGGTGCCAGGGTCCCTGCATTTAACCCCCAGGACTAGGGGAAAAAAAGAGAATACATAAATAAAAATGGGACATATCAAAGGAACGAGAGGAAGAAAGAAGCAAAGAAAAATTCACATTTCTTCAGTCTTTTTCTTCTTAAAAGAAGTATCCAAGGATCTTTGTTTCCCAGAGAACGCCTTCATTTAACCTTATCTTTCTCAATAAGTGACCATTCTGTCTCCTCTTTTGTCATATTTAAATTTTCAGAAGATAAGAAATACTTGGTGCTTCCTGCAGTTATCTTTCACTCATAAACTACTGAATTGAATTCTCCAAGTTCCTGGTAGTTTCCAGATTGTCACCCAAGAGAAACAGGCAGTGCCCACAGCCAGATGTGCTCTCCCGGCGGCCACCAGGTCTCAGGACGAAATGCCCCTGGGTACACGGGAAGAGACAGGACCATGGCTGCTGACGGCACCGAGGTGTCAGCTGGGGTTTCCACAGTGACGGCGGTGTGAGAGAACTCTGCTGCAGGCCGGCTTTTGAGATGTGTGCCTGAAAACATTCCAGCAAGGGACAGCACATCAACCACCATGGTCCTCCGGCCCTGCAGTCGGCCTCTTCCTTCTGTTGGCCAGGGTGTGTGTGTGTGCGTGTATGTGTTTTCTACGCCGGAGTCAACTCGGCTCCAACTGGGCAGGCTTTCACGAGCCCGTTAGTTGAGCCTTTGGGAGCTACTGCTTTGCTTCTGGTGCTCATTTTTAATCTCGATTCCATGTTGACCAGAAAGCAGCTTGGTCTAACTACATTATCTTGAAATGAGGCCATTGGTCTTCTTCTTCTAAAGTATTTATGTTATAATTAGTTCAATTGTTTCCAGATTAAGCCTCATCGATAGCTGGGTGGATGGTCTCCATGGACAGATGAGCTTCCTCACAGAACCCATTCTTTTAGAAAACCATTCAGAGGCAGAAGCTCAATGCTAGTGCTTGTGCATGCACAAGGCCCCAGTTCTGATCTCTAAATTCAGAAAACAGCGCACAAATGAGCAAAAATCATGTGCAAAATCATGCCAAATGATGGAAACAAACCAAATACTCAATGGAAAAATGCACCGATCAAATGTGCCCCCCCCCCAGTGGAACACTATAGTCCTAAAAAGAGGAAAGGCATGACAGGCAGTCAGCACGGAAAGACCTTGAAGACATCACTCTACCCAACCAACAAGAGTCCACCGGAAGGTTCAATGTTGCAGGAGTCTGTCACCTGAGTACCTACAGTGGGCAAACTCTTAGAGAATAAGACACTTTACCAACAGCTTGAAGAACAGGAAGGAGGGGGAACTCCATACTTTATGGGCACAGAGGTTCTGTTTGGGATGATAAAAAGTTGTGGAAATGGATAGCGGTGATAAATGCTGTAAGTGCCACAGAAGCCATTTTTTTTTTACATGTAAAAATGTCATTTATGTATATGAGACAAAGGAGGAGGGCACCCAGCTCTCCAGGGAGGACTCAGAATCCACATGACATTGGGACAGAACTCCTCCCAGTGACCGAGACATCACCAAAGCCAGCAGAAACCAGGCACTTCCCAAGATCTGGCAAGGAACACGTCCGAAGCAGAGTCACTCCAGACGTGGGCACCGTGACCGATTTTGTTCATTCAGGAGGACAGGGCCTTGAGGAGGGTGGACAGTTCCACAGGCCTTGAGAGCTTTTCATCAGTCAGAAACTGAACAATCCCATGGCATCCTTCAGCCTACAGTTTCTGACTGAATATTTTCTATCACAAGATGGTCTTCCCCACACCCAGCCTGTGGGAAGGACGCGCTAAGCTGGGACGCTTCCTTACTTCTGCACCCAGCGTAAAGTTTCTACCTCCTGCATTGCGCCATTGTATGGAGATTTTCTTAAATATGCTTGAAAACTTACTCATTTTCTTGATTTTCTAAATGAGTCCTGTTAGTAATACAATAAAATATGTATATATATTTCATCCATGAGAAAAATGCAGCTGCCAGCTTTAGTGAGACTGGCAGAAAGAGCATAATTTAAATGTGCTTCTTTAAGCCTAATAACAATTATAAAAATAACTAAAATATTCTGGAGGTTGTAGCCATGGAGACACTACTACCTCTAAAACGGAAAACTGAATTTGTTGGGGGATGTAGAACCAGACGGAATGAAGACAGAGATGAACAGCCCTAATTAGAATGTAAAAGTTCTAGCGTCTATCTCTTTTCCATTCAAATGACCTGTACCAGGTCAATGGCACAGAGTTCCTGCAACAGAGCGGCCTCAGTCCAGCAGGTCAGAGAAACCTCCAGTCCTCAGAATACACACAAAGCAACCCCGACTCAGAGGCCTCAAGTGACAGGAACTTTCAGCCCCAGACCAGCATGCTTTTTTGCTGGTTTGTTTCTTGAGACCTGGCCTCAAACTCGAAGAGATCCCCCTGCCTCCGCTCTAGAATGCTGGGAGTAAAGGTCCGAGCCACTACTCCTGGCACCTGAGAGTTTAAACTGTACTTTAAGTAGACAGGGTTGTAACCCTGGTGGGTTTTGTGGTGGGAAGCGGGAGCCGAGGTGAGCATCCTGGATTGGTAAGACAGAGCCTCCGCTGGGCAGGAGATGGCAGTCCAGAGTATGGAGTAGAGTGTGAGCTATGAGAGGCCTATTATGTCATTAATACTTTAGTCACATCAAATATTTAAAAAACAATTGGGATTAATTTTAATAGTATATTTTATTTAACTAAACATATTTAACATCATTACTATTTCAATTTGGTGCTATTTAGAAAATCATTAAGGGAATCTTTTTATAAAATTCTGAATATTTGCAACTTGTATATTTTATGATCACAGTCTAATCTGGGCTAGCCACATTTTAGGTGCCATATGTGCCCAAATTGGACAAAGAAAATAGTGAGAGGTATACCTTAACCAATTCTGGAAACCCCCCTGCCCCTGTCCTTTACTCTGTGACAGTGGTTCTCAACTTGTGGGTCATAACCCCTAGAAAACTTCCATCTCCAAATATATTTACTTTATGATTCATAATAGTAGCAAAATTATGGTCATTGTGTAGTTTGAATGTATTGGCCTCCCATAAGCTCCCAGGGAGTGGCGGTATTAGGGGGTGTGGCCTTGTTGGAAGAAGTGTGGTCTTGTTGGAAGAGGCTGGATGACACGCACCTTTAATCAAGCTGGAGAGCACACCTTTAATCTGGGCCACACCTTCTGGAGGAAGTGTGTCACTGTGGGGGCGGGCTTTGAGGTCTCTTCTCAAGCTTCACTCAGTGTGACAGTCAGTCCACTTCCTGTTGCCTGCAAGCTGTAGGACACTTGGCTGTTTCTCCAGCACCACGTCTGCCTGCATGCCACCATGCTCCCAGCCATGAAGAAAATGGACTGAATGTCTGGAACTAAGAGAGCCCCCTCAACTGAATGTGTTCCTTGCAAGAGTTGCCGTGGTCATGGTGTGTCGTCACACAATAAAAACCTACCTAAGACAGTCGTGAAGTAGCAATGAAAATATTTTTATGGTTGGGGGTCAGCACACCATGGGGGACTGTATTAAAGGGTTGCTGCATTAGGAAGGTTGAGAACCACTGCTCTGTGAGATAATACATGCAGGCGTTAGTTAAGACAGTTGGGACTATATCGTCTTTTTAGTTGACAGTATCCTAGAGAAAGAATGATCGAGACAATGCTCCAGAAACTGGCAGGAAGTATAGAGTCTTCCCTCTGTGAGGTGAGTTACAGCATGTGGAGCGTTTTTACCCATTGTCCTCGCTGGCTTCTCCCAGGCCGGCTTCTCTGCCTGTTCTCTTTTGTGCTTCTAGTGTGGTCCCTAGAACAGGAACGGCAGCTACTGCCCTTTCTGTGTTCTATGCCAGGGATCACGGAACGTTCTGTAGACAGTGTCTTGTTTACTTTCCACGTTTACAATAGCAGAAGACAGCCCTACAGGAAGTATTTGGGTTCATTTGTGCAGCTATAACAACACAAAATACCATAAACTTGTTAGCTTGAAAACAACCAACTCATTCCTCACAGTTCCAGAAGCTGGGAAGTCGGAGATTCGGCTGTTAGCAGAGCTCAGCACGAGGAAGCAGGCTTGTTTTTCTAGCACTTAGGATGCTGGTAGAGTAAGAGTTCAAAGTCTCAAAGCAGGCGACAGCAACAACCTGGACCCTGGCATGTCTCTCTCTGTAGAGAGGACAGTCCTTTGGACCATGACAGTAGTTTGAACAGAGCAAGCCCATGTGATTCACTCATTGGCTGAGTAATGAGTCAACCAACCAACCAACCAACCAACCAACCAACCCAAGTGAGTGGATGTTCAGAGACTAAGCAGCTTGCACAAAGCCACTGCCCGGAAATAACGGATCAGGGGCTTCACCCAGGCTTTCCTGCCACATTCTGTGACTATCATTTGGCTGGCACTTGCCAAGCATCACCTCAAATTGTTGCTGGCAGTTGCCTTGGTATGACTCTTCTCTCTCCAACCACATTGTCACCGTTAGATGGCATAGCTTGCTCTCCCCACCCCAACGCCCCCAGCTTTCCTAGTAACAAGAATAATTTATTACTCACAGTTATTGGCTCAGTTTGAAAGTATCTACAAAATACATCGATTCCAGCTCCCGGTTGCCCTTTCTGCTTACACCTGTGTCCTGGCTTTATTTCCACAGCGCTCCTTTACTTCTGAAAGCATTCCCGTTTGGATGATAAATTATGCATCATGTTTATCACATAGACAAGCCCTCGGCTTGGCTTGCACAGCTATGCTCTGTTAACTACACCAGAACAGCTGCCTTTGGATTACAATGGGCCTGGCAGCCATCAGTTCTGATGCCCAGGGCTGGAACACAGGGAACTTTCTCATGAAGCACATTACCCATGATGCCTCTCTCCAGGCTCTTGGCTCTACCATCCCCCAGCCCCTTCCCTTCTGTGAGAATCTCTCCTTCCTCATTGCTCCCCAGCTGCCCTTGCCAGCTGCATCCCACATCCCCAGGTCCACCAGCAGAAATGGGGTCAGTAAAAGATTGTGTAAAAGCCAGGGAACTAGACGACGGTGATGACGACATCGCTCCTTCTGCCATTCTCGACCCAAGTCCTTTTCAGTGAACAATTCACACCCTCTGCACACAGTAGAATGGGAAAAACCGACCTTTGGGGCTAAGCACTTACTTTTGACCTTTGTGGTATTTATGAACTTGCAGGTATGGTGACTCAGGATGTAAAGTAAAATATCCTTTCACCGGTGGAAATGCATGGCAGTTACAAGATTCTCTAAGGTCACACACCACTGTGAGCTCCGATGGTACCATCTCAAGTCTTGAGTCAGGACTGATAAGATGGGCATAAACAGTAACAACAACAACAACAACAACAACAATGCAGCAAGCCAAACACAATGTGCATTGAGGTGTCTAACGGTAGGGATCTACCAGATGTTAAATATCAAAAAATCCAGTTTCTAGATGCTTTATTTTGAGGATTTCATAGAAAAGCTGGCCCACTTGTTTGAATGGATGACCTTTTGGGGAAATAGCCTCTCAAGTGGTAAATCTGTAGGAGGTCTCGTGTCAGCACAGCTGGCGCCCACCCTGTGCAGGAAAGGGCATGGTTCCCAGCAGCACAAGACTGCACAGGGTTCCTGTTCACTAGCGCCATCGTGTGGCGTGAGGAGCAAGTGCAGCCTCGATCTGTAAAACCTCAGGGGAGGGAACTGGAGAAACCCAGAGTAACAAAATGACAGACACCTGTCAGGCATGGTGGCTTACACCTTTAATCCAGTCACTCAGTCAGAGGTACCTTACTGGTAAGATCGTTGTGGGACTGTGGGCTAACCTTTTGAGCTAAGAGATAACCCACAAATAAGGGGTTGGTTGTCTCTTCCAGACTGGCTTGCCTGCTGATATGGTTGGTGTATGGGATTTCCGCGGAATTAACTAAAAGAAGAAGGATGCAACTTTCTTTGTGCCTAGCATGTGACATGCATCTTCAGTGTGCACACGACCAGAGTTTCACAGAAGGAGGGTTCCTATTAAGAATCTAGTTCAATATTCATGGAGTGTTTTGTTTCAGGATTTTTAAATTTATCCTATTAGAATTTCTACTATGCAACAAAGCATTGACGCTGATTCACCCTGGCAATGAATTAGCCCACAGCTCAGAGCCATTTTTCCAATAAAGGTGCCTGAGATAATTTCTGGGAAGACCAGCGCTATCGGAGGCAATAACGGCTCCACCTCTTTGTGTCTGTCTTTTCCTTAGGATTGATTGTATTCCATTCATCATAGACAACATCTTTCCAATAAGCCAAAGCCATTTCATGGTACAACCCCCTTTCCTATGCCATTTCCTGCTGGTCCCATGTCAATATTTACACATCACCACTCACGCCCACTGTTTACCTGAGGTGGCCTTTCAGAGCTGGCCCTCAAGCTCTCATCAAACTGCACTGTGTTTTCCTCTTTCCCATGATTCATGCTGCCTCTGATAACATTTCCATTTCAACAGGAAAAGCTACTTTCCGAAGTCAAATGCCAGTCTCCATGTTCAAGAGAACAGACAGACCATTTAGGGTGCCACGCGGAGCCGTGGGAATCCCGACTGAAGCTGCTGGTCCTATTGCTTAGCTCTCAGCATCTCTCTGGAGGCGGGTCTGCATAGACCCCCACCTCAGAGGGGCTCTCGGGTAACTGCCCGAGCTGGAGAGAGGCCACCACCTGCGCTGCAGCTCCTGTTCCTGGAGAATGAGGAAGTGCCGAGGAGAATGGGCAAGAAGAGGCGTCTTCTCCCAACTCTGGTGAAGTGCCTGAGCCCCAGTGTTCCCAGAGTCCTGTCCCTGTGACAGGCTACTACACATGTCCTCTTTCTCTGTTATGCCACTTCTAAATGGTCTCCAGGCTTAATTTTTTATTAAATTTTTAAAATATATTTTCTTTTTTTTGAGATTATAATTCTATTATTCTCCTCCCCCTTTTCTCCCTTCAACTTATTCTCTCATTCAAATTCATGGTCTCTTTTCCTTTCATTATCTATCTATCTATCTATCTATCTATCTATCTATCTATCTATCTATCATCTTCATAAATATATCAATTCAACCTGTTCAACCTATGTAATATGACTTGCATGTACATGCTTTCAGAACTCACTCTTAATTTTTAAGACAGGGTCTCAGTGTGGCCCTGACTGGCCTGGAACTTTCTATATGAACCAAGCTAGCTTCTGTCTCCTGAGCATCAGGACTGAAGGTGTGTGCCACCATACCTGCCCTGCTTACCCCCCACCCCCACCCCGCCTTTTAAAATCAGTTTGACATCAGAAACCACTTATTACCATTTTTCTTGTTCTCTCACCACAGTAATTGGCCGACTTCACTTATAGTCCCAGCACCTGGGGCACGGCAGGCCTTCAGTTCCAGGCAAGTGAATGCAGCTGGGCCTCTCCTCCGCTAGTTTACTCATTTCCAACCAGCATCCCCTGCAGCTACCAGAGCAGCTACCAGAGCAGATTTTCAAGAACCCATCTTTCTTTGCTCACAGACACCAATAACAACTCACCCCTGGTCTCAAGTTTACAATCTGGCCCAACTGCCTTTTCTAAAGCACCTGACCCTCCCTCCACTTCCTCTGGCCTCAGCCATAGAGGGACAGACTCCCCTAGGGAGGTCCTGAGCCCCCACCCTCACTGGGTCTCCTCTGATGCCCCAGTCTCCCCTGTCCCTAACACTAACCCCCAAGGAAGCCTGCAACAATGGCAGATCTTCACTGAGAATGTTCTGGGTGTCATATACTACCTTGAGCCCTCTTTGTGACTTGGCGCTCTCTCTTTGAGGACCCAGAATAATGAAAGCATCAGCCCACTCTGTGACTCGCTCACCTAGAAGCCCCAGGTTTAGCTCAGGCCTGCACCCAGCATTGGGTGCTCTTACTCACGGGACACGGCGTCCATTTCTCCCTCAGCTATCTCTCACTCTGTGCATGTACCTGTTGTGCCTCTGACTGCTACACCAATACTCCCAGACTTCCTGCAGGGTTAGACACAGGGGCCTTCACGGAACCGTGGACTCCACGGCACGGGTGGTTGCTATGCATTTGTGTCCAGGACAGGGCTGACATGCAAGGTGTGCAATTATTATTTTGCAATTTAATTTGAATTTATACATCCAAGAGACTTAATAGGGAGAGTTCAGTCCAGCTCTAAACCCTAGAGTTAAATCCCATGCAGATCTCAGGGCTCTTTTACTAGAAAGTACAATGCCATCAGCTCGGCTGGGTATCAGGGAAGCTATAGCTCCATTTCGGTCTCCAACCTACTTTACAAATTAGTATTTGCAATATAGGAGCCTGGTGTTGTAAAGTTTATGGCAACCATCTGCAAATCAATCAGCCAAACACACAAGCAGAAACCTCCCACATCCTCAACATGATTGCTTAATCTGAAATGCTTCTTGGAAGACAAAGAAGCATTCATAAAATGAAACAGTAGTGAATGTCGATAGTAAGAAAGGTTTACAGCGAAGTGTCCTGCTGATTTACACGGTCCTCCCATGCCAGTGCTGGGAGCTGTTTTCACAAAGATTCCCTCTGCAGCTTACAAAACAAGCCAGAGTGGTCCTCAGGGTCTTCAAAGACAAGGATAGCAGGGAGAGAGGAGGTCGAAGAGGGAAGAAGAGGGGAAGGTGGGGGAGAAGGATGAGGAAGAGAAGGTTAAAGAGAGAAAAGGGGAGGGAGAAGAGGGGGGAGAAGAAGGAAGGGGGATAAAAGGAGAGGGAAGAGAAGAAGGGGGTGGGGGAAGGGGGAGGGAGGGAGTGAGGGAGTGAGGGAGGAGGAAGCCGTAAGAAGAGGACATAGGTTAGGAGGAGGGACGGGACTGCCTTGACTCTCTTGACACACAGAAGGGGGAGTCATCAGCAGTGGAAGGGAGAGTGATATCATATTATTTTCTGGAAACTTCCGTCTGAGCTGAAGGAAGCGCTCAGGAGCCTTGCTGCCTTGTGGGAAGAAAAATGATGCTTCCCTTGCTTCTGTGGCCTCAATTCAACCAACAACAAAGGGTCCAGGAACCAGAAGTACTCGAGCTAAAGAGACACCCCCAAAGAAGACCCCCTTCCAAATAGACAAGTAAATGAACAGCTCCTGGATTTCAGGTGACCACAGGGAATTTCCAGAGCTATGGTCATTCCATGTGACCAATACCAACTGCAAGCTGGCACCAGAGCTCACCCATGGTGAGAAAAGCATATCATTGATGGGACACACTAGTGGAGAGCTGGGCCGGGTCCCTGTAGAAGCGGGGCCACCATTTGCTGTCCCTTGGAGTTCAGCTAAGGGCAGCCATACCTGATTTCTGATGCAGAGGTTGCCAAGGCCACACCAGATTCCCAGGATGGCTCAAATCAAGAAGGTGGCCAATGGCAGAGCCAATCCTTGGCTATAGCTCCAGCCCCCTGAGCCTGGTTCTGAGGAGATGTCCCAAGGGCTGTAGAGTGACGTTACACAGGTCAGGCCTCCATACGGCTCATCCTAGCTCTTCACACAGAACACCCCAGTTATTGACAATCTGTCACACCAAGAACACACAGCCTGAATTTTCCATTCCTCCCACACAACTTGGCTGGCCTGGCTAGCAACGGGTTTTATTTTTACAAAGATTTTCATTCTGCAGCCTTACCTCCTGGCCAGGGGGCTCAGAGGCAGCTGGAAATGAGAGTCAGCTGGGAGCCGGGCAGAACAGTGGCCAGCCATCAGAGTCTCCGCCCTGGGAAGGAGGAAAGCGCTGGCCAAAGGCCAGGCCTCGGCTGACTATTCTGGGACAGACAGATACAACAGAGGGGGTGGGGTCTCATCTATCCGAGGGGCGATGCACACTGACCTCTGGTTGGGGAGCGGCTGAGGTTCTGGTGCAGCTGGCTGTCTTAACCAGCAAATAACTTGCTCGTTTGGATACACGGAGAAAGCGCCTGAAACATCAGTGAAATTCCCGTATCCAGAGCACTGGTGGCTTCTTTCAAGTCCACAGAGAGCCACGCTGAGCCTAAGTTCTCACAGGAGGTGGGGCCGCACGCTGTCCTGGGACAGGCATCTCACTTGGCATCAGGAGCATTTCAGTTCAAATGGGTCATGATGCCCTGCGAAGCTTGCTCTCCTGAATATGAAAACCATCGCTCTTTATCTTCCTGCTTGACTTACTTCTTTACCAGCCTGGTCTGTTTTCAAAGGTGCCGCAGAGATAAGCTGAGGGCGAGGTCAGGGCACATCACCATGAATCTCAGTTAGCAGGCTTCCCTTTATAGCTCGAGGCCGGTGCTGGGCCTCCTTCCTCCTGGGAGCTGTGAAAAGTTTGAACAGATGTTCGGATTCAGGGGAGGGGTGTGTTGCCGCTGCTCTATTTACCTCCTGCGGCAGGATCCGTTCTCATTGCCTTCTGAGCAGGAGGGAACAAATCTCCCAGACTTACTGCTACCTGGGGGAGGGGAGAGGCCCGAGATCCCAGCTCCCCTGAAGATGATGAGTTAGAAACAGAATGTGGGGCGCCCCAAACGCACACTTAGCACTGCCTGCTCGTTTCCAGAATTAGGTCAGTGAATTTGCTACAGCAGAAGCCTTGCCTCCGCTGGGTCATCCATGAGGCAGGTGGTCAGCTCACACAGGCGGCCGTTAGTCAGCGTGCCTCTCTGGCAGGTGCCACCAGCTTAGAACAAAGGGATGTGGAAGCCACCATAGAGGACATGTCCCTGACATTGTCCTGTGACATTTATGCTCCTCCAGGATTTATACTAGGGATTGAATGGTGTTTGTTTTGAGCATTATAATAAAAACTCCCCACAAAATCACTTGGATGAAAATACATTAAACAAATCTCCCAATTACAAATATTGATTGAGAACTTAAAGTGATCCAATAGAATATAAAACACACCTCGGTCTTTAGACTTAATTGTTTAGTCAGAAGTGACGGAGATATTTACAGATACGCTTGAGCAGGGACTTAAAAGTCCACAGTGGTCACTTTGCCCTTCTTACTTTTGCGTGCTCTCTCTTTCAATCTGTGTGTGTGTGTGTGTGTGTGTGTGTGTGTGTGTGTGTGCGCTCAAGTGTGCGTGTGTAGAGGCCAGACAGCAATCCCAGCCATCATTTTCTGGGAGCTGTCTTAGACAATCTCTCACTGGGACCTGTGGTTCACCAGCGAAACTAGGCTGCTCGGTCCCTGGCCCGGTCTGCCTCTGCTCCCCAGGGCTGGGATCATGATGTGTTCACCGCGTTTGTTACGTGGGTGCCGGGTCACACTCGGGTCCTCATGTCTGCACAGCAGGTGCTCCCGTGGCTGCCGTGTCTCTAACTCCCTTTTTAACGTTTGCAATTGGATCTTCCAAGCTGGCGTGTGACCGTGCAACACAGTGGTTCCTGGCTTGTGCAAAGAATGGTCATGTGACTAGCTGCGACCAGTCATTTGTGAGTAGAAGTGAGATGTACAGTGTATAGGTCATAGCTTTAATAGGAAGCACGTGTTGACTCTTCCTCTGCCGTGCATCCCAGGGTACAGAATGGCTGTGAAGGGGGAGGAGGCAGATTCTGCTGTCCGAGGAGAACAGCGCAGGAGGGACAGTGGAGGAAAAGCAGGGAAGAAGTGGGGACCCGGGTGGCCATTTCTTCTCTCTCAGTTGCCAGCTCAGACGAGGGAGAGAACTCATCTGCCTTGTTTCAGAGTGTGGTAAAGCAACTGAGCCTTATCTTACCTGACGTATATGAATTTCCCCGAACAGCCTGGATATTCTGGGTGCTTCTTCATCTCTGCAGCACTCCTGGGAACCCTGACAGAGGACCACTCACATTTTGGGATCATACTATAAAGACCATAAAAATTCTATTTTTTATTCTCAGGAGAAAATATGATTATGCTGGGCGGTGGTGGTCACCAGAGGAGGGGTGTTGGGGTGTCCTGTCCTTGGCCTCATCCTGTCTTGGCTTGTGCTTCCATCCATGGTGAGGTAGAGCTGTTTTTCCACTACAAGCTCCTGCCCGACGCTCTGCCCAGGTGTACGACTGGGCAGCATGGCCTGAGCCCTCTGACGCCGTGAGCCAAATAAATGTTTTCTCCCTTAAGTTGCTGTGTCGGGTGTTTTGCCACAATAAGAAAAAATCACCAACCCCAGAAGTGCATGTGTGCAAACACACACACACACACACACACACACACACACACACACACACGCACACACACACATACACACACACACACACACACACACACACACACATGCGCGCGCGCACGTACACACACACTGAGTTGAGGCCCTTAGGTAGGTGTTCAAGCGGAGAATCTAGGAAAGGATCGGCTGACTCTGGAGCTGGGGTTGGGTTTGAGGAAACTGGTAAGTACTGTTAGAAGCTGTAAACCTAGCTTGGACTTGCTGGGGAAATGTGGCCGAAAAAGAAGACACACCGTGATCTATGTCCCCCAAATATTTTAAGGACAAGGGCCTGTTAGGAGGAAGAAAGCGGCGCTGTGAAGTCAGGGGACAGTCACTCCATGGAGGGGTGACCTCTACCAAGTGTCGCCATCAGGTGTTGGTCACTGGTAAATGCCACCACCATGTAGTGGTGCAGTGGCCATGGTGACCCTGACTACACAATACACTAGAGCGGAGGGTTTGGGAGCAAGTGTGAGGAGAAGCCGGGGCAGTGGGTCTGGACCGGCCTGGCCTCCTTTCTGCTGCTGCCGTAAGACATCATGACCGAAAGCAGCCTGGGGAGGAGGGGGCGTCTTCAGCTTACTCACACCAGTCACAGTCCGTCCCTGGGAGAAGCAAAGGCAAGAGCTCCAGGAAGGGCAGAGGTGTGGGGCAGGGGTGTGGGGCAGGGGTGTGGGGCAGGGGTGTGGGGCAGGGGTGTGGGGCAGGGGTGTGGAAGAACACCGCTCGGGCTTGCTCGCCTTGCTTCCTTATATCACCCAGGGCCACCTGCCGTGGGGCGGCACCACCCACAGTGGGCTGGGGCCTGGTACTGGCTCCCAGTCAGGAGAACATCCACAGGCTTTCCAAAAGGCCAACCAGATGTGGACATTTTCTCGGGTGAGGCTCCCTCCTCCTCTAGGACCCTAGCTCATGTCAAATTGACAAAAGACAAACCCACTCTGGAAGACCTTCGCTCTGCAGGGGTGCAGGACAGGGGAGTTACTGGCAGGGAAAAGGCATCAGGAGAAGGGCTCTGGGTTTGACTCTGAAAAACTGCTTCAGGCCTGTTAACATCACTAGCTGCCACTTGTGGAGCCCTTCGCTGTGGTGGCAGGTGCTTTCCATGTGACATGCGACTTAATCCCAATGGTTTTGCAGAGTAGATGTTAATGCCTCTGTGGGAGGAAGCAGATGTTCGGAGAAAGTGAGGAATGTTACAGAGCCAGCCAGTCAGTAAGAGGCTATACCACGCCTTAAAGCCAAGCCGTTCTGATCAGTGAAGTGCCCATGATAGGGTCTGCCCCTGCAGGAAGACCGGCTTGTGGAGGGGCCGAGCATAGGTAAGCGAGACCATGAAGATCGGCTGGAAGAAGCTCTTAGCTGTGCACAGGAATGTGCAAGGATGTCTGTATCCCGGTCTGGTCCCAGTGCTAAAGAATAAGACAACAAATGCAGCCCTTTAACGTGGCCTTCTGTGCAGAGCACTCCATGTGCACGGAACTTACATCCCAGGGAGGAGGACCACCAGCAAGTCCTCGTCCCAGGCTGGGTGACAAGATAAAGCTGTCCTTCTCTCCTAGGACACTGGTTTGGATCCAAAGCGCACCAGAGATATTTGCTGTTCTCACAGTTGCTACATGGTACCAAAGGGGACAATATTCTGGAAATGGCGCACTGGGAAAGGCCAACTACTGTCCTCAGCAGTGAGAGCTACTGCGGCCTACAGCTCTCCTCAGAGCCCAACATATACGATAATCCAAATGGCACCGAGAACTGGTGAGGCTTCAGGATTACAGGTGCCTCTAAAGGGCGTGCCCGAGTAAACACTGGTGTTTTTCTTTTTTTCTAGTAAAAAGTAAGATGCTTCTAGAATCTTCTTTTATGTCCGGAATGAGATCTGATTATAGTGCTTGTGGAGCTGTTGTAATGAAGAGGAGAGGTAAGCAAGGAATTGGGCATGAAGAGAAAGTTTTTCTAAATCCGAACCTTATTACACAGGATAAAATACCAGCTCAGAGCTCAGGAGGCTGCCACAGGGAACAGGTGAGGACTACAGGAAGCTCTCTCCCGGAAGTACCAGGGCACCCTGGAAACACCCACTTCAGTCAGGGCCAGATGGAACTGCACTGGAGCTTCAAGGCATGCCAGCTCTAGCCTGAGGCTAGCGTGCTGACAGAGATCTCTGCCGCAGCCCCATGTCTGGCAGCACACACTAACCTCATTCCCTGAGGCTCATCCACTCAGCTGCCAGTCACCTGATTCTCACACAAGGAGCTCACTGATGACACACACACACACATACACACACACACACACACACATGCGTACACACACACACACACACACACACACACACACACACGCACGCACACACGTACGCATAGAACCCTGAAGACCCTGACACACTCTCTCCACTCTCTCTGACCCCATCTAATATCTTCTTATTTTTAGTTATTTTGAAATTTTGGGAAAGCTACATTTTAGACAAATTATAGTGCATTCACAAAGACGTTCTTCAGTTGCTGTTGGAGGGGAGCTGGTCATTTCTGGTCACAACACAAGAAAAACCTTAGGAGTTGTCTGTCAAGAGGGAAACAAGCTGTGGGTGGATCCCTAATCGGAACTTCCTATTGTGAGTGAGATTTTGTGTGTGTGTAAACTTAAACATTTTTTAAAATTGAAAATAAATTTTTTTCATGCAATATATTTTGATAATGGTTTCCCCTCCCTCAGTTCCTCCTACATCCTCTGCACTTCCCCACCCACCCACGCCCACACCCTTTTCTTCTCTTTCTCACTAGGAAGCAAACAGTCATATATGATATGATGATGATGATGCTGATGATGCTGATGATGACGATGATGATGATAAAATAAAATGAAAACAGATCCTTGCAGCTTCCTAGAATACATGATTGATGCTTCCTGGACATCCAACAGACGGTCCTGATTGATCTCCTTCTGCATAGAGAAAGCTACCCACAATACCTAACCTACAAGCTTTTAAGAGAACAGTCCCTTGGTATTTTCGAAACAGCAGAAGGTCATCTTTCTGCCTTTGGAAAATCACCGGGGGAAACTCTGGTGGAATTGCTGCCCATTCATTCTGACCACACTTCACAAAACTAAAATGGCAGCCAGGTTAGCCATGGACGCCAACTCCCCACCCCCTCTATTTGCTAAGATAATTTGAACATCCACCTGCGCTGGCCTCTTTCATCAGCTTGGTTATATGAAGGATGAAAACTCCTCCTAATTTGAATTCTAATAAATGATTTGAGGAAAAGTGTGTCCCTGTTTGTTTACATATATAAATTTAGAAGCACTGTGAAATCTCAAACAAAATTAGCCCTGGTGGGTGGCAGAAGAGACATCAGAAAACCCAGTTAACAAAGGCTGAGCCTCCTCCCTTCCCGGGGCTTCGCAGAATGCTGGCTGAAGGAAGAGGTCCCTACTGATGAGGACCCCCTGGTCCAGGAGCAGCACTCAACCAGGAGCAAAGACCATCGACAGACTTACGCCGTTCTTGTCATGGAGCATGAAGGACAGCAGAGCCTGTGCTTCTGACTGGTCTCGAACATCACCATTGCTGTTTGATCCCAGAAATGCATCTGCGTGACCATAGACTTCAGGAGAACAGCTCTGGGGTCTGGAAACCTTCTGTTTCTGTGCTCTCTAAGAGGGCACCTAGCCAACGTCTTCTGCAGATACTAGGCTTTGGAGGAGGCACAGGTGCCTCTGCGGGTCACCCTCTGGAGACGCACTGTTGGTCACCTCCAAACAGCTGAGTGTTGTTTGGGGTAAAGGACAAGGTCTGGTGCGGGAGGCAGGCTCCCTCAAAGCAGTCCGACCCGAGGCTGGCATTACCATCAATACCCGACCGAGTTAGTGGAAATACCACTTCCACTTCTGCATAGACCCCGTTACTCAAGGTTTGCTAACAAACAGCTTTTCCTCTCTGGCAACAACAAGCTACACAGACTAATGATTAAAAATGACAGGTCCTGTATGCAGACTCTTCGCTGCTTCCTGCAAAGAAGCAGGCTGGCAAGTCCTTGCTGTTTCTTTACCAAGAAAAAAATAAAGCCAGAGCGAGTGACTTGCCTGTGTGTGCCAGCTGTCATCTGGGACAACCAGGACTCCTGACACACTTGGCAGACAGTTCAAACTTCCAAGGCTTCTTTTTTTCCCTCTCAAGGCACAGGGCAGAGACAGCCACAGCCCTGGTCTCCAAAGTCAGTCTTCCAAACAGCTTTTCAATAATGATGTGTTTAATCTAAAACCAAGTGTGACTTTCTTCTCATGTGGGTTAGAGGCGGTTTGGACTGCGTTGTGTCTCAGGTTAAGAAGGTGTACTCACTGAGGTTGTAAAAATATGTGTAATAACAGGGCAGGCTTCCATTTCACTCTCTGCTGGGCTGCTGTGTGTGAACATTTAGTCAGTGATGGAAATGTCTGTGAAGGTCATAGAATCTTAAAGAGAGAAAAACCTTGCTGGAGGAGGCTAATTACAGAGGGCAAGTCCCAGGTCGTCTCATTACGTAGCCCTAGCTAGCCTGGGACTTAGTTTGTGAAACAGGCTGGCCTTGAACTCACAGATGCCTGCCTGCCTCTGCCTCCCGAGTGCTGGGATTAAAGATGGACCAGACCTGACTGTGCCCTTCTTAACTGCAGATGCATTGTGACCAGCTGCTTCCCACACTTGATGTTGCACTTTCCCCATACAATAGACTTCATGCTCTTCAAACACGAGTGTAAATAAACCCTTCCTACCTGAAGTTGCTCTTGTAGGTATTGGGTCTCGGAAATGGGAGATGCACTCCCCAAACTAAATACTGCTTTGATTCAGTTTGGACAAAGTAGCTGTTTCCCCGGAACTCTGTGGTTCTAATGGAACTGTTTGTTTCTCTTGCCACACACTCCCAAATCATAAAGAGTGAGCTGCTTCAGGCAACATGCAGATGGACAAAATCCACCACAGGATGCAGCTCCCACCTTCGGCAGGGCCTTGGTGAGGACCGTGTCTGATATGACCGTCTGGAGAGGTGGTCGTATGTTTCCTTATGTAGTTGGGACATGGTCTCACTTTATAGCCCAGGCTGGCTTCAATCTCATGACCCTCTTTGAGTGCTGGGGTGACAGGTGTGCCACCCCACTTGGCCACTCTGCAGACTTTTGGCAGCGTGTACTCTAGCATCACGGTCCCTCCAGATCAGGAAGCACACAGAGGAGGTGGGGCGGGCAGGAGTCCTCACAACAATGTATCATTCTTGGGACACAGATGCCTGAAGCATAGAAATCAAAGCTTTATTTGTGTGAGCATTTGCTTAAACTCAACACGGCCTGCCATAAAACAGTACAGGAACGCAGCTTTCTCTGGGCCAGCTCCCTTCCCCACTTCCACTTGCAAAGCCCTGGTTATGAAAGGAGCACAGGGATAGCCCTGTTTGCATGTGTCTACACCTGCACCAAGTGCCGTGCTGCATATGCAGGGGTCTAGCAGAGTATCAGCAGTCAGGGCTATTCCCTAGAGGAATCATTAGATTACAGTTGATATCTGTGGAGAGCTTAATTTTTCAAACCATTTCCATGACTGTTTTGAAATGAGATGGGCAAGGTTATAATGAGGTAATTTTGGATAGATGAGAAAAGAAAGCTAGCAAGTTAGTAGAGCTCTTGCTTCTGGGTTCCATTCAAAACACCCCCAAAGGACACCTCTTACCAACAAGTGTGGGTGCCTTGAGTACCATTCCCAGCTATACCCGGGATGCTATCTACGGCAGACACTGGAGGGCGGCTTAAACGAAGCCGTCCCAGTCATTCCACAGACAGATAATCTGAGTATGAGCAAGGCGGGGCCGTGCCCTCCTTTCCAAGGCTTCACCCTTTGCCTTTACTTGAACTAGGGACTTGGGAATGAGACTATTTTACGAGAGCTGCATACCCCCCTGGGTGGGGGTAGGGGGGCATACACCCCTAGGTGGGGGGAGGGGCCGTCCTACAGGAAGAGGTTTCAGGTGCTGAGACTGTGAAAGACCTGTAGAAGCTGTGGATTCTAACTCCAGGAAGAATGCCACAGTCTACTTTGGGAAACATGTCTTTTTTTTTTTTATGTATTACACATAATTAATTACTTAATATGTATGGGTGTTTTGTCTGCATGTTTGTCTGTACACTACATGTGTGCCTGATGCCCAAGGAGGCCAGAAGAGGGTGTTGAATTCCTTGGAACTGGAGTTAGTGATGATTGTGAGCCACCATGTGGCTGCTGGGAATTGAACCAGGGTCCTCTGGAAGAGCAGCCAGTGCTCTTAACTGCTGAGCAGTCTCTCCAGCCCCAGGAAACATTTTACCATACTCTACACTAAGAGATTTATGACAAATTAAATGCAACAAAAAGCCTCCCAGTCAAGAGGCATGCTAGGTTTCATTCACCCAACCCGTGCATTTATTATGGGATATCCTACAGAGCCAGCGTACCAGGGAGACAGGGTGAGAAGTGCTGACAGGTCTGTGGTCTTAGAGACAGGACATAGAAATAGCATTTTCTAAGCAACACATATGTTTGTCAAAACAGCCTGTTGAGATGCTCACTTCCTTCGCTCAAGCCCCCTTTAAGGGAGACAGGAACCACTCAGGACAGCAACCTGCTGTGGGATGGTCTGTATGTCAAATTGCTCTGATTGGTCAATAAATAAAACACTGATTGGCCAGTGGCCAGGCAGGAAGTAGGTGGGACAAGGAGAGGAGAATTCTGGGAAGCAGCAGGCTGAGGCAGAGAGACACTGCCAGCTGCA
Source organism: Peromyscus leucopus (assembly GCF_004664715.2). Classification (NCBI taxonomy): domain Eukaryota; kingdom Metazoa; phylum Chordata; class Mammalia; order Rodentia; family Cricetidae; genus Peromyscus; species Peromyscus leucopus. Next base: position 45,041,998 of record NC_051080.1, read on the forward strand.
GCAGCATGTGAAGACACCGGTAAGCCACCAGCTACGTGGCAAGGTATAGATTTATGGAAATGGATTAATTTAAGCTATAAGAACAGTTAGCAAGAAGCCTGCCACGGCCATACAGTTTGTAAGCAATATAAGTCTCTGTGTTTACTTGGTTGTGTCTGAGCGGCTGTGGGACTGGCGGGTGACAAAGATTTGTCCTGACTGTGGGCAAGGCAGGAAAACTCTAGCTACAGCAACCCTGTTGGTCACTCAGCATCCTGGGCCCCTCCCTCCTCCTGCAGGAACATTTTCTCCGAATTCTAAGCCCTGGGCTTTCTTGGGACTTGACTCTAAAGCTTCTGCCTCTGGTAGCTGTCTGTGCTATGGCACAAGTCTGTACCCACCTATTCTCCTGCGGCCTCCCTCTCTGTCTTAGGAGAGGGCCTGACCTTGGATTCCACAGGTCTATCCTATACTCTCAGCCCTAGGGCTCTCTTTCAAAGCTCTTCCATGAAGCAGCTCGCCAGCCAGTTCTCCTCATTGAAGTAAGGGTGGATTATTGCTCTCCCTTCAATCCCCACAGGAAACGTAAGTCGGGAACACTAATCAAGAGAAATAAGTGGTGAACCAGTGACCCTGGGGAAGGGGAGGGGTGGACATGGTAGGTTGTGACATGTGTTATCTCATGCTACGGTCTCCATGGATTATGAATAATTGAAATTTTTATTTGTTTTCCAGAATCAGGAAACTAATTATTTAGAGGTGTCGGTTAGTATCCTCTACCCGGAACATTTATGTTATAGATTTTAGAATTTTTTTTTTCAGATTTTGAAATGTCTGTATATACATAATGATGTGTCTTGAGGATGAAACCCAAATCTACATAATTTATTTCTGCTCCATAGACCCCTCGTATAAAATTACCTTCAGAAAAAATGTCTGAAGACAATTTAACCCAATGTTTTAGGTAATTTTGTTCATGAAACAAAGTTTCTTAGTGCATAAATTTCCACTTGTGGTATCATGTTGTTACTTGAAGGGTGTGGATTCTGGAGCATTTGTGGTTTTAGCAGTTCAGATTAGGGTGCTCAACTTACAGTAACGTGCCTGAGGCCACAGAGTTTGAGCGGCAGAGTCTGGGCTGGAACCCAGTTAATTTAAAGGGCTGTGAACCAACGAGTCTCCTTTAGTTTAACACCTCATCAAGACCCACCAGCTCATCTGCTGAGGCCCCTGCCCAGGAGCATGGTTCCCAGCTAGGCAGGGGCAGGTTCTCGATAGGCCCCTCCCTCCTCAGTGTGAACAGCACACTTTCTCCTGGGTTGACTTCTTCCGCTCCACCCCTCGGCCAGAGCTACCCACTGCCACTCAGGGTGAACCGTGGAACCACTCTTGTGCAAACATTCCCACTCTGGTACAAAATGTTTGGACTCAAGCTAAGTGTACGTGTCTCCAGAAGGTTCCATATGCAGGGCTCTAGAGAGCAGAGAGTGGTGATCCGTGAGAGAGGCTGCAGGAGCTTGGGGATTGAGGAACACCTGCTGCCTGGATCGGCATCCTCAGCCCTGCCTGTGAACGAGCATTACCTTGTAAAGGGTTTGAACTATAGGATCCACATTGGAATATTTACAGTGAGACCTTAGCAGAGGTATTTTATTTAAAGCTCTCTCAGGATTATATGAGACCAATGTTCAATGTCCCTTTCCCAAACACAGGACCAGTGGCGTATACAGAGCACATTTTCTAAGTTTCATCTTCCATCATCTTCCAGGCTGATGGAAGATGATGAGTGTGCCGAGTCAGAGGAGGGAGAGGTGAAGGACCGTGGGTCTGACCTCCTCACTCTTGGGCCTGGTTCCCTCATCTAGTGATGGGGGTTTAATACTGACTTACCTCAGTGGTGGTGAGGCATGACTAGTTTTGATGGTCATGGGATATTGCTTAGGAACAGTGGAAACACAGTGACAAGTAAGAGGATTTCAGTAATTCGCCTCTTAAACATTGCCAACAACCCCCAGTATAGTGAGCTGGAGTGGAGTGAAGAGAGCCACAGGACACAAACCCACTCATCACCGTGGATCGTCGCTTGTACTAATATCTTCCTGCTGAGTAACGATTTTGGAGTGTAAAGGAAAAGAAAACCACATAACATCTTAAAAAAAAAACCAAACCAAACAACAGAGTCTAAATTAAAAAAAAAAAAAAATCTTTTTTTTATGTGTGTATGGGAGGAGGGGCACACACAGCAGTGTGTATAAAGAAACCAGAGAGCAGCTTTCAGGAGTTCTTTTTCTACATGCACCACACAGGTCCCGGGACTGAACTCACACAGTTAGGCTTGGTAGCAAGGATCTTTTCCTACTGGACTATCTTACCAGCCCCTATATAATATTTTGAATTTTTTTTTTTTTTTTTTTTTTTTTGGTTTTTCGAGACAGGGTTTCTCTGTGTAGCTTTGCGCCTCTCCTGGAGCTCACTTGTAGCCCAGGCTGGCCTCGAACTCACAGAGATCCCCTGACTCTGCCTCCCGAGTGCTGGGATTAAAGGCGTGCGCCACCAACGCCCGGCTAATATTTTGAATTTTTGAGGCATACTCCCATGAAGTCAAAACTGTCTTGTTGATGAACCATTCCCTAGAGACAGGTGTGCCCCAACTTAAAGGCATTGGGCATCTGCAATAAAAGAAATAACAGGACAAAGTCCTTTACTTTATGAGGTTTGGAAATAAGAACTTCCGTCATGTTCTTTAACTTACTCTTGGAGGGGAAGAGGGTAAATTAATACGAGATGAAGATGTAACTCTGGAAAGGTCAGCAGGGAACTGTGAATTAAACTTTGAAATTCTCTGAAACTCATGCAGTGCCAGAAAGGCCCTTTCCTGCCGTGACCCCTGTAATCTCACAGGGCGTGTGTAGCTGCCAACCAGCTCCCAAACAAAGACACTGAGACTCACTATTAGTTATGGATGCTCAGCCTTATCTTGTGCTTGTCCCACTGGCTTTTATAGCTTAATTTAATCTGTTTCTCTTCATCTACTTTTTGCCTTGGGGCTTATTACCTTCCTTTCATTCTGTATGCCCTACTTTCCTGCTTCCTCTGTGTGTGTGTCTGTCTGTCTGTCTGGCAGCTGCCTGGGTGACTGGCCCAGGTGTCTCTCTCTCTTTCTCCCTTGTTCTCTTCTCTCTCCAGCCCAGACTCCTCCTCCTCCTTATTCTCACTGCCTGCCAGCCCCACCTATCCCTCTACTGCCGAGCTATTGGCCGTTCAGCTTTTTATTGGACCAATCAGGAGCCTTAGGCAGGCAAAGCAACACATCTTTACATAATTAGACAAACGTAGCACAAACCAATGTAACACACCTGTACACAGTTAAAGTCATATTCCACAGCAGGAATGGGGTGTTAGGAGGCGTGGCTTTGTTGGAGAGGGTGTGGTCTTGTTGGAGGAAGTGTGTCACTGTGGGGGTGGGCTTTGAGGTCTCCTATGCTCAGGATACTGTCCAGTGTGTAAGTTGACTTCCTGTTGCCTACAAGATGTAGGACTGTCAGCTACTCCAGTACCACATCTGTCTGCATGCCGCCATGCTCCCTGCCATGATGATAATGGATTGAACCTCTGAAACTGTAAGCCAGCCACCCCGATTAAATGTTTTCCTTATAAGAGTTGCCATGGTCATGATGTCTTTTCACAGCAATAGAAAACCCTAAGACAGCCCTCTCCTCTACTTCCACATGGCCAGCCTCCAGGTCAGCCACTCAACACTGACTCACTGTGTATCTGTTATAAGCTGAATGCTCTCCTAAGCTTTCTAAGGAAGACAAAGACAGCATGCTCTCTGCCCTTTACGGTCCATTTACGTGGCCAGACACTGAAGTCTGACAGTCCTGATCTTTGGTCATCAGTACTGAGAGATCCACAAGGACTCTGCTGAGAAGAGAAAACTTGCTCAGAGTTGATTTTGGTTACAATGGTCTGGACAGGCCGTGTGTCTCCTTGGAACCAATGATACATATCTACAAGAGTTTTCAGGGATGCTACATGGTCCACCATGTTGGGTTGGTGTTGGAATGGTGACTTCATAGTTTGCACTCTCCTAAAGACAAGGCATGCTCTTGATGCTTAAAGCAGATGGCATGGGACCTGCCTCCCATTGTGTGCTGAGCAGCTGTGAGCTTTTGAAGTCCCTGGTGCTGTGATCTGTCTGCATCTCAGATCCTTATAGACCGAGGAGATGGGGAAATGCAAATGATCTCCAGGTTTCCTTGGTGTGAATTAAGAACCCCCAAGGAAGTTTTAGAAAGAGGTGAATCTCACACCCCCATCTATAGGTTCTGGTCCTAAAGTTCAATATTAAGCTCAGGAATCTGCATCTCTCAACTATGCCATAAGATCCTGGCTCCAGCCCAGAGAGGCCTGTCGATAGATGTACTGGGAAGAGTCCAGTCAAGGACTTGGGGTCAGTTCAAACTGTGCTCCTCATTGACCCAGCAGTTCAGATTCAGCTGAGACTCAGCAATTTGAGGACCTCTGCATCCCTGCCAGTATCACCTCTAGGGCATCTGTCTTTCCTCAGGATTTTAACCCTGACTGCTGCAAGGGCTGCTGGGAAGGCGTCCGTCGATGCTGGGGATCCCCAGCCTCATTTTCCGATTAGGGTAGCCTGGCACTTCACGGAGATAGCTTCTGAGTCACAGAACTGGGAACATCCCATTTTCTAGCGTCACACAGCTAACCTCACAATGCTGATAGGTTGTATAGCTTCATTCTGGCCCCTTGGAGTGGGTAAAAAGAAAAGTGCATACCCCAGACAATCCTGTGCATGGGCAAATAAAAGGATCATACTTGCCCATCGAGACCTTCTAAATCCTAGAGTAAATTAGCCTCAAAACTAAAAGATAGCTGATGTGTGTGTTCATGGTGGGAGAGAAAACAATACAGAGAGTAGATGAGGTAACCAACAGCAGCGCCCTGTCTCTACCCGAATAGCTTCTGGAAAAGTGCTCCCTGACCCTACCCCAGGCAAGGCAAACTAACTCTGTCCTTGATTCGTTTTTTCACCCACTGTACACACATTTATTGAGCACCTGGTTTGTGGATAAAATAACACATATCTCAGAATTAAAAGATCAATTTTGATTAACCAGGAATTGAGAACCTACCTATTTCTGACACTTAGTTGGCTTTGTTCTGAATGAAGTTATTGGAAATTACAGGCAGAAGCTTTTGAGAAGACTTTCCGAATCCCCTAGAGAATTTCTGAGTAAGGAAGCAAAGCGATCCTATAAATCATGCTCCACACTTGCGGGCCTTCGTTCCCCACCAGTTCCCAGCAGGCAACAGATGCCAGAATGGCTCAAAAGCACCATTCCAGTCTACCTGTGGCTTGGAAATGCTCCTGTGGAGAGGAGGGTCACAATAACTAAGGCTACAAGCATATCCTTTAATGGAAATTTGCAAGCAAGGCTCCCATAGGCTTTAAATCATGATTATATTAGACTAAGAAGAAGGCTTTACTGATGCCTGTGGAATCGAGGCAATGGCAATGGTTCTGCGGAGACCTGTGCTAATAATTGAGAACTGTTCAGCACACAGGGCACAGCAGAGATGAGAGGTTTTGTTTGGAAGAAGTGGTGACTGACAGCTGTCTGTGAACAAGTTCCGTTATCCCCCCAACAATGTGTTCCAGCTTCCCTTTGTGTCTCGACCAAATTATCCCTTTTGCATGGAACACCCTTCTCCAGAGCCCCTCCAGACTACCAAGGATGCCAGCAGCCATTTTAGCAAGGAAAGACAATGCACCAGTTGCCAAGGCCAACATCGAGCTTGGTCATCTCTCTGTTCCTTCATTTGGCTTTCCGTCTGTGTTATGTGCCTCATGCATCCCTATGGAGGCCCCACGTTCACCAGAGGGAACTTGAGGTTTTAATGGAGGAGGACAGGCTGGACACTACAACTGTGTGATCAGTGAGATAACTGGGTTTTGTACTGTACAGCCGTACACGGAACTGAGGCCTAGGAGTGGGCCTGAGTGAAGTGAAAAATCCTGTGGAATTTAAGTCTAAAGTTACAAGGAAAGGACATTAAAGGTGGCTTTTAAGAGGGCTCTGAGGAACGCCGGGTCCCGCCTTTTCTCCCCCACTCCACACTCCCCGAATGGTGCATGGGAGCAGTTCCCTCCCAGAAACAAAGCATTCTTCCTGTTGGCAGTTGGGCCAGACATGGCCTCTTGTCTGCTTCTCACACATGTGCCTTCCACGAGCAGCTCCCAGGTCCAGCTTCCGTGACAAGAAGCAGAACACTATTCCTACACAACTACCCAGGAAATCCCGTGCCTACCTCCATCAGTCAACTTAACTCTAATTTGCCTGGGCAAGTCAACCATTAGCAGCCACTGAAGGAAAACAAAGGACGTAAGAGAATAAATAGGAACTTGGGGCTGGAGCTATTGCTCAGTGGTTGAGAACACTGGCAGTTCTTCCAGAGGTCTCACTATCCACGTTGTGACTCACGGCCCTCTGAAACTCCAGTTGGTTCCAGGGGATCTGACACCTTCTTCTGGGCTCTGAGGCATCAGGCACACACATGGTGTACAGACATACATTTTAGGTAAAACACTCATACACATAAAATGCTAAATAAAAACAAACCAACCAGATTCAGTGGGAAGGCTGGATAATTGCAGTAAAACGACACAAAAATGAATCTGTGACCCAAAGGACAAAATTGGGAAAAATTTTTGAATTTGTGTAAAAAAGAGTGAAGAAAATATGGAGGAAAGCAAGGAGGCAGAGGAGAGAGCCGGGATGTTCAAGAGGACAGCAAACAGAGGTCACAGTTCAGGAGTGCTTTCCCAAAGAAACCCGGAGTCAACTGGAAGCTCAAAATCCTGAAAAGAAATAATGAAAATAAACCAAACCAAACCAACCAAACAACCAGCCAAAAACCAAAAGGCACAGCTGGACCCTTTCTAGTGAAATTTATGATCAGCAGGGTAGTGAAGACAATCCTAAAAGCCCACAGAGGTGGAAAAAACCTACCTCTAATAGCATCACAATAAAAATGGCGGCCACTTCCCTTTTGCTTTTTAGGCAAATGAAGCCCAAAATTCATGGTGGAAAGCTATCTTGAATATATTTTCAGTTATAGGGGAAATTGAAGATCATAGTCTCTTTACCATAAAAAAAAAATCCTTATAAACACACCATAGCAAGACTGAAAATGATTCTAAGAGGAAGGTGTATCTGGGGACAGTGGAAATAATCCATTAGCTGTGGGAAAAAGAAAGTAGTTTAGGAGGCTTGGTAAAGAGAAATTTTAACAAGACACAAGATTTGAGCCAGGGATTCAAACCCTGAGTTTACCCTTTCTCCTATTAAAGTAAAATTAAATATAATAGTTTCTAACCTTAAAGTAGCAGTGGCTAGCCCGAAGCCATCCCAACAGCGATATTTCTTTTGTATTTCCTAAATGATCTACCACAACCGTCTATATTCTACCACAAACACATCTTTTCTAAATGTCCTACCATAAGCACGTGTTGATTTTATATTCCTTGCCTAAATGAACCTTTAGTTTATCATGACCAAATGATTAAGAATCAAAAAGGAACCTAGGGCATGTCACACACGCTGTAGACTTGATTCTCCAGGCTGACTGGAGAAGACAAAGATTACGAGAAATGCTAGAAAATAAGTGGACAGCGATAAGAAACAGAAAACACAACAGGCATTTAAGCAATAATGGAATACACGAAACCCAGGAGCTGAGCCTCCACGCGAGACAGGGTCAAGAGCTCCACTGGTTCCTGGGGACTCTCTGTGGATCTAGTCCACCGTGTGAGGGGTGATGACTTCCCCACAGGTGGTCCACTGCTCTTTCTGGAAGTGACATCATGGGCTCGGCTCCTTGTAAATGCTTTCTCCCTTTTTTGAATCTCCTCTTGGCCCGGAGAACAGTTCTGTGAGTATGACTGTCTTTGTTTTCCTCCCCAGTGGGTTTCTATTGGATTATCTGTGTCTTTCTGTAGTCTCCTTGAGAGAGGGAGATAAGCTTTGGTAACTGAAAATAGAAATTTTTTTCTACTAGAAATAAGTTCCCCTTTAAAGCAAAACCCTAATCTCTCAATGCTTGATTGAATTTTAACTTTTAATTAGAAATATAATTTAGTTGGAAATAAAAAATTCCTGATTTACAGATGTTATCTTGCCTCCAAATCCTCACCTTCATTTTAGAGTTCTCTTTCTTCTGCTGGAGTAAAATAATATATAATGTTTTCATTTAAAAACCTTAGTAGTATTGATTTTCAGGCAGTAGAATATTATAGTGGCATTTCTTTTTTTCATTTTTCTTGTGCTTTTCAAACGTTCTACTCTACCAAAATCATAAACTGACTTTATCTTTGTTACTAAAGATGAATATTAATTGAAGACTGCTCTAGTTTCTCTTCTTGTTGCTATGATAAAATAATTTGACAAAGTAAGTTAAAGGAGATATATTCAGCTTACAATTCCCCGTCAGACCATCACTGTGGGGATATCAAGGCTGAGCTTGAAGCAGCTGGTCACGCCCACAGCCAAGACCAGAGAGAGCATGAATGCATGCCCCTTTTAAGCTCATGTCTTCCTTTTTAATACTGTAGGCCCAAATCCAGGGAATGGTGCTGCCCACTCTTAGGCTGGGTCTCCCCACATCAATGAACCTATTTAAAGATATCTTCCACAGACAAGGCCACAAACAATCCGGACGCAGACATTCTCTCATGAGACCCTCTTCCCAGGTGATTCTAGGCTGAGTGAAGTTGATAATTAAAATGCACCATTGCAAAGACTAATAAAAGACTGAGAACCACACCGGGGCCAGACAACTTCCTAGGCCCAAGGATTTTCTTTTGGGTGCTCAGGATGGCAAGATGAATGATTTCATGAAAATGGTACCCACAGCACTGCAGAGAAGGCTCAGGGGTGATCTCGGCAGGTAAAAGCACTTGCTGCTCAAACCGAAGATCTGACTTCCAGCCCAGAGCCCATGGTGGAAGGAGGAAACCTACTTCAACATGTGTGTGCATAGACACATAGACACACACACACACACACACACACACACACACACACACACACACACACACTCAAATTGAAAATAAAATAAAATAAAAATGATGATAACTGTTTTCACCCCTCCATATTCTCCTTCAATATCAAGAATGAAGTACACTGATGTATGTCTGAAATCTGTATGTCAAGAAATACTATATAACTGTTCCCCCCTGTAAATGTCTAAGAACAATCCTAATTATTTCAGGGCTTTTGATGTAGACCTTATTAATTGAAGAACAAACACAATAGATAAAAAGGCAGGTTTACTTCAAAATGTTCCTGTTTAAACAAAGTAAGAGGGTAGTTCAGAGGCTGGTGGGAAGGGAGACTGGTGTAGACATTTAATGCAGTGGTTCTCAATCTGAGGGTCATGACCCCTTCAAGGGGTCAAATGACCTTTTCACAGGGGGTCACATATCAGATATCTTGCATACCAGATATTTATATTACAGTTCATAACAGTAGCAAAATTACAGTTATGAAGTAGCAACAAAAACAATTTTATGGTTGGGGGTCACCACAGCAGGGGAAATGTATGAAAGGGTTGCAGAATTAGGGAGGATGAGAACCACAGCTGTGACGGGTCTGAGGTTTCACCCTGGGGAGACTGGAAGGTGCTGGAGATGGAGAGTGGTAAGGTTGTGCTATAAGTGAATGTGATCAACACCACTGAACTGTGCACTCATTATTATTAAAATGATAACACTGACATGTAGACTTTACCTCAGTGGGTAAAAGGTTCCTGGTGACTATAGATGTGGGCACACTATATCATAAGGCCTGCTGGTTTTGTAACATACTATCAGTGTCTTTCAGTCAACCAGCAACATGGCCAAGCTGGTACTTTTGGTGACTGTAAGCAGGTGCTCTTCCTGGCAGGGTGGTGACGGGGCAGGGACCACCTCAGTTGGTCACTGACATTCATCTGTGGGTTGCTTGGAGGGTCAGGGGAGGAGAAGGCCTCCTTCCGAATAGTGACGGTTGATTTTAAGGTGGAAGGAAACCTTCTGAGGATGAGCCCAGCAGAACTGAGCCAGTGGTTTTCGGTGCATCGTTCTTCAGTGGCTTCCATTCTGTAAAAGAGCTGCATCTATCAGACAAAGTACTGGAAGAAAACTGTAACTTCCACGTGGATCTTCGTCTAGGTGTCTGGAAAGAGAGTGGCCCTGAGGGCATGTGCCCACCTGTAGCCACTGCTGGAAGATGAGCTTATAGGGGGCTCCTGGCTTGGCAAGATGCCCAGAGCACTCCTTCTTGGGGGCCAGGACAGAGCAGGGAGCAACAGAGGGCCCCGGCCCGGGACGTGGAAGCTATGTCCACTTGTAAGCTTGACTCTAGCCAGCAGCTTTGGTTGGCGACATTTTGTAAGAGTAAGGCCTACTTTTCTTTATCATCAGAGCCACGCCGACTGTCTCCAGCTGTTCTAAGACATTAGGTAACTGGAGAGCTGCAACACTATTGCTAATTCCGTTTCCCTCGTGCTAGGACCCTAGATGACAGCAGGTGTCCACAGCACGCTGTGGCTAAGCCACTGTCAATGCAGATGTCCGGTCTTGCACTCCCATAGAATGGTTAGCAGGTGCTTCTGCTGCCTCCACAAGGATTTGTCTTCCGTTATGCTTTACATTATATATGTTACTCACACTTTTCCCCACGTATGAGCGAGTCATGATAGTTCTCTTAGGAATGCCACATTCTGCCTGAGAACTCTCCCTCACTGACTTACACAGTGTCGGTGTCAGGATTCAAAGGCGTCAGACACCATGAAAGGCATAAAGGTTTACTACTTCACCCAACAGTTCAGTTTTTCATTGGTGAACTGGATCAAAATTTTTTCAGTGTAATGAGGTGACTTAGTAACTGTTCTATTGCTGTGCCGATGCACCATTGCTAGGGCAACTTATAAAAGGAGGCGTTGAATTGGGGGCTTGCTTACCGTTTCAAAGGGTGAGCCCACTGACCATCACTGTGGGGAACACACTGGCTGGCAGGCAGGCTTGGTACCTGAGCAGTAGCTGAGAGCTTACATCTGGATCCAAAGGCAGCAGGCAGAGAACACTTGAGACTGGGCCTGGGGTGGGCTTTTGAAACCCTAAAGACCACCTCTGGTGGCACACCTCTTCCAACAAGTCCACCAACCGAGAGCCAAACTTTCAAATGTGTGACCCTATGAGGTCATTTTCATTCAAGCTACCACACGAGGCAACGGCCCAGGGTTTTCATTAGGGATTTTAATTATCATTATATAGTCATGGTGATTTTATGCAAAATTTTATGAAAGCTTAAAGTATTCACTTGGTTTGGGGATTTATACGATGGTGACTTTACTGTTACCTTTTAAACCCTGCTTCAGAGCTCCACCTACAAATACCACCCAATTAAATTTGAAAGAGCTACTTACAACCCACACAGCAGGGGGCAAATGAAAATGCATTTCTTTTCAGTTTGGAAATTAGGAATTTCCTATGAGCAAAATGGAGAAAAATAAAACATGTCACTTATATATTCAGACTTTTTTTTTTAAAAAAACAGGTCTGGATGAAGCAAAAGGAAAGAGATCATTAAAACATCACATCCCTGTGAGCACGGCGGCCGCCTTCTGCCTCTCACCTTCCCTCGCCTCCCAGTGCCCTAACTCATCAACTGAGCCGCTTAAATGGAAACATTTTAGGTCCTCTGCAGACTTCTCAAATGAATCACATGTTCTAGTTTTCCTAACCATTTTCTTGATTCAAAATGGGTAGATACTCTTTTGTGTCATAATATTAGATATACAATGTCACTCATGGACTGTCACTTGATAGCCATTGTTCAGGTCAATCTTTTCCATTCAGCCTCATTTCCTGTCCAAAGTCCTCTCAGAATGAGAGTTAATGAGTACTTTCTAGGTGGCTGCCGGGACACCGGGCTCCAGACATTTGATCAGGATGGACGGCAGAGCTCTGTCCTCAGCTGTATGTGCTGCCCCAGCCTCCCTAACCAGAGCGTATGCTTTGCAAAGAGAGCCTGGTCCCAGCAGCACCCGCTTAGCGTACACCTTTTGTACCTTTAGTAAAGAAAGTCATTGGCAGGTCACTACAGAACAGATAACAGGTGCCCGCTGGAAGGTCGGGTGGTTAGACCACACCAGCCCAGTGTCGCTCGGAGACACTCAGAGACAACTGGAAGACACTCAGCAGTTCTCAGGCAGAAAGAAGATTTTCACAGGGGCCCAGCCGTGTGGAGCTGACAGCTGTTGGATGGACTCAGGAATGAGCACTTCTGAGGGGACCGTGGGAGGTCAGCAGGAAGGACGCAGTTTAAGCAAACGTGGGGTTTGGATGCATTGATCTCTCTGCAGCGGAGAGCACACAGATGCCCCTTCAGGAAAATGCAGAAGGACAGCGTTTCCGAGGGTTCTAGTTCTCTGTGTGCTTGGCATGAGAGGTCACCAGGCAGCAGGACATTTGCCATTTTGGCAGCTTGGTTAAGAGGAGGAAAAAGGGCTGCTGAGTGAGCTAAATATTACCCCACCAAGGGATTCCCTAGTTTTACCATCAGAGTGAAAATAGTCCCTGAAGCGCTGGGAATGGGCCAAAAGAGAGTCAAGGAGACAGCAGGGCTAACAATAGCACACCAGGCGGCAGATTAGACAGTGTGTGTGTGTGTGTGTGTGTGTGTGTGTGTGTGTGTGCGCGCACGCGCGCGCGAGTGTGTGTGTGTGTGCGCGCGTGTGAATGTGTGTGCATGTGTGTGTGTGCGCGTGTGTATGTGCACATGTGTGTGTGTGCATGTGTGTGTGCATGTGAGTGTGTGCACATGTGTATGTGCGCATGTGTGTGTGCACATGTGTGTGTGTGCATGTGAGTGTGTGTGTGCATTCATGTGTGTGCATGTGTGTGTGAGTGTGAGTGTGTGTGTGTGTGTGTGTGTGTGTGTGTGTGTAAGACAGAGGGGACAAGGACAAGGAAGAAAGCACAAATATTGCCATGCACATAGCCCTCCACAGGAGGGATGGCAGGCAGGAGGCTGTGAGGGAGGTTTCACTAGGGCATACAGCTGACCATCTGTGAACCCAGCAATGCAGCAATAGGCTGCTGTTCCAAATTTACAGGCAGGATGTACCCTCAGTGCATTCATGCCTGTGTGTCTACGTGTATGTGTGTGGGGGTATGTAGTATATGCATGGGCAATGTGTGTGGTGTGCACTTGTCTGAACAGGCATACATGGAGGCCAGAGATTGATGTCAGGAGCTCATCAATTGCTTTTCCATCTTGCTTTTGAGACATGGTCTCTCACTCAGACCTAGAGCTCTCCATTTCAGCTAGACTGACAGGCCAGTGCGCTCCCGAGGACTGGCCTGTCCCCCCCCCCACTCCACCCTGCCCACTGGAGATGGACCGCTATGCCTGGCTTTTTAAATGGGTTCTGGTCCTCACGCTGCCGTGGTAAGCACCCCACAGACTGAGCTACCACCGTTACTAAGTTGATTGGTAACGAAAAGAAACTTTTCCTCAAAAATTGTTTCAAGTTAGGTTAGACACTTACAGGAGAGCGCCAAGGCCTTTTAACCTTTGTTTCTAAAGTTGAGGTCTCCACGCAAGGATTGCACCATTACCTTCCACATACTGCTTACTCTGACGACCTAAAACATTAACCCAAAGCTTTTAGTGTAAGACACCCGTGAGGAAGGGCTCGGAAAGGATAAGGTATCTGGAGTTAGCCTGGCAGGAGGAGAGGGAGGAGAGACCCAGAGCTGGGGACCGGCATCATCTGCAGACTCCCTCTTCATAGATGTGGCCATTGACGATGGCATTGACTGGGGCCATCGGCTGGGGCCACAGCCCGATGTGGCCTCTCCACATGTGCTCCTTCACAGATGGAGGCGGGGTTCCAAGGATGAATATCACACACGAGATAAACAAGAGAGCCGTAGAGAAAGGGAAATTTTCATGATCTCCCCTTGAGATTCTTGTAGCAATATGTCACTGTAGCCTCTCAGCTGGGCCAGTCCCAAGCCCATTTAGATGGGAAGGGGTGGTATAGTAGATCCCACCTCTTGATGGAGACTGAGAATATTTTACAACCCCCCCACCCCCGGCCGGGAGGGACTGGGGTTTTTGTGACCAGTTTTTGGAGATTATAATCTGCCACAATCTGTAACAACACTTCTGGGGGAAATTACACCATATTCCAACTGGAGGAGCAGCGCTGCCCAGTGAACGGAGAGCTGGGACTCTGGAACCAAATATTAGAGGTTCCTTATACACTTCAGTGATGCTGGGAAGTCTATTTTGCTCTTTGTATCTCTGCTTCCTCATAAAAAAAATTCTGGGATGTTATAGGGAGAAATAGCTAATATGAAAAGAATTTAGAAGTCTATATAGCTTTCTTAGTGTTATCTATTTGTAACACCAGGGATACACCCCCTCTAACCCTGGATCGCTTTTGCCCAGCCCCTGGATGGTGCTGGCATCATTGACAGAGGCTGACAATAACTGATAGCAGGTCAAGTTACTGAGTGCTTAATATCTGCCGTTACACTGGAAGGCAGTTGACTTAGAAATCCATGAGGTAGGTACTAATATATCCAGATGAACAAACTTTGGTTAAAAAGAGTCTACAGAAAGTGCTAAAGACAGGATTTACACTCAGATCAAGTCAGGAAGAGCCCAAGTCCCTGGGTGACTGTGTGGAACAGCATTTTCTCCTCAAACCAGACTGGTCAGCGAGTGAAGACAGGCAGCACTGTGCTACAGCATCGGACGGAACACAGGTCTGGTTATCGGGTGGAGAGCCTGTCCTTACTGACACAGGAAACCGGGAGGTACTGGGGCACTAAGGTAAAGGTGGCTTAGAAAGAGCAAAGTGGCTGCTATGGTTGGAATGATCCCGAGGGTTGGCAGAAGAGTAAATCATTCTCCTGGTCACTTATCTCCGAATGAGGGGACAGATAACCTTTGGTCCACTGGGACCAGGCTTCACATACTCCCCTGGAATCCCTGACTCTGCAAGGGCAAGAGAGTGCTCAGCAGTGAGGCGGCCGTTCAGCAGCTCCTCTTCGGAAGTCTGATTCTGGAGTAGACTTTCACAGTTTCCAGGTTATTTATCTTGCTTCCTTTTATGTATTTCAGTGAGGGCTTTCTCTTTTGGCTACAGTAAATGGTGTGGCTGTCAGGGAGGGATCCTGGTTGCTGGCACATGCAGGTTCCCTGTCCAGCTGGACTGTAAGTGTCCCTTAGAGTCTCTGTAAGTGTCCCAATGGCAGGAACCTGACTTGTTTTGCTCCTCAAAGCATATCTCATGTCTCATCCAATATTGGCACATAGTAGGTATTCAGATACTGGATGTATCTAAGGTTGAAGGCTTGAGTAAAAATCTCAGTCAAGAAGCCAGAGTCTATGAAATCAACCACCAAGGTTCTCTATTCCAGTGGCAGACACCACTGAAGGGCCATGGTAAGGAGGGACTCAAAAGGCCTTAAATAATGTGGTGACTTCAGGAGCCACTAGCAAATTGTTGATAACTGGCCGAGCGTTCTGCAACTGATCTGTGGTAAGACATGGGAAGGTATAGGATGCCTTCACTTTTGTAGAATGCTATTTTTTATTGTATCTTCAGGATGTTGTATGATCATCACAAAACCATTTTGGTCTGTGGGAGACCCCTTAGCACACAGTCATACTATTTGACATTTATTTCCAGTAAGTGGGTATACAGAAATAAAGACATTTCAGAACCGTCATTTAAAACACGTTACCTTGATATAATGGTTAATATTGACCGCCAGCTTGACAGGGTCTAGGATCACCTAGGAGATAAATCTATGGGCACATCTGTGAGAGTTTCTAGACTGGGTAACTTGAGGTGAGGAAACCCATTTTACCTGTGGAAGGCACCATTCCACGCACCGGGGGCCCCGAACTAAACAAAAAAGGAGAAAGCAAGCTGAGCAACATCATTCATCTCATTCTATTTCCTGATTGAAGATGGAATGTGACCCACTGCCTCATGGTCACGCTGTCCTGCCGTCTCTGCCATGATGGACCGCATCCCGCTAACTGTGAGCCAGAATAACCCCTTCCAGGGTTAATCTGCCTTCACAGGGTATTTTTGCCACAGCAACAAGAAGAGTAACCAGTGCACCTGCTCACAGGCTGTGGCTTTGCTGGAGTTGCTGAGCAGAACTCAGAAACCATGAAAAAGTGTCCCACTGAGCCAGGCAGCAATGGAATATCTTTAGATAATTGATTTCTTGCCTGCAAATCAAATATACGACCTTATTGTGATACAGTTATATTCCATTCTAGATTAACATAGGATAATTTTTTTAAAAAATTATATTATTGTTATTATTATTATTATTTGTAGATGTGTGTGCCTGTATAAGTATATGCCACATGTATGCAGGTGCCTGTGGAGGCCAGAAGAGGGCGTCAGATCTCCTGTAGCTGGAATTACAAGTGGTTGTGAGCCATTTGGTATGGTTTCTGGGAATGACTCAGGTCCTTTGAAAGAGCAGCAAGTGCTCTTAAGCACTGAGACATTTCAGCATGACATCAATGGCATCTCTCTATATATATTAGAAAACATAAACAAGCACATAGAACAGACTTAAAAAAAGAGCAGACTGATATCAGTTTGGAGAATGTGGCACCAGTGAACTTAAATATTTATCATATAATTTCTGTATAAAAGTCTTAATGAGCACTGACTTTTATGGTCTCCTTTCTGGAAACAATAAAAAAATGTTAAATTTTGTAATGCTGTTTCTAATTGGCTTTCCATCACAAGGCACCACTTAAAGAAAAGTTGATTTCATTAAAACTATGACACATTCCTTTCTGGGCTGAAATTTCCAACACCTCCATCAAGAAGCAAAGGCAGCTGGAGATGTTAGACCTCTCCAAGTTTCTCTGCAGGTTTCCACAGAGACCCAGTCTCCAAGCAGGTGTTTTTCCTAATCCAAAGAGCAAGAACTATTCGAGAACATCCTCTTTCGTAATCTCTCTGAGAACACATGAAGAAAAATTGCTCAGCTTCCATTTCAAATGCAGGGGATTTGGATTTGGTTTAAACAACAGCTTGTGCAAAACCTCTTAGTTCCATTCTTTTACACTGGGTGGTAGGTGATGATGTCATCGAAAGGATGGCTTTGGACTTTCTAAACACAGAGCCGTGACAGCAGCCAACTGACTGCAAGGTTCCTCGGCTGCACAGATGAAAGCCAACACTGTTTTCTTCTCATTCAAAGCAATTCGGAGATGAAAACTCTTCTGATATGTCGAGCTAAACAATAACATTTACACCTCCTGCTTTAGCTTAAATATGCTACGCATCTAGTTCAGCTTTCCTGGGAAGTGTCTCCTTTTCCCAATTCAGGTTGAATGTATACCACCCTGGAGACTTTATACAAGTCAGTCTTAACGTGGCTGGAAATAGCTTTGCAAGTTGTCAGTTTGCATATATGTGTGGTTTACTTTAAGCTAGAAAGTCTTGCAAGATCTTTAATGCTTTCTCTAAAGGTTGTTAGTACATGAAGCACTTTCTCTAGAGGATTTCTTCACTAGACTCTCATGTAACGCCTGGCATTCTTCATCTATGACTGCTCGCTCACCTCTGTGTGGATGAAGGTCTCTGTAAACAGCTACAGCCCTCTATGGTGCATGGTTTGAACTTGCATCACTCTGTTTTCCTCAGTACCTATTCCTAACCAGGTAAGACTTTCTCAGTGCAGGTAACAGAAGACGACTTAAGGATGGTGAGGAATGTGGAGAACAGAAGCAGATCAGCAGCTGAGGGGCCATGCCAACCCCCTCTGCACCAGGTATTTAGAGAACATTGTGAAATTCTCATGGTCCTAGAGTAAAATCAGATGCCGTGAAACCAAAACGAGGCTATGGACTTTTTCCAGTGGGTCCTGTGTCCTTTGGGCATCCTGAACTCACATATTAGTTAACTCTAAGGCAGACAGAATTCAAAAGAACCCTGTGAACTTGGGTGGTTAAAAACACGACATCTTTATTTCCACAACCCCAAACTGAAACCCAGTATTTTTTTCCATTAAAATATAGTTCACAAACCAGAGTGCTTGTGATTATGTTGCCAAGAGAAATCATAGATCTGTGCATTTCATATTGCAGTTGTTAGACCAGGTCAATCTCAGAACAGCATTTCTGGATAGTATCAAAATTGTGATACCTATCATACCTGCTGCTGGTTTGCCTGATTTAATAACATAGCAACAAATATCCTAACTAAAGAAATAGTACATTTTATTTTTTATTTCTTGAGATTATAATATAATTACTTCATTTCTCCCCTTCCCCTTCCTCCCTCCAAGCCCATCCATATACCCCCCCTTCTCCTTTTCAAATTCACAGCCTCTTTTTTTTTTTTAAACACATTTTAATGAAAAGTGGTTTCCCTTTGCAACCTGGCATGATCTGTTTTATGCATTTCAAATACCATCCTGAAAAGAGTCCACAGGCTTTACCAAGAATGCCAAAAATTCTCACGGCACTGAAAGGGTTAAGGTTTCCTGACACTCTACACAGAGCATTTAATAATGCAGCAGCCAGGTTTCTAGAGTAAATCACTCCACACTGGCATCTTTTGAGGCCGAAACAAACTTGACCTTGAAAGCGACACAATTGCATTGCTGCAGGCAGACGGTTCTCACGAGTCCGTTTTCCTCATTTTGCTCTAAAAAGGACCTGTGGCTTGGGAAGCACCCCTTTTCATCAGGGAGGCTGTATTCTCAACTTTGTCACCCACATTTTGCCACTAACGCAGACTCCTCTCATGTTTTTATTATTGAAATCCAGTCTCATGTATAAAGGCTTCGTACACAATCCTCTTGTGAATTTAAAACCCAGGGAGAGAACCAAGAAAAAGAATTATGATATTGTAGTTGGAGCAAGAAGCAAGTTAAACACCGAGTGTATACCATCAGAGATGGTACTTCTAAATGACAGCACTGACTGGTCCTCGCCATGCTCAAATGAAATGTCACACACACACCAGTTGACACATTAAAGTGGTAGCCTCTGGGTTACGAGAACCATGAGGCAAGTTAAATGATGGGAGGATGTCTTAATAGATACATGCTACACGCAAGCACATCAGACATTGGACAGTCCTGATGGAAGCCCTGGTCAAAATAGGTACACTCATTGAAAGCTGTTTAGGCAATAATTGATACAGCAGTTATTCACTTAGTACTACAGCTAAGAGCTCTTCAAAATTCTCTCCGACAAGTGTAAAATGTCTAGCTTAAAATTCTGCACCTGGTAATATAGTAAAAACAATTCATTCTTTCACTGAACTAAAGTATAACTAACATATCATCAACATACAGCCCTCATACAGAGAGTGGAGCCGGCCTTTGCGCCTTCCAAGGCTGGTTCCATTCCATATGGCACTCTAAAACATGCTTCAATTCTGTTAAGTCTGAGAGCTTTGGAATCCAGTTTAGATATCTAGGCTTCTGCTTGCTTCAGAGCCAGAGGTTTCCTTGAAACTACAAGCCACAGAAGCAGCTAGCACAACCATAGCAATGTACACACAACCTCAAGCATAGTGTGAGAGAGAAATAAAGAGGTGAGAATCCTTGCTAATCATAGTTAGCAAATTACTCACACAAGACCTGGAGCAAAATTTTAGTGAACATTTTAAATTTGTGCTGAAATTAAGGTAGACCTCACATCAATGAATATTTAGTTTCAGGCAATTGTTTTCTTCTCTAGATATTATTTTAATTAAGACTAAAGATCAGAACCAGCCTACAGGACTCCTTAGAAAAGGCCACCTAGTCCCTCCTCTTCACTGCTGGGTTTTCAGAGAGAGCCACCACAGAGAAAGGAGCATTTTGCAGTAACACCCAAAACACAACCACACACGGATGTATAGGTCCCACCCCAACTTCCTTGGCACATCGGAGATTCTTTTTCTCTAAACAGGAAGCTGTTGACAGTGTCCCTCTCTTTTAGAGAGCACCCAGAGCCCTTTTGTACAACAAGAATCACAACTTTGGAAGTCTGGAGTCTTTCCTCGCTGCTCCGGTCCTTGCTAATTATGCATGCTGCCAATGAGATAGAAACCAAATACCAAACTGCGGGGGGGCTGATGCAGAATCAGCAACCGCAGCAGGGAAAAGTTGGCTGCGCCCTGCAAGGCAGTGCTGGAGTTATTAGACTCCGAACAATACCAACGAGGATTCCTGGAATTCAAGGGAGCAAATTTGGCTCACACTGCAAAATGCGAGTCTCTAAATAATGTATGTTAGCAAGCGTTGCGCAAGGAGATTACATTTTAACCTACTTCATGGAACATTAATCCAAATTTAACCAAATTCCAGGGACTGCCTGAAATTCGTGACTAGGAGCCACTTTCACATTCCTTGGCTGGGTCCATCAGTCACTGCTCCTGAAGACAAAGTTACAGGAGGTTACGAGGGGAGGGGAAACCACCACGGGCTGTGAAAACACGTAACCCCTGTGTATAAAGCAAGCTGATTACCTCACGCAGAAGTGTAGGGTTTAGCAGTCCATGCTCCTGCAGCCCCTGGGAACCGACAGCCGCAGCCGCAGCAGCAGCAGCAGCAGCAGCAGCAGCGACAGCCTCGGCAGCGAGGTCCAGCATCCACCAGATTCTCACAAGCCTTTGACTGTGCGGACTCAGCCACAGACTCTGCCTCTGGCTGACGTCAAAGTCCCTGTCACATGGCCAGATAAAAGCCAAGAGAGCATTGGTTGTCGTAGCAACCACAGACCGGCTCTGAAATTATTTCAATAGGTCATCTGTCACTGATGTGTGTGCTTGTGTGTGTGCATCTGTGTGTGTGTGAGCATGTATACACACGGAGTGCAAAGCCATCGTGAGCAGTGCCTGACAACCTCAACGCTCAAAGTTGTGACTCACCAGTGCCTGCAACTTTCATCGTTAAAGCTTGTCTGTCCTTTTTCCGGTTGCCAGAAAACACACGCTGTGATCTGTGGTCTCACTATCACAGCACGAAGCCCCTCCCCCTCCACTCAAGGAAAGAAACTGAAAACGTCCGTGACGTGGTTTTCCTAGTGAATTAAAACACCCTGTAAATAAACCGAGGGAAAACAGCTTTCAAAGGGGTATTGATAGGAAAACTATGCTTACAACTGAGTCCACACCAGTGTGCTGAGGGCGTGTGGATGAAAGCTGGGGCAGCTGAAGGACCCTGACAGGAAGCGCGACCCAGAAAGCAGGAGGAGAGAGCCAAGGCACGCACCAGCCAAGACTCTTTGGAAAGAAGAAGGCTGGAGAACTTCCACAACGGCACAACTTTAAATGACCTGGGCATGACTGAAAAAGGTGCCCCATGCAGGCACCAAGTCCCACTGCCCATGAGTCTCTGACCCGTAAGGGCTCGCTGGAGTTTCAGGTTTGAGTGAGTGGATCCGCAGCCCACGGACCAGAGTGGAGGAGAGAAGGTCCGGCCCACCTGTTCCCAAACTACAGCTTCATTTCCTTCAGGGCCACTTAGCTTACCTCTAGCTCTGCATGCGTGCTCATGACCCAGTTAATTCTCATTCTTAATTAACAGGAAGCCAATTAAACAAAATTAAAGGAAACCCAGAGGAAGGTACTATGAAAAAGCCATTTAGAAAATGTGGACTCATTCAAAAGACAAGGGAGCTAAGAGGGGAGGAGAGATTGTTCTAAAAAGGTCCTTCTGTGCCAGGGTTACAAGGCTTACACACACATATACACACACAGGTGCACACTCATAAGTATACACACATACGTACATACTCACATATACACATGCATGTACACACATGCTCATGAACACTCACACATCCATGCACACTTGTATGCATACTCATTTATACACACATGCATATACAATGCACACATATGCACACACACACACACACACACACACACACACACACACACACACTATAAGTAGTTCTGGGGCCAACTGGTAAAATTACTCCTGTGTCACAGGATGAAACCTCTTTAAGAAAGTCAAAAACTGCTTCTTTCACAGGACTAACGCCCGATCTGCTTGGCCGTGGAAACTTCCCATTCCGTCTTTTCCTTCATTGTACTTGATTTCCACGTTAGCCGCAATGAAGATAAGATGGACTATCAGAATAGTTATTTTTCTGACGCTCTTGGTGGTAGCCTGCCAAACATAAAGGCGAACTATAAAGAAAAATCCTTTAATTTCAGGCTGGTGACAGCTGGGGATGGACCTGCGTGTTTGAATGACAGCGGCTGAAGCCAGTGTCTGTGTAAATTGGTTTGGATGCCTTATAAGGGGCAGATGTAAGCAACGGTTCTAATTCCCAAATTCGCATTCTATTTATAGTTCTGCTTTTCTGTTTGGAAGTGTGGGTCCTAGTGATGTGGCGGGGAGGGGAGAGGGCAGAGACGGTGTAGGCCAGGGATCAAGTTCTCCCCGCTGCCTGCCTGACTTACCATGCTGGCTACTCAGTTGTTTCTCCTTTTTTACAGTTCAGCGTCAAGAGAGTAAAACTGCAATGCCAGCCTCCACCAGTAGGTGGTGTCCTCTGAAGCACAGAGTTCCTAGAAACCTCTACATTTCAGTAGTCCAAACAGGGTCCTCTAAAAATGGGCAAATCTAGCCCATCTTCACTCTGAGTTTCCTATCAGTTTTACAGGTCTGCTTCACTCTGCACTGCTTGGGTTTACCTTGCGGGCAGGTTAAGCTAACCAGCGGACGGTATTCACCATGAGAAAATGGGTGAACGCAACCCCGTTTCCTAAGGCACGCATCCAACCCTCCTCTCATCCACTCTCCTCTGCAAACTACATGGGGTTGAGATTTCGCTGACAAATAAGGAAGCTAGCAGTCATCTGCAGGGTTAAAACTGTAACGTTGATCTCCATGGAGCTCAGACATCTACCAGTTCGGCTAATTAATGAAAACGTCACGGGCAAGCACACAAGTGCCTTCTCCCATGACACTGCATTCCACTAAAGAGAATATGTGTCATCTCATTTTCTGAAGGCCAGGTCATTTTAAAGGTGAAAATGATTCACCCGATTTTAAAATATTCACTCAAACACAGGTCTCCCTAATAATTTTTACTTACTGAAAGTAGGGCGGGTCCACCTATTATTAGTCTGACTGTTTTGCCAGGAATATATGGTAAATGTCACTGAACAAGGTTTGCATGCCTCAACTAACAGATGCTTTGGGCTGTGAGTGGACAATTCTAATCAGCCTTAAGACCCTCACTGCTTCTAGGCATCGATGCTACCGTCTCTGTTGTCTTAACGTTAGTGGGAGACTCTGTACCTATTCTTGGAGTTCTCGGATTCAAATCTTAGGTCTTTTGGTTGGACCTTGGGTGAGTCACAAAAGTGTCCTAAGTCACAGTGTCTACATGCTAAGTTGTTGTGAGCATTGCAAGGGGAAATAGATCATAAAACTCTGACCCCTGCCACAGGGCAGGGCACTCAGTGTGTGTCCACCAGTTCTTGCTTATCCGTCCAGCTTTGGTGTATCGGTGAAGACCTCCAGGGCAAGGATCTCATTTGTCATGTTGCCTGTGGTTAGGACAGAGCCCAGACCCAGCAAGGGCTCGCTAAGCATGGGATGACTCATGGATTAGGGAAAGAATGCGGAGCAATAAGAAGACAGAATGCTTTTCTGTTTCTTCTACCACAGAAGAGAGAGGCTTTTCCTGAGTCATCTACAAGCCCCAAAGAGGCAGAGGGAAAAAAACAGAAGACAGAAACACTGAGTTCTCACAACATCTTCTAACAATGGATGGTTCTAAGTAAATCAATCTTATCCTGGTTAAGTCACGAGTAATTTATATGCTGACATGTTTTACAGTTACTGCTATTGATGTCTGAGAATAATTGACTTTAACTGACGTCGAATGCTCACTATGGTGGAATACTCCTATAGATTCTGCATATATATTAAATCACGTTCTCTGTAACCCTATGAGGCAAATACTGTTCCTTTCACATTTCACAACTAAAGAAGTCAAGTATAGCCAGGCGGTGGTGGTGCACGCCTTTAATCCCAGCACTCGGGAAGCAGAGCCAGGTGGATCTCTGTGAGTTCGAGGCCAGCCTGGGCTACCAAGTGAGTCCCAGGAATGGCGCAAAGCTACACAGAGAAACCCTGTCTCGAAAAACCAAAAAAAAAAAAAAAAAAAAAAAGAAGTCAAGTATAGATTAAGTCGCTTGCCTCCCTAGCGCACAGCAGGGCCAACATCTAGGAAGCCTAATGTCATAACTTTTTAGCAATGTACTTGATAAATATTTTTAGGCAAAATTAAATTATTTCTTATGTTTTGATTTTGCACACTAGGGTTGTTTTATGTTTAAATTTATTTTTGTTTTTAGAATTATGCGTATGTTCTGTGTCTATGTAAGTGTGTGCACTGTGAGTGCAGAGGCCAGAGGCCCTGCGTTTGAATCCTCCTCCATCTGGAGTTCCAGGCAATGCTACAATATGGCTGCGTAGAATTGAACTCAGGTCCTCTGCAAGAACAGTAAGTGCTCTTAACCACTGAGACATCTCTACAGCCCTCAAAATTGATGATTAATTGATTGATTGATGGTGCTGAGATCAAACCCAGTTTCTTGTGCTTGCTTGCGACACAGCACTCTACCAAATTAATTACAACCCATTTTTTATGAGGGAGGAAAGAGATTTTTTTCAGCATCTTGGAATTCTAAAGTCTTTATTGTAGCTTTGGTCTAGGAGTAATAGGACATGGGAAAAATGAAATGAGGAAGATTTGGATCAAGGAAAGTGGGCAAAGTGAAACAGTGAAAACATTAAGAACAAAGTCAGACCCACGTCCCTGTGGGATCACATATGTCGCCACAGGTACAGCTGATTGGTTTCCTAGCGTGAGGACTAGCATGCATTCAAGCAACAGAGATTATCTTAAAAAGCTAGCTGGAAGACCTTACAGAGTAGTATGGGGGTGTGAACAGGAATGGCCCCCATAGACTCGCGTGTTCCAATGGTTGGCCCATAGGGAATGGCACTATTAGGAGTGAGGCCTTGTTGGAGGAAGTGTGTCATTGGGGGCGGGATTTGATGTCTCATATGCTCAGTCTCTGCCCAGTGTGGCACACAGTCTCCTTCTGCTGCCGAGGATCCAGATGTAGAACTCTCAGCTCCTTCTCTAGCACCATGTCTGCCTGCACGCCATCATGCTTCCTGCCATGATGATAATGGACTAAATCTCTGAACTGTAAGCCAGCCCTAATTAAATGTTTTCCTTTATCAGAGTTGCCATGGTCATGGCGTCTCTTCACAGCGACAGAACACTAACGGAGACAAGTAGCAGCAGCAGCAACAACTCTGAGTGACAAAATCAATGATAAAGAAAAACGGTGTCTTGATCCGCTTGTGCTATCAGAACCAAATACCAGTAACCGGATGGTTCACAAATAACAGGTGGTTACTGGATTGTTCTAGAAGCTGGGAAGTCTAAACCAAGGTGCCTGATCATTCAGCACCTTATGGGAGACTGCTTCCTGGTTCATACAGAGCACTGTCATTGTGTCCTTGCATGTTAGGAGCAGCACTCTAGTTCAATCCACCAGGGCTCTGTGTTCAGGACTCAGCCAGCTTCTAAGCTGCTCACATTGTGAGACTTTTATCTCAACACAGGAACTTTGAGGAGACACAAATATTTAACTTATAACATTGAGGACATCCCAACACTATCTGCTCTTTTCTCCTTAAATAGTTAGTGCATGCCAGGTAGTGGTGGCACACGCCTTTAATCACAGCACTTGGGAGGCAGAGGCAGGCGGATCTCTGTGAGTTCGAGGCCAGCCTGGACTACAGAGTGAGTTCCAGGAAAGGCGCAAAACTCCACAGAGAAACCCTGTCTTGAAAAACCAAAACCAACCAACCAAAAAATAGTTGGTGCATGCATGCCTGTGTGTGTGTGTGCACGCTCGCGCGTGCTGAGTATGTGCAGGTGTCCATGTGTGCATAGGGAGGCCAGAGGAAGACATAGCATCTTCTATTGCTCAGTGCTCAGGCAAGGCCTCCTACAGAACCTTGGAGCTTTCTGATTTTCAGTTAGGCCGGTAGCTGACAAACCCCAGCATGCTTCCCCGCCTCCCTGCCTTCTCTCCCAACCACTGGGTTACACATGCAACTCTTGGCTTTTTACATGTGTTGGGATGAGTGTCCTGAGGGCTCTGACCCCCTGAGCCATCTCCCAGCCCCAGTAATTGTAATTCTTAAGTGATGTGGGGCTTTAAAATTTCTCAGAAACTAAAGAGACAAAAACTAAGAAACAGAACCAAAGAGAAGGGAGGCCAGCACCTGTCCTTCCTGAAAGCGTTTGCTGGTTCCGAGTGGCACAGGACGGTAAAGCAGACAGGGACCCTGCCTGGTTCTGGTGGGCCCAGGAGACAAAATGGGAGGTTTGGACCTCCAATAGGCCCGAGCGTGGTAAGCATCTTAAATTTTCAGTTCTCATAAATGAAATAGTAAATCCTAAAATTAATAGAAGACAAATACATGAGGCCTTGCAGAGCCGATGTCCACTCACAAATCACCACAATACCTAAAATGAGGTAATTTCCTGTATTCTCATTTCCTTTTAGAGTATATAAACCCTCTCTTTATTATAACACATGATGATGCCACCCAGGGCCTCTGAAAATTTTCACACATCATTTCCAAATTAATTAAGACATCCCTGAACACCTAAGGATGTCATCTAGCCAGCCAAGGTTTATAATGGAAACAACAGACAGTAGAAACAGACCCACATACTGCCTGTCTGAAGTCAAACAAGGACCTGAGCATACTTAACATGTAGAAGGAAATAAATAACAACATGGGGAGGTCTCCACATGGAAGTGAGACGTGGAGCTGGAGAGATGGCTCAGCAGCTAAGAGGGACGTTGCTCTCAACCGATGACCCAGGTTCAGTTCCCAGCATCCGTGTAAGGAGGCCCACAACCCCCCGTAACTACAGCTTCAGCCTCCGTGGGCACTGCACTCACATGGAGAATCCCCGCCAACACAGTTAAAACATAAACATAAACTCATCTAAAACAAAATCTGAGAAGGCAAACATGCTAAAGTTAATAACTGGAGAACAAGTTCTTTCATACTTGTGATGTAAAACAATAAAGTTGATAAGGCTCCATCAACTGGAGGGAAAATTAAGTGAACACATTATCGTCATGAAAGCAGGGCCATCACTACGGAGTCATTATTATTATAAAGATATTGTGGCCAATGCTATATCTATAAAATTGATAATTTATGAAAAAACTGACTCTTTATTGAAAAATGAAAACAACCAGATTCAACCAACATGAAATACACAATTTGAACAATTTGTAAACTAGTAACAGAATTGAAATGATAATTTTGCATTTCCTCCAAAAGAAAGTTCTAGAACTACAGGGGAATTCTCAAAAAATGGAGAATGGGACACTAATTGAATACAATCTCCTCCAGAAACAGATAAACAAACAAACAAAAGCCAACAACACAAGAAATCTTCAGTTTATTTTAGGAAAAGTGGTTGTATTCTGATGCCAAAGTCAAAGACAATATAAAAAATCCTTAACAAAATGTTGGGAAAAGTAATCCCTGAGTATACACAAAGCTTGTTTGATATTTAATATTCTGCCATACTAAGGGAAAATGAATACATTTATACCAATTTGATGCAGAAAAAGCCTTTGGGAAAAGTTAAAATGCATAAAAAAATAGAAACTACTGGATAATTCACAATTAATGAAGAACATCTACCAAAAGTTTACACAAAATCCCATGCTTCTGAGAGAAGATGAACTATTTTCTCTTATATTAGGAGCAAGGTGAAGGCATGCAGAATTATTCAACAACAATCTAGACGTTTTAGACATCTGAGAAAAGTGAGGCAGAGGTAGCCAGTCAAGGCACACCGCTGGCATGCACAGAAATATCAGAATAAAATCTTGCTTTCTGCAATTAGCATATATTAATAAAAGTAAATTAAAATTGTCCATACCCTCCAAAGGAATCAAACCGTGCAGATTGAAAGGGAAATAATAAAAATGATCTCTCTTAACTATAGATGAAATAATTATCTATTCAGAAAATTCCAGAGAATTTGCAGCACAAACAAAAATGAAAAATGTTCTACAATTAATAGGTGGATTCAAGAACATCATAGGATAAAAAAATAATGTATTCCTACACATTAGTAATGGACAAGCAGAAATTGCATTTTAAAAACATACTGTCATTTATAACGTCTCAAATGAATGGAATACATTGTAAACCTAACAAAACCATCTCAAATGAATGGGATACATTGTAAACCTAACAAAACATGTGCAAGGCTCACATTCTGGAAAGAACAATGAGAGAAATTAGAAAAGCTCAAGTAACAGAGAGAAGAACTGTGTGCACATATCGGAAGACTCAACATAGTAAGGATACAGTTTTGCCTTAACTGATATGCAGGGTTGACCTGATTCTCATAAAAACTGTAGCAAGATTCTTTCGTAGCTATTCATGAATTTGTTATAAAACCAATGTGGGAAAAGAATGGAATTATAACAGCTAAGATAATTTTGAGTAAAAAATTTAAAGTGGAAGAGGCCATTCTACCTGATTTTGAAACGTATCACATGGCTATAATTACCAAGCCTGTGTAACACTGGCATAAGGACAGTGACAGATTAATGATCCAGGGGAGAGAAACGGGAAATCTCCTAAGCAGCCTCTAAGTGAGTATAAATCATGGCCGGCTATGGTGGGGTTTTGTTTGCCTTGTTTCAGACAGGGTGTCACCGTGCATCCCAGGCTGGCCTCAAGCTTAGGCTCCTTCTGCCTCCACTTTCTTAATTATTTATAGGGCACAGAAAGAACCTCAACCATACTGAACTCTTCACCGTACACAAATCCATCAGGTGGGTGTGTAAAGCTACACAGCTTGAAAAGGAAGCATCGAGGAGAATTTGGGAGATCCACACGTAAGTGACATGGGCCAGCACCAGAGCCGTGACTTACAAAGGAAGGAACCTCGCAAGGGGTGAGTGTTCTCCAAGGGGACAAAGTGCCAGGGGCAAACTGGAGGAGGGATGTTCACAAGCAGAAGGACAGACAACTCTTATACAGAGGCCACACAATGAACCCCTAAGGTCCAACAATAAATCATCCAACCAGAAAAGGGATAAAAGACACAAAAATAAATGTTATCAGAAATACGACAGGCACACAAAGTATTTTTAATGTCACTAGTTCTAAGAGTTCTTCTTTATTGTCAGCTTGACTAGATTTAGAGTCACCTAGGAGACACACTTCCAAGTAAGTGTGAGGGCATTTATAGAGAGATTTACCTGAGGAGGGAAGACCTACCATTCACAGGTGGGGGTCTCAGACCGAATAAAAGGACACAAAGCCATATAGACATATTCTCCAGAAAAACAAGTGTGATTGATTTGAAAAATCTATTTAAAATCATGTTACAAACACACACACACACACACACACACACACACACACACACACACACACACACGCATTTAAGTACTGATTGCATCTGCATGTGTGTATGTGTGTGTGTCATGTGCATGCTGTGCCTGCAGAGGACAGGAGGGGGGTCAGAGCCCCTGTAGCTGGAGTGACAGGTGATTGAGCCACTATATGAGTATTGGGAACTGAATCTGGGTCCTCGGCAATTTCTCTTAAACTGAGCCATCTCTCCAGACCCTACACACACACACACACACACACACACACACACACACACACACACACCACAGCACACACACACACACACCACACACAGACACATACCACACATAACACACACATACACGCACACGCACACACACAGACACACACCACACATAACACACACATACACGCACACACACACAGACACACACATACCACACACAGACACACACCACACACACAGATACACACACACCACACACAGACACACACCACACACACACACACACACACACACGCACGCACGCACGCGCACGCACACACACACACACACACACACACACACACAATGGAAACAGATGGGAAGGACGGACGGGGAGGGGAATGTAGGAGAACAGTAGGAGGTGGTTAAGAAGAAAGCATAATGATGTACAACGTCATGTATGAACACAAAATGTTTCTTTGAGTCCTAACCAACAATAATAGTAGGAGTAAAGCAGAGTAGGCAAAAACAAAGCAATATCGTCATTCTAAGGGTATATCAACAATGAAGAAATTATTTATTCAAGAAAATGTAGAACTCTGAAAAAGCACTGGGACTCCACAGCACTGGAACGATTCCTCCCTCCAGAATCCTCAGGTCAGTGTGATGGACGCTCCCCTCTGAGAAGGCAGAGGCTCCTCTCTGAGAAGGAAGAGCATCCTTTTCCCTCCAATGTTTAATCAAGGGCACAGATGTTTAATCAAGGGCACAGTCTCTCACTAGGAGAGGCAGCCTGCCAGCAGGTCTCCAGTTCCGAGGTTCAATCCCTTATGCATGTAGCCGAGAGATTGGGGCCTTCTTTCTTCTCTCTTTTAAAAAAGAATTCCTTTAAAATCTATTATCATTATCATCACCGTGCGTGTGCGTGTGGGTGTGCGTGTGCGTGTGCGTGTGCGTGTGTGTGTGTGTGTGTACGTGCATTGCACAACATGTGCAACTTTCAGCAGTCAGTACTCTCCCATCATGAGTTCCAGGGTTCCAGGAACTGAATTCAGATTGTCAAAACTGGCTGTGCCCTTTGAAAACAGAGTTTACACTATGGGAGACCAGACCTCATTAAAACAGCTTATCACCCATAATCCAAAGACTTAAAAGACTGAGGCAAGAAGATCATGGGTTTGAGGTCTGCCAGGGCTGCCTAGTGGCTACCCTATGCTGCATAGTCAGACCACACATCGAGAAAGAAAATAGTTTAACCAAATCACAGAACAGATTAATAAGCAATGACAACAGAGGGCAAAAGGTAGACTGATGTCCCAAACCTCCACATTTGTACCACCTTAAAGCTGTAGCTTTTAATAAAAAGTCATAAACCAACGAAAAAGGATCATGTTATACATGATAGATAGAGACAGAAGATAGATGATGGATAGATAGACAGACGATAGATAGATAGATAGATAGAAGACAGATGATAGGTAGATGACAGATAGATGGTAGATAGTTGATAGATAATACATAGCTAGACAGACAGATAATAGAGACATAGATGATAGATAGATAGATAGATAGACAGATAGATAGATGATAGATAGATAGATAGATAGATAGATAGACAGATAGATGATAGATAGATGATAGATATAGATAGATAGATAGACAGATAGATAGATGATAGATAGATGATAGATATAGATAGATAGATAGATAGATGATAGATAGATAGATAGATAGATAGATAGATAGATAGATAGATAGATTAAAACATTGGCAAAAAAAAACCCTGCCTGTGAGAAGATCCACTGTCTTATTTATAGATGGTACAGCAGCCGTTATAAAGATGCTAAGAGACCAAAAGGAAGCCATGATGCTTTATAAGATGAAGAATACTGTCTTCAGTTCTTTTCCACACATATTATAGGAAAAATGCTAAAAGACAAATACAAAACACCAAAAAGAGACAGAAGTTGTGTGAAAGGACAAAATGGAAATTCCAGGGAGTTTCCAGAAATTCTGGAGTAAAACTTCACTCTAGGAAATCAGCAGTAGAAAAACAGAACCAGTGAGGTCGAGACAGATTAGCAGAGATTATGCAACACAAAGAACAAAAGCAAAAAGATGGAAGGAAAACAGAGACCCTCAGAGAAATGTGGGACACTGTTGACGCAAGCATACATTCACACACAAGCTTCTTCAAATGAAAGGAAAACCTCTCCCTACACATCAGTAAACTCAGTGTCGTCCAAGTGGGACAGGAGTGAAGGTCCTTTCCCACACATACTATAGGAGAAATGCTGAGAGACAAATTCAAAGGAAATACTCAAAGCAGGGGGAGAGGGCCAGGCATGGTTCAGTAGGTAAGCCACTCACTGTGAACTCTGAGGACTGGAGTTCGGAACCCACAGAAAAGTGAGGCAGGCAGTGTAGACCACTATAATCGCAGTACATCGGAGGGAGAGACAGAGGAGCCCCAGGGCAAGCTGCCTAGCTAGACCAGCAGAATCAGTAAGCTCTGGGTTCAAGTGAGAGAGACCCTGCTTCAACACATAAGGTGGAGAGTATTTGAAAAAGGTACCAACACCAATCTCTGTCCTTCACACACATGCACACACACACACGTGAACCCATATGTACATATGAGAACATACACACATGTATACACACCACACACATTGCACATGAGCCTACATGTGCACCTACACACATGAGAACATGTATGTGTATCGCACAGTACACAGTACACATACTGAAAGAATGAGAGAAGCGAAGGAGAACTTGCTCATCACATGCAAGCAATACGATGAACAACTGACCCTCGTCAGAAACAATGGAGGCCAGAAAGCAGTGGGAGGCATAGTGAAAGGCTGGCGCAATGGTCCTTGTCACCTAGTCTAGCGCCTCTTAGAGCCTTATGTGTTGTGGCCTCACCATTCTGTCCCAACTGACTTGGAGCTAATAAAAGCATTTACTTTCTCATAGGTTGATAATCTATGATTTAGGCATTTTTCCTTCCAGTACCCGGAAGAGGAGAATAATAAAACCCGATCAAGTCAAAGGGATGAAAGAAATCAGAGGAGAAATGAAATAGAGACCATCGTACAACAGAGAAAGCGAGACTATCCCAAGCTGGCTCTCTGAGGGAATCATTGGAGCTAATAGGTTCCCACAAGAGTAATCAAGAAAAAGAGATGGCTCAAATTCTTAATGTTTGTAATAAAAGGGGACATTGTACAGGATTGTAGGATGTGAAGAAATAACGGATTTCCCAGGCTTAGTCTAGAATGCGCCTCAGTGGCTGCCCTGTTCTGTCTTCTCTCCACACTGTCCCCAAGAGGGTGTAACCACATGCTGCTCAAAGAAACCTCCAGAAACAGGGAGTTCTCCTCCAAACCTGGCAACCCAGCCAGTCATAGGAATAGTCTATGACAAATGTCCTCTCCATAAAGCTCTAATGTCAGTCGGATTCCTGGCTGGTTGGTGAAGAGTGACCTGAATCCCCATGTTCACGTGACTGCCCTTCAGAGACTTAAGGAGTAGCTAGTGTGTGGAGCAGTTGTCCTTATTCGTAGAATCAGTAGCTATCTCCAATGAAGGCAACTTCCCTTGCCACTCTGTGTCATTGGAATTGAGTGCAGGCCGCAGGTTTGGATAGACATGCTAAGGTAGCTTGCCGGTCTTCCTCACATACAGCTTTCCAAGCCTTTCCTTCACTTTCTCGTCTGTCACCTTGGCCACACTACTGTGCGGAAGCAGAGAAGCAAATGTCACTGTGATTGGCCACATGGGTGGGCAAACACCCTAGAGACGGTGTTGTGAGCTGGTAGAACCTGGGTCACTGAGATCTGGAGAAAAGGGTTCCCACGTCCATGCTGCTTCTCATTGGACTTTTAGTGGAGAGACACAAAATTCTGTTTTATTTAAGTCACAATTATGGCACATCAGACTTAAAGTTAACATTGAGAACTATGCAGGTGAATGTCACATGTTCTGAATCTTCCAGACTCCCCAGAAATCTTTAACAAAGACAGCACAGTACATTCAAAAGGAACCATGGAAGAAATAGTGAGGAGAAAACTTCTTAATTTATCTACATAATTAAGTGAGTGACCTTCAATTAATATGTGGTAATATTCATGAAATGATCATTTAGTCTTTTAGGAAACTTGAGTCACATGGGTTGATGAGCAGGAAAGGGGGGGTAGGTAGAGGGGGAAGGGGAAGAGAGCAGAGAGGGAAAAGGAGGGGAGGAGAGGAAAAGGGAATCGTCTTTACATAAAACTAGGAATTTGTTTAGTAGGAAAGTGATCCACAAGTCACCTCTTTATATTTAATCTCCCACACAAAGGGAAAGACAAAATATCAGTTTTCTACCAGCAACAACCAGTATGTGATCTCTGATACTGGTGTGTGTGTGTGTGTGTGTGTGTGTGTGTGTGTGTGTGTGTGTACCATGTGTGTGCTGGTAGCAGAATAGAGGTCAGATAACCTGGAGCTGGATTTCCGGGTGGCTATGAGCCCCCTGATATATGTATTGGATTCCAAGCTCAGACCCTCTGGGTCTGAGTGAGTACTCTTAACCACCTGGCCAGCAATTCCAGACCCAAGATCTTTAAAAAAAAGATTATTCTAGGGACTCCACTCTCTTTGCCCTCAGAATGACATTACTGCACATTTACAAATCTGACTTTTTCAACCATAAACAATTCCATTCCTCTCATTTCCTGAGAGGTAAGGAAGTAGGCTGGGGGAGACTGAGGAACTGGGATGCCTGTATTTACAGGGTAACTGGTACCAAGAAGAGCAGAGAAGCCATGTGAAACCCAACCCTGGCCAAAGCCCTACACCGCTGTTCAGTGTTGCCGTGTGCCACTCTGTGTTCTGATGGGCAGCTCATGAACTGTGGAATGAGGACTTTCAGACCCATGACATCCAACTCTGTAACCTCGGGCAATTTATTTAGCCCCTCTAAGCCTTGATTTTAATAAATGTAAAGTAGAAGTGCTAACAACCATGTGGAATGTGGTTATAAAGCATAGCATTAGTTAGGAAACAAGTTAGGTTTGGGAGACCAAGCTACTCTCTAGAATTAGGATGGATAATTAAGAAATATGCTGGTTGAGGTTCAGGTTACCCAAAAATCCATGTTTTCCAACATATACTTACTTGGAAATATGATTTTTTGTTGTTTTTATTAAATTCCTTAGTCAGTGAATTATAGTACGCGACAATAATGGGAGAACTATTAGTTTCCATTCTTACATTTTCATAGCCTGTGTTTCCATTTCATGGGCTTGTTGACAGCTGAAAGTGCAGCTCCACGCCACACTCAGCTAGGAGATGGTTGCTTCCCCCCCCCCCACCTGCCCACTCCCCCACCCCCGCCTTTTTCTTTGCCAAAGAGAAAATAGGACAGAAATGTGTTGGCTTGCTGATATTAGCTTCTCTTCTAAGGAAGTCATCCATTAGAAAGCAAACCACAGGGGGCTGGAGGGATGGCTCAGTGGTTAAAAGCACTGGCTGCTCTTGCAGAGGACCCGGGTTCTGTTCCTAGCCCTCACACGACAGCTCACAATTGTTTTGGGAGATCTGACACCCTCTTCTGACCTCCGTAAGCACCAAGCATATATGTGGCCCACAGATATACATGCAGACAAAATGTTCATACATATTAAAAAAACACACACACACATACACACACACCCCCCACACACACATACACATGAACTACTGACACCTACTTATTCTATTCAGAGATTTTCTATAATGACATTTACATAGGCATATATAAAACAAGTATTTTTACATTGCAATAAGTGTGAGTCTTACTTCAATAAAATCCAGTGTTTAGTAGCAGGAGAGATGCTCAGTGATTAAGAGCACTGGCTGCTCTTCTAGAGGACCTGGGTTTGATTCCCAGCACCCACATGATGGCTCACAACTACATAAAACTCCAGTCGCAGGGGATCTGACACCCTCTTCTGGTCTCTGTGGGCACAGTACTCACTTGGTACACAGACATACATGCAGGCAAAGCACTCATATGCATAAATAATAATGATTTTAAAAATTAAAAAAATTGATGTAGCAAAAATAATCAGGACAATCAAAGTTTATGTCTTCTGGTGACTATAAAAAGTTAATTTCAGGCTGGGCAGTGGTGGCGCACGCCTTTAATCTCAGCACTCAGGAGGCAGAGCCAGGTGGATCTCTGTGAGTTCAAGGCCAGCCTGGTCTACAGAGCAAGATTCAGGACAGGCTCCAAAACTACACAGAGAAATCATGTCTCCAAAAACCAAAAAAAAAAGTTAATTTCAGAAAAAAACTGCTTTATTGTATTTTCTCAGAGTCATCTGTCTAAAAAGTATGGACATCAATATTCTTTGGATCATTTGGCTAATTTGGACAATGTGCTACAGGGGTATTCCTCTGCTGCCACCCTGATCCCTGGAATTAATGAAGAAATTACTTTTCATGGAAAAGAGGAATTCCTGTCATCAAAAAGCTTACTTTGAAATAGTCTCTCAGACCACCTAGTCTTGCCAAATGTTCCCAGCTCTAACGATGGACAAAGGGGTCAGGAGGAAAAGTGAGGGTGTCTGAACAGAGACAGGAACTAGATTGCCTGTTACAGTCTACGGACCTCTGCTCTGTGGACATGTAATATAAAAATCGGCCAGAGCCGTGAGGTTTCCAGTGGTTTGTTAGAACAGGAAGTGAACCCAGGGCAAGATGCTACACTCTGAAGATGAGCCCGGCCTCAGGGAGCAAGCAGGGAGAAAGGGAGAGAGTAAATAAATGTCTCCAGGGAAGTCTGATGAGGCGCAACAGGGTAGGTGGGAGATGGCCCTTCCACCAGGAGCAAAGTCATTCCGGGAGAGCTGCTGTGTCCTCCCGGGAGCAAAGGGCCGCCTGCGTGCCTTTGGCAATTCTACCATGCTGAGTCATCTGATTCTAGAGTTTCCATCCATGTAGTAACAGTATTTTCAGGAACTGGTTCTCTTGTATCCCAGGTCAAAGGTTACGTTAACAGAAAGAGACAAAACCAAGGTCTGTAAGCTGTGTTTTTGCTTGTTTGTTTTGTTTTGCCTTTTCTTTTCTTTCTTTTTTTTCTTTTTTTTTTTTTTTTTTTTTTTTGTTTTTTCGAGACAGGGTTTCTCTGTGTAGCTTTGCGCCTTTCCTGGAACTCACTTGGTAGCCCAGGCTGGCCTCGAACTCACAGAGATCCGCCTGGCTCTGCCTCCCGAGTGCTGGGATTAAAGGCGTGCGCCACCACCGCCCGGCTTCTTTTTTTTTTTTTTGGTCTCATTTAATGCTGTTTGAAGATTTATTTATTCATATTTTATGTGGGCAAGTGTGTTTCTACACATATGTCTTTGCATCATGTGTGTGTGTGCTACCAGCAGAGGCCAGAAGAGGGTGTCAGTTCCTCTGGAACTGGAGCTACAGGTGGTTGTGAGCTGCCATGTGGGTGCTGGGAATCAAACCCAGGTCCTCTGAAAGAGCAGCCAGTGCTCTTAACTGCTGAGCCATCTCTCCAGGCTCAAGGCTGTGTTCCTATCATCTCGACACAAGGTCTGAGGAGCTCTGAAGGACAAGGTTTGTCCCTAGAAAGAATGAGATGATAAATATCCAGCTGTCTCAAGGAATTTTCCTGTCGAACCTGCCCTGAGGTCATGTCAGTTTTCTGTGCTTGCTGTGTGTGTGTGTGTGTGTGTGTGTGTGTGTGTGTGTGTGTGTGTGGTTTTTAAAACATAAATATCACCAGCCAAATAACTAAGATTTAAGATTTAATTTCTCTCTGAAAAGGCAGTGTGTTATTCAGGTATCACTGGGAAGACTGGAGATTACTTCATTCCCCCATTCCCGATTACCCCCAAACCTTTTGTATCAAGCTCTTTTCTGAAGCTTTTGCAGCCCTGATTTCCTCCAGGAAAGGGAGATGTTCATTACCAAGGTTCTGGTAACATAAAGTCATCCCTATATTCTTAGCCCTGCCATGATATTGGTAATTTCATCAACAAGAAGAGCCCAGAGTTGCTGTATCCATGTGTGGCAGAGACAGGGGACTTGAAGAAACTCTCCAGAGCACCAAGGCTCAGCACAGGCCTTTTCCCTAAGCAGTTTTGTTTGTTTGTTTGTTTGCTTTTGGGAAAACATTTCTCTGCATAGCCCTGGGCATCCTGAAACTAGCTGGGTAGACCAGGCTGGCCTTGAACTTAGAGATCCACCTGCCTCTGCCTCCTGAGCCCTGGGGGAAAGGTGTGTACCACCATGCCCGGCTTCTCTATGCTGTTTTTAAAAAGAATTTTCTCATAAAGAAAATTCTACTTGAAGAGGGAAAGAATGGGAGTGGAGAGGCAGATCAAAGGCTCCTTCAGCAAACAAAGGGAAGTCTAAAGTCAAGATGGATGGAAGAATTTGTATTTAAAACGTACTTATTTGTATAGATTAGTAGTAGTAGTGCTGTGTGCATGTGTGGTAGGGTTGTATGAGTTCTGGAGTGTATGAGTGGAGGTGGCGGGACAATTTTCAGGAGTGGATTCTCTCCTCTCACCTTGTCGAGTCAAGGTCTTGCTGTTTCGGCCAGGCTGTACTCCTGGCTAGCTGGCTCTTGAACTTCTTAGCCATTCTCCTGTCTCCATCTTCCTTCTCACCCCAGGAGTCCTGGGATTGCAGATGTATGCCATCGCATCCAGCTTTGTATGTGGATTCCAGGGATTGAAATCAGGGATTAGGTTTGTGGGGCAGATTTTCCCTCATGGAGCCATCTTGCTGGCCCTGAAGAGAAGGTTTGTGACCCGTCAATGCTATCCACTTGGGAACGGGGAACAGCAGACCTCCTGTAAAGATCCACGGGGCTTGGAGTCAGAGTCTTGGCCCCACATGTTCCCAGCTCTGAACTCCTAGTCCTTCCCAGTCCCTCCAGCCCCCCTTCAGGCTCTCAGAATCGTGACAGCGCTGTGCCAATCACTTCCCTTTTTGCCTAAGCTGGTTTAAGCAGACATTCCTTACTCAAAAGCAAAGGCACACTAATAAAATCAGTGTGTGTTTGTGCTTTACACAATTAGCACCACAGACTCCTCAAAAGTGGAAACAGACCTTGGACATCACCAGCTCCGCTGATAAACCAGTGCTTCCGGCGTGCAGGGCCCCCTGAAAAGCTGAAGGGCATGATGTAAACAAAGAAGACGTAGACCTTGGCTGTGTGGAGTTTGTAGTTACTGGAAAAACCATCAACATTTGCTAACTGGTATCTTTACAGAAAGGTAACACCCAGAGTTAGTGTGATGACCTAAGTCAGTCTGGGGTTTCCCTGAAGGTCCCCCTGAGGACACAGAAGGTGAGCTGGTTCTCAGCATAGAAACAGTGTGTATAAAACCATGGACGTGAGATATAGCTGGGCAAGTTAACAGAACAGAAAGACAGCAAAGGATGACGGGCTGATAAACCAGGGCCCTTATGGGACGTTTTAGGTTTGTTGCTGTTATTTTTTTGTTTATTTATTTATCACTTTTGTAGTGGCGGGGATTGAACTTACGCTCTTGCACATGCTAGGTAAGTGTTCTACCACTGAGCTACATTCCCCATCCCACCCATTTATTTTGAGACAGGGTCCTACTGAATTGCTCAGGCTACCACTGAACTTGTGATCCTCCTGCCTCAGTCTCAGAAGTAGCTGGGATCACGGACCTACCTTTATGAAACATTTTGTAAGCCAGGGTGACAAGGGGATCACTGAGCTCCTGTTTAAGTTGTGGTCGGTAGTGGGCGGAAGCTGGGGATTAGGCTGTCTGACTCCAAGGCCAATTAGAAGATTTTATAATAAGGCGTTCTAAGAATTCCTTACTTATTTCTAAAGTTTAACACATGCTAACTATAGAGCAAGGGGCATTTAATACTAGCAGCAAAAGCACCTTGGAAATGCCCCTCAGGTTATACAGTCTGCATAACACATGGAAGACTTGTATGTCATGGAATTAATTCCAGGAACTAGATATTTTCAAAATGCCTTCTAGCATTAAGGTGCTCTAGCATGCCATAGAAAATGTAGGATTGCTGGGCAGTGGTGGCGCACACCTTTGATCACAGCACTCTGGAGGCAGAGGCAGGAGGATCTCTGTGAGTTCGAGGCCAGCCTGGTCCACAGAGCAAGTTCCAGGACAGGCTCCAAAGCTACACAGAGAAACCCTGTCTCGAAAACAAACAAACAAACAAACAAAAAACAAAACCCCAACCAACCAACCAAACAAACAAAACACAAACAAAAAAAGAAAATGTAGGACTACAGTCAAAATCTGTACACTAAGGACCTCCTGGCCAACCAAAATGTTGGCTACTTGCCCAATCCTTACTACATGAGTTGAAGATTGAAGGTATTTATGCTCAGAAAATATCTCTGAAAATGCTATCAGGATATATAATCTAAATAGCTCATAGTTATAAAAAAATCAATAATTAATAATCACCCCAAATGGAAAGAATCATACCAGACAAGGGAGACATTACTCTGATTATCTGCAGTGTCTTAGAGGGTAGGAGCTGAAGGACTCCTTGCTAACCCACTCTGTAAGGTCGAAGTCACCCTACCACCAATTTCCTTACAAGGAAACAGCAGGACAATAATTCACATCAGTACAGTTGTAAAATTCCTCAACAAAACCTTCGCACATCCACCTAGCAGTGCTTAAGAGAATCATCTGCTCCGACAGACAGCTCAGATGTCAGGTACAGCTCAAGATTTTCAAATCAGTTTATGAGTCAGTCACATGAACGGGCTCCAAGG
The DNA here is from genome assembly GCF_004664715.2 of Peromyscus leucopus. Classification (NCBI taxonomy): domain Eukaryota; kingdom Metazoa; phylum Chordata; class Mammalia; order Rodentia; family Cricetidae; genus Peromyscus; species Peromyscus leucopus. The sequence continues at coordinate 45,082,504 of NC_051080.1, forward strand.
AGATTTCATATCATCATATTAAAAGATTCAAAACAGCATTTGACAAAATCTGACACCTGTTCATGAGGAAAACTTTCGGCAAATTAGGACTAAAAGAGGTCTTCCTAACTGAGAAAGAAGAGCTTCAGAGAACCCATAGCAGCCTCACACTTCAGGGCACAAGGCCAAAGCTTCCTCACCAAGATCAGCGACTAGGCAGGGATGGTGCCTCACAACACCGCTCTCCAACATTCCTGGGACTACTAGCTAACTCAGTAGAAAAGAAAAGAGATACTGAAAGGAAGAAGAAAAACCCTGTTTTCAGATAGCATGATCCTGTGCGACAAGAATCAGCAAGCTCTCCCTGGGGCCGATGGCGATCGCAGTAAAGCGGTGAGATACAGGTCAGCACACAAACGGACTGCTTTCTTACATTCTATATCTCAGTGAACAAGCAAGATTCGAAATTAACAGCACGATACCATTCACATTAGCACCTCCTCAAATGAAACACTTAGGTATCAGTACAACTAAATATGTACCAAATACGAGAAAGACGCTAAAACTCCAGTGAATGGAGTCAAAGAACGAAAGGAGGAAGAGGCATTCCGTGTACAGAGACGAGAGGTGACAGCGTGAGTCTCTCTACTCTCCAGCACTTGATCTCAGCACCACGTGCATCGCTGCAGCCCTGGCTCCGAACACAGCTCGTGTGGTTCGCACTGTGCATGCTGTCCCTCCACACAACACCAGCACCGCCTGAGACGCTTCCCTGCGGATTCCAGGCCGTTGCAGGTTATGAACTGTGGTGGTCTGACTGTACATACAAAGATTTTGTCCTTACGGAAAAACAACGATTTAATTCCAGAAAACAGAGACCGAATACTTGCTTGCCATCATTCCTCAGCATGTATGAATCAGTGTATCTTCAGATTGAATTTTACTACAACGTCCAATTTAAAAAATTGCTGTTTGAATTGTTGACTTGAAGAGTTTCATTAAAATCATTAAGTGAATTTTGGCTTAGGATTAAAGACAGAATTCCCAACAATTTTTGAAATGGCCTTAAACATCTGCCATTTTGTACTACACGTTTATGCAAAGTCATGTTCTCAGCATTGATGGTTATAAAATCAAAACATCAATTAACTGAAAAATATTGAAGATACTCGACTCACAGCAGTATCAAATGCTCAGCCAAGATTTAATTTTATGTATTAACAAACAAGGACATCAATCTCACTAGTAACAAATTTGCTTTCATCTTTCATGAATGGTATAATTATCTGTGTACCAAGGAATTGTTTTTTTTAACAATGAACTTCCTTATGAATTTTAAATCTTGAAATGCTCTGTTTGCACACCTATTTTATATACCTATAGACCTGCGTCACACTAGATTCTGTGAGGAAAGGTGTTCCAAGTAGGAAATGTTTAAGTAACTCTGACCTATAGATGCAATAGACTCCACTCGAAATCCTGGACATTTAGGACTTGGTCACTGGATGCCCACAAAGTGGCCAGGAGGTTCATCTAAAGAGGCCACAGGCCTGGAATAGCCAGCATGATTCTGAAAGGAATGAACAAAGGCTAGGCCTGCGTGGAATCGTTAAAGAACAAACAAAAACTATTCCTACAAAAAAGGCTCACCAGCTTGAAGTAAAATGGAAACTCTAACTGCCCTGGAAGATAATGGAGGAGAATCTAGGCGAGTGCTGCCATGCTGGGCTTTTAGATCCAAATCCAGAAGCATGACTCATGAGAGAGGTACTTGATAAAACCATTAAAATCATTTTTATTATTAAAAAAAAAAAAACCTCCTAGAGTAAGAGAGACGGTTGAGCAGTTAAGAGCACTTGTTGCTCTTCTAGAGGACCCGAGTCACCCGCATAGGATGGCTCACAACCCGGAAGCTCCAGCTCCAGGATATCTGATGCCTTCTTTCGTCTTCTGTGGGTTCATGTCTGTGTGCACACACATGACATGTTCACACATACATATGCACAAATGAAAACTCAATTAAAATGAAGAAGAAAACTTCTTATGGGACTGGAGAGATGGCTCAGCAGGTGAGGGGCTCGCATGCAAGTGTGAGCCCTGAGTTTGATCCCAGCCCCCCAGGTGAAAACTCCCCAGATGGCAGCCTGCCTGAACCCCAGTGCTAGGGAAGCTGAGGCAGGCAGTTCTGGGGTCCCACTGGCCAGCCAGTTTTGAAAAATCAGTGAACTCCAGGTTCAAAGAGAGATGCTGTCTCAAAAATTAGGATGAAAAATAATTGAGGAGGACACCTAATACCAATCTCTGGCCGCTGAGTGAGCACACGCACACACACACACACACACACACACACACACACACACACACACACACACACTATGTTCTGTGGAAATCAGTTCAACAGAATGAGAAGGAAGTTACAAACTTGTTTCTGAGAAAATATTTGCCAAAGACACATCTGAAAGAGCACTGTTATCCAAAATACTCAAAGACCTTTCAAAACTCAGCAAAGAAAGAAACCTTAGGAACTGCCCAGGGAAATTAAGCCAAAGAATGTGCAACCCCAGAGTGCACCTGATCCTGCTGCACACAACACCCAGAGTGCACCTGATCCTGCTGCACACAACACCCAGAGTGCACCTGATCCTGCCGCACACAGCACCCAGAGTGCACCTGATCCTGCTGTACACAACACCCAGAGTGAACGCTAGTCCTACTATGCACAACATCAAGAGTGAGCCTTATAAACACAATGGAGTTGGGGAATTAGGTGTCTATGTAGAGTCAACGTAACAATGTCACCATGTGAAAACTGATAATGGCAGAGGGTACAAAGGACAGGTACGTGGGAGACCATGTCTGTCTTCTTAATTTTTCTGTGACTCCAAAACTGCTCTTACAGAATTAAATCTAGACTGGGGAAATGGCTGAGTGGTTAAAGTCCTTTCCACATGAGCCAAAGGATCAGGGTTCAGATCCTCAGCATGTATGTAAATGCCGGGTGGTTGTGGCAGTCTGCTTATAGTTTCTGCCTCAGAAGGAGGGGACGAGGGATCCCCGGAGCAAGCTGGTTAGCAAGACTGGGCATATTGGGTTTGCCTGGGGGACTCTGCCTCAAAGCGTAGGTTCAGGAGTGATGGAGGAAGACCCTTAATTAAGACTTTTAATTAACTTCAGGCCTTCACAGGCACGTGCACACATGTGACTCTCTGAACACACAGAAAAGGAGAAAATGAAGAAGAACTTTTAAAAATTGGTTTTTAAGAGCTGGGGATGCTGTTTCGTTGGCAAAGTACTTAGTCAGCATGCACAAAGCCTTGGGTTCAACCCCCAAATCTGTAAACCAGGCATGGTGGCATAGACCTGTAATCTCAACACTCAGGAGGTAGAGACAGGAGGATCAGAAATTTGAGGCTAGTCTGATATACATGAAATCTTGTCTTTACATTTTTAAAATTGTTAGAAAAGATCATCCCCTCGTCTATTCACAGCTTGCTCTTCAGAAAGTTTTGTCTGTTTAAAAACTGGAAAATGATGTCTGTACCATTCAAGCTATTTAACACGTTTCCCTTTCCCTTGTTCAAACCCAAACCGAGTCCTTGTCATAGGATCCATGTGCTGGAATAGAAGCCACTTGTTCTTCCCGGGAAGGTGCTCGCAGGCCTGGCAGAGTTAGGCCTCCTGCTCCCCAGCGGCGGCGCAGCAGGGCAGCCCCGGGAGACTTGATTAATGGCATCCTCTGCACAGCTAATCAGCAGACCGTTTTAAGAGCTCACGCCCTGGGGTTTGTTCCTTCCGGGCCATCATTTTCTTTCCTTGCCGCCCCCATTAAGGTGATGCTTCTCTTCGCTGTTCTCACAGTTCCCAGGCCTACAAGGAACCTTTCTCAGCCTCTTGCCTCGTGAGTCGCTGAGGGTTTGGATGCAAGTGCACAGAATGCAGGGTCCGTGCAGGTTTCTGCTTCTTTGGCCAAGCAGCCCCCAAAACAAAATGAAATATAAAACAGAGAGAGGAGATCGAGTTGACAGAAAGATTCATTTTACGGTCCAGCTTCCAAGAAGGCCTTGTGGACAGTGCAGATTTTCAGAATAATCACCCTACAGAAGAGAACTGAGAGCATCTCATTCACAGCCCCAGGGCCTGAAAGATGCATTATTCTGGACGGGTCAGGTGGAAGCGGCCTCCTGTGAATGCAGCCTTCTGAAGCAGTGTTAGGCTGTCCATGTTTTAAAGGGCCCTCTGACATCAGAAATTTCAAACAAGATTTGGCTCTCAAGGAGCAACATTATATCCTCACAGGTGTGGAATAATCAGACATCTAAAAAGGCATATTCTCTAAGCCAGATGCATGGGTGACAGGAATACAAGGGGACCACTTTGCCTGGCCCGTGGACTCTCTGGTTCAGGGTGGGCATTCTGAACCAACGTGGTGGGCTTGTGAAATCATCTCAGCCGCCCTAAAGGAAGCTCTGGGAAGTTTTTACTCTGGGAAATGTTTAAGCTGAGTGATATATATCCTTGGAAATGCTAACATTTAAAAATTATAAAATATTATAAAACAAAACCCTAAGCAAACATTTCACCCACTCTATTATGGCAAACATGCTTTCTTTTAACCTTCAATTTGATAGAGCATAATAACAAATCATAGGTACAGTAGTACTGTGACTGGGTGGGATTCCCACTGCCTGTCTTGCTGTACAAGGACTTCACTAGGATTCCATCATCCAGTTTTCACAGCAGCACATGTAGTATGAATCACAACTCCAGACTGGACAAAGGTGAGTCTTGGTGTGGCATCCACGTTGCATGAAGTGCCTGGTGCCAGCAAGCTCTGGCAAGGGTTGTCGCTCAGATCCAGAACTTGGAGAAACCAGACATGGGTTCTTTTCTTTCTGTTCACTGTAGACGAATGGATACCTCTAACCAGCTTCTTGGTCTCTTCCAATTGCAGCCTAAATTCCAATAATTCTTCTGCGTTGATAGTCCACCATTTCCTGACTGCAGTCAGTCCCTTTGCTCTGAGTTTCTCTATCATAAACAGCATCATGTAAACACCTCTGGTCACTGCGTTTTCTTCCTGATGGGAATAATCCTCAGGACTTGTGGCTATGAAGATTATTAAGCTTGTCAATAGACTTTCTCTTCAGATGTTCAAATGAGCTGTAATTATCTCGTTGTCAGTAACAAGAACTAAACACACTATTTTTTTGCAGGTGTCTTGGCACTAAGCATAGTGTGTGTGTGTGTGTGTGTGTGTGTGTGTGTGTGTGTGTGTATAGTGTTTATATTGTTTATATTTATTTTATTATTCTTAGTTTAAGAGTCCAATAAATTATTGTTGTTTGTAGTTTTGAAGAAGCTGAACATTGGTGTGTATATGTGTATGTGTGTGTGTGTGTATACACTCATATTTTCTTGTCTCTAAATTCTACCTGATGATTGCTCCTATTGTGACCCAGAATTTGATCTTTCATAAACAGCTTTACACAATTTCAAAACTGGTCTCATTTTCTCCCCCAATTCCTAATTTGTCATGGTGAGGTCATCCTTATTGTCATTATTGTGGTGCATTAGCTCCTTGTTATTCTCTGGTGCAGCCCCTTCCCAGCCACTGGGGCTCATCAGAAAAATCTGTTACACTGTCTGGCCACCTTTGCACCCCCTATCATGCATACATATCCAGTTAGACACTCTTTAAAGATTTTGGATCCGAAGGAAGGAATGAGCTCATCTTTAGATACACTGTTCTACTGTTTCATGTAACTGCCTGGTGAGCAAGGGCCCCACAGCACCTGCGCCATGAATGAAGGACCAGCAGAATCCACTGCCCGTACCTGGAGATGACCCACCAACAGGCAAACAACCAGCCTGGAACAGCAGTAGAGGAACGACAGCCAATAGTATATCACAAGCAGCTGCTAACTACGACTTCTCACTGTTTACCAGAACATGAAATCCCAAAGCAGACCCGTGCCGTAATCTGCCCCATACACAGGTGAGAATGCACACGCTTACACACATGACTGAATTTACCCATACTTGTACGTGAAAATGCAGATCATTTCCAATTCATTCAGTTGTTTTCTCCCTCACAAAGCTTCCAGATGATTCACCGTGAAAACAAATCCTGCTCATATACAGATGGCTTCTTATTCATAAATCCTTAAAATTCATTTACTGTATTACTTATTGAGTCCTGACCAGATGGAGTTTTACATGTTATTGTCAATAAGAAATGGTATGTCGGTAAGCTGGTATTTATTAAGTGTTCAGTGTGTTCTAGCTACTGCACTGAGAACATTATAGACTGATACAAAGGGAAGACGCCATCTCCACTTGATTTTACGCAAACGTTAATAACCTTCCTAAGCTCATACAGTTAATAAATGATAGCAACTGGATTTGAATCAAGTTGTTTTGAGATTGTGGATCACGTGATTGATCCCACATGACCCACAAATAGGCAGAGCTTTCCAGTACCCACAGCTGGATAGCCAAATGTTTGTTGAGTCTCTTGAGGTGCCAGCCTGCCACCAGGTCCTGTGTGGGGGCCGTTGGCAAGAATGATGGATGGACCAATGGGCATTAGAAAGAAGACAGGGCCCTGTGTCGTGGGGGAGATTCAGGCAACACGTATCACAAGTTTAGGAGCCCTTCCCGTCTGCTAGACTGCAGTTTGTGTCTTTGAGACCACAGTACTGTTATTATCAAGTAGAGAGGGAGCGCATTGGCAAGACTACTCAGAAAGCCATTCTGCACAGAGCAGGGAAACCCTAAAATTATAAGTCAAAATCATTTCTCCAGAATATGAGGCTACTGTGTTGGCTGGGAAGTGAGGCAGAGAGTTTTCATCCCAGCTCTGAGAATCAGAGTGGTGGTGTCTTCCCTGAGACAGACCTCTTAGGAAGATAAAGGCAGCCTTTCCCTCATCCAGCTGCTATCAGCATCTGGTGGAAAGTATTATGAGACAACTTGTTCCTCTAGGAAGGTTTTTGTCCATATTAGTTGCTCCTGCTCCAAAACTTGCAAAAAACAAAATGAATTATAAAAGATAATATTCTAGAGAATATTCAGATGGACTATTTTAGTCAGAATCTATCCTTAAATATGAAACAAATGGAAACTACTGAAAATTTAAAATGTGGGCTGCAGAGATGGCTTGGGGGTAAAAAAGATCTGAACTTGGATCCCCAAAGTCCCTGTAAAAGCTGAATGTGGCAACTCACATCTGTAATCCCGGCACTCCTCCTGTGAGATAGGAAGATGGACAGGGGAATGCCTAAGCTCAAGAGGAGTGAGTCTGGAAGATCCAAAGACACAGAGACCCCATCTCGAACAAGGCAAGAGGAGAACTCACAGCCATGCGTGCGCACACACACACACACACACACACACACACACACATACATACACACACACATACACATACATACACACACACACACACACACACACACACACACACACACACTAAAAAAATGCTTCAGGCAGTTCCAGCTTGGGGAGATGGCTTTATGAGTAAAGGTGCTTTTGGCCAGGCCTGACAACCTGGATTTGATTCCCGGAACCCACACAGTGGAAGGACAGACAACTCCCAAAACTCCTACATGTCCTGCCATGTAGGGAAGGGCCACACACTTCCCTACACACAAATTATAATAATAATAATAAATAAAAGCAAATAAATAATGTTTGGGGAAATAAACAAAAACGCCGAACATTTCCTCATTGATGGAGCTGGGTGGGGAGACTGGAACTCACCGACTGCCCCAGTCCATGTCTGTGCATCTAGAACGTCCCACATTCATATGAAAGACATGGTGGGCTCTTCTGTCTGCTTGTTCCCAATGACCCCTCCCCTCTGTGCTCAGCTCTGTCCCAGGGTGCTGGATACTGCAAACTACGACCCCCAGAATCCTCCAGAATCGCCCATTATCCTGCCAACTTGCAGTTGGAGCTTCTGTGACAGCCATCCTGGTTCCAGCAGGACACTTAGGAGATGAAGAAACCGAGTCCGGAGAGCTCAGCCAGCTCTACCTGGATCCCAAGGCACCTTCTCCGCTCGCGGCCCTGGCCTTCCGGTGCGGGAGGCGTCACGCTCTCTGCACTGTCCCTTCTCCCATTTTGCAGGTTCCAACTAAACTCCCTTTGTTTGACGTACCTAATACGGTTCTGTTTTCCTCATTAGAATTTTATGGCGACTATTAATCAAAACAAAACAAAGACCTGACTGAACAAGAAACCACTTTCTTATGATTGGAATCACAGTCAGCCCAAACAAAGCCCATGACATACAGTCCGATTGTTTTGCAAGCCTCTTCAGGGTGTGCACATTCCCTGTGACAGTCTGCATTTACATAGAGTTCACAAGTTTTCTGATGATAAAGGATGTCTCCTCACAGAATGCCAATATAACGTTGCAAGTTGCTAGAAGTTTAGGAAATCAAAATACAGTGGATTGTGTACAGCACTAAGCCCTCACCCCCAATCCGGCTGCTAGCAAGGCCAACAGAGGGAAGAGAGACCTGTTCCTGGAGCGACCTTGCAAGGCTGCAGCTTGAAGAATCCTCCACATGGATGACAAGAAGGACTGTGTTGAGTTTTGTCAAGTCTAGGTTTCTGAATCTGTGGCTCACTATCTCACTGGTGACCAGCATTTCAAGCTTGACCTGCCTTCCATTTCCAAGCCTTCTTTATGGTGAAGGTTTAGAATGGCATTTTTGGACAGTCTTGGCAAGACCTCCAGGAAGTAGACAATGCAAAACCTACCAGGCTTCTCAATGGCATGAAAAGATATTTTCTAGAAAGAAGCGGGAGGGCTGGGCAGACGGCTCAGGTGGCAAAACCCTTGCTGCTCTGGTTTGTTCCCTGTTGCTGTGATTAAAAAAACTGACCAAAAGCAATGTGGGAAGGAAAGGGTTAAGTTCATCTTCTAGCTTACAGTTCATCATGAATGGAGCTCAAGGCAGGAACCTGGAGGCAGGATCTGATGCAGAGGCCGTGGAGGGGTGCTGCTTACTGACTTGCTTCCCATGGCTTGCTCAGCCTGCTTTCTAATAGAACCCAAGACCACCCAGCCTGGGGTCAGGTCTTCCCATAGCAATCGTTAATCAAGACACTGCCCCACAGACATGCCTACAAGCCAATCCGATGGGAGTGGTTCCTCAACTGAGGTTCCTCTTCCTGAATGTCTCCAGTTTGTGTCAAGTCAACAAAAACTACCCAGCACACTTGCTGTGCAAGTATGTAGACATGAATTTGAACTCCCGGCACACACAGCATCTCACACCTGTAATTCCAATGCTAGGAAAGTAGAGACATGAGATTCCTGGACATCACTGGCCAACCAGTCTTGCCAATTTGGTGAGCTTCAGATGCCGTGAGAGACCCTGTCTCAAAAAGGAAGGAAGAATAGCAACTGGGAAAGACTCCGGGCGTCAATCTCTGGTCTCCACACACATGCACCTGCACGCACATGCACATTCACAGGTGTGGTAGTTTGAATGTAAGTGGCCCCCATAATCTCGCAGGGAGTGGCACTGTTAGGAAGTGTGGCTTTGTTAGAGTGGGTGTGGCCTTGTTGGAGGAAGTGTGTCACGTGGGGGTGGGCTTTGAGGATTCCTATATTCAGGATACCACCCAGTTGACTTCTGTTGCCTACAGGATGTAGGACTCGCAGCTGCTCCAGCACCACATCTGCCTGCGAGCCGTCATGCTCCCCGTCATGATGATAATGGACTGGACCTCTGAACTGTAAGTGAGCCACCCCAATTAAATGTTTTCTTTATAAGAGTGGCCGTGATCATGGTGACTCTTCACAGCAATAAAAACCTTAACTTAGAAAACAGGGAAAGAAAAGGAGAGAAAGAACCATTGAACACTTACAGGTTAGAAGGGTTCTTGAAATGGTGGAAAATTCAAGATTATACCCAGAATGTGCTGTTCTTCAAGGGAGGCTTGGGGTCAAGAGCTGCAGAATTCTCCAAGTGGATTCAAAGATGCCAACCTCACAGGGGAGGAGGCCAGGGAACCAGCCACACAGGGGACTACCAACTGAGTTCAACAAGGGGAAAATTCTGGAAATACCTGTCTGTTCGCCTCCCAAAACCCTGGAAGAAAATTGAACTCAGGGGCTTGTTGACCTTCCTGGGGGCAGTTTGCCTAGCAGATTTTAATTTCCTTTTTGATCAACTGACAAAAAAACAATGTTAGCTCTACAATTATCCCTAACAAAGTGTCATTTACTTGTCGTGAGACTGCTATGGCCAGTCAATTGTTTCTTTGTTCTCAGCTCAAATAATAAGGGAAGGAAAAAACTACCTCCTGTGCACGGAGAACTGAAGCTGGGCTCCGTCTAGCTGCCAGCTCGGCCTGTTTCCACCCTTTATATAGAAGCTGGCCTTTGTGATGCCATTGGCAGCATCCAAGCCAGCTGTCCTTCTACTGATCCCTCCTGGTTGCTGCTGGCTTTTTGTCCCATGGTCCTGATGGGCCCAAAGCTGTACCGTATACAAAACATTTGTATTGCTGCTCTCGAGCTGAAAACAGCTTCCATGGATTAAAAATAAACTCACCAGAGTGGGGTACCAACACTCACAGCCCCGCCTTCTTTTAATAACGCCAGACAAATCTATCATCATCTCTTTTTATAAACCCCATTACTTCTTCAGAATTAGCTCAATCAATTCACTATTCCTCTTGTTTACTTCAACCGTGAGACGCACACGCTGGAAAGGGCAAATAATTGATAAACTCTAGCAGCCTGGAAGTTCTTCTCTATTAACTTTGACTTGTACATAACAGGAACACCATGAGTTGAGTAATCCTCATCTCACAAGGGTCATGGAATGGTCTCCTTAGAGAGGGGCCACTTTAGAATGCGCAGAAGGGTCAAATAAGTCACTCTCTGGGATGTGGGCCTCTGCATCCCTGTGGCAGCCCCACAGCTAAGGGCCCTGTGTCCTAGAGGGGTTCCACCAGCTCCCAAACAGCACCATCAGCTAGGGGCCAAGTGCCTAACCCCAAACCACAACACAACCATTCCCTTTTGATCCTTAGATAAAGCTACTGTGTCTGTCCAGGCTGCCTCCCACCCATAACGTAGACAATGCATTCGACGTGCTCCCCACAGTGGGCACAGTTCTTTAAGGAGGTAGTTTGTGACTTTCAAGGACGTGGCATTGTGATAGGCACTGAGGCCGTCTGTGCAGCAGAGGACACTGTAGTTCATTCAATGCAGAACGAGGCTTGAGGGCCAAACCCTTCCATCACCTCCACCCCGACTCAGGTCACTCGGAGCCATTTCTCCTTATGACGACTTGATGGCTCCTCACAACTCTCCACAACAATGTCTCCATTCAGCCTGCCCTGTGACATGGTTCAAATACTCCAGCAAAAACAGGAGACAGAGTGTACCATTCCTTCAACATGGAGCCCTGCAGCGGCTTCACTTGGAACAAACCCAAGTCTCTGAAGCCCATCTGGGCTTCTCCCAAGTCTGGGGACACCTTCCGACTTCCTCCCCACTTACTCCTTTGGATCCCACTAAAACCCCAAGCAAAGCCCTCCCCAGGTCTGAGCGCTTCCCTCTCGGGAGACCTCACTCCAGGCATCTGCTCATCCAGCACTCACATCCTTCGGATCTTCACGCAGCCTTAGCTTCTCAATGACGTCTCCTCTGATTGCTGAAGTTAAAATGACAGTGTATCCGGGCACTCCTTAGTTTCCTTTTGGCTTTTCATTTTCCTTCAACACCTATCATGTTCATATCTTACTCATCTTCTAAAGCTGCCTCTCCCACTTGCCATGGCGAACACTGATACCCAATACATGATCAACACACATTTCTTGAGTGGATCGAGAGAGAGGGAGATATCTGTGCAGTGTCTGGGGAACGCACAGAGGAAGCAGGCTTTTAGTCTAGCCTAGGTGATGCATTGGGAAGGACAAACATTCAGTTACTTCAGTCACACCTTCTCGAGATAAACATTCTTCATGAAAATTCCACAGAGATTATTTTTAAAACCATTTACTAGGTGGCTAGAATAATTTTTATCCCAGAAAAGGTCAACATATTTGAGTCTCATTTCCTAAAAGAAAAAAATGCATAATTCATGCTAAGTTTAATAATCTCCTTAACATTCTGACAGGGAATGACTGGGTGACCCAGTCTGTATGTAACAGAAGATGTTTGTGGGTACAAACTGTTTCATTACACAGTCCTAGACACTCTTGCTCGAGAGACTGAACCCATTTGGATCACGTCCTGTATCAGTGTGTGCACACCTAGGCTTAGCTCAAAAGCTTTCCCAGGAGTGGCTCAGGCAGTAACTCACATCTGGTCTCAGTGGGTGCACACCCCAAAGTTTTCCACAAACTGTTCTGTCAATAGAGAAGGAATCTAGTTGTGGAGAAGCTATCTTCTTGAGTGTAGCTTCCCCACATGCACCAGGAATGCACATGTATGTAAACACACACATATGCACACGTGGAAGAGAGGAGGAGAGAGGGAGAGAGGGAGGGAGGGAGGGAGAGAGAGAGAGAGAGAGAGAGAGAGAGAGAGAGAGAGAGAGAGAGAGAGAGAGTATGCCGAGGCACCCCTAGGCTATGAGTTTCTGAAATAGACTCCAGCAAACACCCTGCACTGAGACAGATTGACAACATACATGCTTTCAAACAACTGAATGGCAAACATCCCACACTGCGTCATCTGTCTTCATCCTTGTTTCTTCACAGTTAGTAATAGTTTCTGTTCCCATGCTGACAGCATTAGCTGACAAGACAAGCATTTGTTATGATATATGTATATGATATAAATAATGTATATATCATATGTGTGTGACCTTTTTAAAGGAAAACAGTTTTCCTCTTCTTTTTGCATATGCCCCTGTGTGTGCACTGGTGTTTGCATGTATGTGGGCACACACACGTGCAGTGTGAGCACACACATGTCCAGTGTGAGTGTGTGAAGGTCCAAAGCTGATGTCAGGAGTTTTTTTTTTTTTTTTCCCAGTTCTCCATCTTATTAATTGAGGCAGGGCATCTCAATCAAATCCAGAGCTCACTAACGGAGCTAGTCTAGCCAGCCAGCTTGCCCTGGATCTCCCGTTTCCATCCTTCGAAGAACCACAGGTGGGCTGCTTATGCCCACCTGGCATTTACATGGGTCCTGGGGATCTGAACCCCAGGGTCTGAACACGCCAGCATGGTAAGGGCTCTACCTGCCAGGCCCCGGCCCTCTGACCATGTTTTAACACCATTCGGAAGGACACGTATCTACCCCACTGCTTTTGCATAGAAACAGTAACTCTCCCAGGAAGCTTTTCAGTATTTAGTAACAAGTTTGGGGAGGTTGTAAGCACTGCTTGGGGGGGGGGTCTCAGGTCTAGTGGAGGGGTTCAGGGAACCACAGGCTTGGTCTCTGTAGTCTGTGCTCAGTAACTAAATCATTTGCTAGTCGCCATGGCTTCCCAGGGTCCTTGCACTTTTATTATAAGGCATGAGGGATATTGGGTGACACGCAGCATCAAGGACAGTGAAAACGACTCACATTTCAAATCCTCCTCTGGAAAATGTTTCGTTAGCTCGGAGCCATTTCCACAGCCTTCAGTGTCCTATCGTGGGGAGCGTTGGCCCTCCTGCCTCCGGGCTTGGTGCCTCACAAAAGCCTTGGTCCTTTCTTCTCTCTCTCTCTCTCTCTCTCTCTCTCTCTCTCTCTCTCTCTCTCTCTCTCTTGCAAGAATCATTTTAATTTGCTTATCTCCTCTACCAGAGTAAAGAAGATATAAATTGATGAAATCTACAAATTGATTCCACTGCAGCTAGATAAACTGGGGTAGCATCAGATATCTCAAGGTCAAACAGGCCAGGCATCAGTCTGACCCCCTGATACGTGCCAAGTCTCCCATTTGAAAGGTAACCTCCCATGGACACATGCAACACGAGGCTGTCTGACATACAGCTGATGGGCTATAGTATCAGTAAAGCTTGATTTCTTTCTTCTATTTTTTAATTAAAAATGCATTATTCTATTTCTTGTGGACGAGTGTTTTGCTTGTTTGTATATCCGAGCATCATGTGTGTGCCTGATGCTCAGGGAGTCCAGAAGAGGACACCAGACATCCTGCAGCTGGAGTGCCATACGGGTCCTCTGAAGAGCCAGTGACCTCAGTCACTGGGCCATCTCTCCAGGCCCTCTTTCTTATTTTTTTAGAAAAATTATCCCTAGATAGTTTGCTTTCATGGTGTGGATTCAGAAGCCACAGTAGAGTGAGAAACATGCTTGGTTTTCAGCTCAAAGACAACGTGGTTGACTAGGAAGACCACCTCATAAGACTGTGCCACCAGACAAAATGAGAAGGCCACACGGTGAAAAGCCTTTTGACATGACGTGATTGTCACGGCTTGGACATGCCCATGCCATCAGATTACCCTAAGTCCACTATCTTGCATGGACTTATTCTCAAGTTCATCTCTAGCTCCTTGGTGAGTAGTCACAGCAGTAATCTGAGAGATGGAATTTACTAGAATGTTTGGAATTCTAAGCTCTGCAGGCCATTGCCACAGTCTTCCCCATAAATCTTTAAAATATTTTAATTGCATTTATTTATTTGGTGGAGACTCACATACATATGCACACACACATACATATGCACACACACACACACACACACACACACACACACACACACGCATGCTGAAGCATTCACGTGGAAATTAAAAAACAGCACAATTATGGCAATAAGTTCCCTCCTTCTACCATGTGGGACCCTGGGTAACTTACTCTGGAGTCACTTATGAGTGACCCTGGCTGGGAATATGGATTTGGGTTGCTCCCATACCATTTACTAATGTGGTAGTGAGTTCACAAAGCTGTTATAGTTGCCGAGAAAAAGTCAGCCAGTGAATCAAGGCACCTTTTAAATTCACCGGTGGAAATACCAGGTAGAGGGTTACCACACGCTGTAGCTCTAGGCTTCAGATACAATCCAATGACAGTTTCAGCTTTTTGGTTTTGGAAGCTATTGTCTGATAATACATCCCCCAAATGCTTGGTTTGATAATCACAAGGATATTGGTCAAAGAGGCAGTCAGTAAATGGCTATGCCATTTACTGTAAACAGCCCAAGATAATGCGGCTCTGGATCTGCAACATGCCAACTCTCCACAATCAAGAAGTTCTGATGGGTCCGAGAGCCTCATAGCATCACAGCAGCAGTTATGGCCCAGGAAGGGAACACTATTTCCTCTGGTCCAGAGAATAGAGTCTCTGGCCTGGGTAGAGATGTAATATTCTGGTTGGGCAAGTCAATGACATGGCTAAGGGTCCACCCCTAGGAAGAGTGTGTGTGTGTGTGTGTGTGTGTGTGTGTGTGTGGGGGGGGGGGGGGGTCCACCTTCAGTCCTGTTAAAGAGATAGAAGGAATAATTAACCCTTTAGTGAGATAATGGAGTTTTCCTGGCCACAATGCCCATCCCTTAGAGCAGCCTCTACAAACCACCATGAAGTTCTGGTAAGTCTGATCGATGGAGTCAGAACTCAGGAGGGAATAACTTCTCCTTCCCCTCCCCTCCCCTCCCCTCCCCCCCCCCTCCCCTCTCCTCTCCTCTTCTCTTCTCTTTTGTTTCCCCAGAGGCTGGCCAGTGCCTAAGTATGGGTTTTGTTTGTTCTGTACTGTGGGTTGCCTTACCCTTTCTCTACAGCTCCCTGCTCACCGGCCCATGGTGTGGCTAACCTCTGTACCTGGTTAACTCACACAGTCCTTTCTCTTTCCTGTCTCCATCTTCCTCCGCCAGGCAGCTGCTAAGATGTATGCCTTGGCTGCCCTGGGTTTTCTCTTCAACTCTGGAAAACAGTCCTCAAGCTTTTGTCTGAGTTTGTTCTTAAATGATTCTTCTACTAATAGGACTGAGAAACCCGAGAGGGAACCCTGATTTCTCAGTCATGTGGCAACTCTGGTGAGACTCCCCCAGATTTCCAGTAGTAATGGCGTCTTTAACACAGTAATGGCATCTTTCCAGTAGTAATGGCGTCTTTAATATAGGTGTGGCTATTTAATTACCATCTCTATCATCAACATCTATAATCTTCCCAAGAAAAACTAGGATCATCAGACACTTGCTTTCCTTAAAAGGTCACTTTTTGTTGTGTGGGTTTACTTCAGCTTTTCTCATGAGTCTGAGGTTACTTTAGACACCGAGAATCACTTCCTGGGGTGCACAGCTGTGTCACCCCACCCCAGCATCTTCAGCCCTGCGTAATCTAGAGCAGCAACTGGAATGGAGAACTGTCAGATGTCTCTGCGGATTTCACTCTAGAACTCAGCTGTCAACACCGGGAGCACAATGGGTCCTCCCACCATTTCAGGCTGAGGCCACAGGGGTTCTAGGGCCTGCCGGGACCCCGAATTCTCTGAGACCTCAGAGGCCAGGAACCCCTGCCTGCCGATGCTGCTCTCACCAAGCAGCCAAGACGCCCAGAGTCACTTTTGATCGAAACAATTGGAACATTCTCTTAGGCCGAGCCGTGCAGATGGAGGGCTCTTTAGTCAAATCTGTCTCCTGGCCTTGCCTGGACTGTGCCATCAGCCTGACAGGCAGAGAAGAGTGGAGAAGGGCGCATCACCTCCTGAGGGTCCCCATCTACTCAGCTTCCAGCTGCCGTGTGTCTTGACTAGCCCAGACTCTCAGTTATAAACATTCACCCTCATTAACAAAAGAAGGTCCATCCACTGCCTCCTCCAGGGCGAAAAGTTTCTGCTCCTCCAGGCCCAGGAGTGTGTGGGACTCCTGCTTCAGGCTCTGCCAGCCTGGCCCTCTGCCTGAGGCAGGGACTTCAGACCTGGCTATAGAATAGGGCATTTCCCCCTCTCTGTCAGGAACATTCAACATTTGACCTCCAGCTTGGCTTTTAAGGTCATTGACTCATTGCTTCTCAGTCCACAGCAAGGCTGGACAGTCAAGGTTGGACGTTGTTCTCTATAATGACAGGTGTCAGGGCATGGACACAGGGGACCCAGGCTGCTCTATGCATAGTCCTCTTTGCTGTGGAAATAAGAGCTAACGGAGTCCAAGGAGCTGGTCTGTGTTAACTGCAACAAACCTGAAATTGGAGACACAGGTTCTGTTTATTGTTTTAAATAAACACCTGACTTCAGGAACCAGTCAATAATAGACATGTTTGGAGTTGATGAAGGTAGTTCCTTATATAAACAGTGAACACTCCAACATCAATATTGTGGGTTCGGACCTGCTTCCCTGTGGTCTCTCCACCTCCAGAAGCTATCCATAGCCCATGCAAAGGGTGACACATTCCTTATCTGTCAGTGTTGACATGACCAGGTCAGCCTTTGTGTGTGTAGGACTAGTCTTTCTCAGCGATTTTTAGGAAAGTGTCCACCATGGTAGGTGTTCTAGAATATTCCTTGACTTTGTGATCATGGTAAAGCGTGGTCTAAGGGCCGGTGCTGCGGTACCTTTGGCAATGCTGTAAGCCTGGATCCAGGGAGGCCACGGAGCTTGCTGTCAAGATGGCTTCCCCTTGAACATCTGAGAATTTCTCAGATGACGAATGAAAATCTCAGACTAGCCCCACATGTACACACATCCCCTGGTGGCCTGACTGAAATGCAGTGGCTAGAGACAAAGAGCGTTTCTAGAAAGTTCTCAGGAGGTGCCAATGCTGGTGGTCCTCTGCCACGCTCTGAGTAAAGGTGGATAACTCCTAAAGACCATTAATGAGGAGGAAAATTTTCCTTTTTTCTTACTCAAAAACTTTAGTGAAAGATTAAGTAACCAATGTTACAACTTAGCACCCAAACCAAAAACCTGAATATCGAGTTCCAGGCATCTTAACAATAATATAATTCAGTGGATTTAGGGAACTGTCTTGGCCAAAGGCTATTTATGGTTTTGTTGGTAAACTAAACAAAACACAGAAGACCCCAAGTGCCTGCAATCTCCTCTATCCCTCTCATGAGCAGTGAAGATGAATTTTTTTTTTTTTTTGTGAAGATGAATTTTTAAGAACAGTTTTTTGACTCAGTACTGCTGATCAGTTAACCCCAGTGCTGACATCCTGGGGCTAAGGTTTAATTCCAAAAAAACTTATTCAAACTCAATGAAAGAGAGTGAAATATTTAAAACTGGGGACTATCCCAGTTTAAAATGAAATTAGCAATTTTCAAAGGATAAGCATAATTGTTCCTCTTCCCTGGAGCGGAGTTTTGGCTGGAAGAAGAGCTCGCAGAGGAGAGTGGACGGATCTGACTGCACTTGGCAATGCCAGCCAGCTCCCAGCCTTCCCTGGGTGGAAACCTGGCTTCAGCTACTGCTGAGAATTTATAGGAATATAACCACCTGGAAAAGACACTCACTGTCTCTAATAACTCCACAGAAGGTAAATTTAAATCCATCCTTCTCCCCTTAACTGGCAAAAGGAACCGAGGAAGGGCTGGGGAATAGACATTTTCTGGGAGAGTGTGTGAATCCAGGAGCTGCCCCAGGCTGAGTCAGAGCTGGCAGGGGCACAGGAAAGGGAAGAGATGGGAGCCAGGACAACAGCTGATGACTTTCACCACAGGACATCTCTCTAACAAATTAAGAAGTGCTAGGTTAGTGACATGCCCATTTAGCACCGCCCAAAGCCTCTGCCACAGGAAGCCAGGCTTCAGGTTTAGTTGGAGGTGCCTCACTGCACTCAGGGACTCACCAGGCATGGGGAGGTCACTGACAGACCCTCACTTTTCCTAGTCTCCGTGGTCTCTGGCCAATCAGAAATCCTATGCTGGCTTTTCTCTGGGGACTGATGGGCTCAGGAGCCCGCTTGAAGGTCCTTCCCACTTGAAGATGGATAACCCATCTAATAAAGCACATTCCAAGTGTGGTTCCCTCAGCCATAGCCTGCAGCGCAGCAACCCGGGGCAGCACAGCAACCCAGGGCAGCACAGCAACCCGAGGCATCTTACCCAGCCCTCTGTGCTGCTCATAGCCCCTGAAGGCTAGGTAACACTGGATAGATGTTTTGTGTTGTGTGCACGCTCGTGTGCTCCTGCATGCAGAGGTCAGAGGTCAACCTCGGGCATCGTTTCTAAGGCTCCATGCACTTTTTTTTTTAAAAAAAAAGACAGGGTCTCTCACTGGCCTGGAGCTCACCAAGGCTGGCTAGCCAGTAATTCCTGCCTGTTGTTCTGTTTGCTTTTTTTCCCTTGGTTATCAAGACAGGGTCTCACTGTGTAGTCCTGGTTGTCCTGGAACTCACTCTGTAGAGCAGGCTGGCCTCAAACTCACAGATATCTGCCTGCTTCTGCTTCTCAAGTACTGGGATTAAAGGTGTGTGCCACCACTGCCTGGCTGTTTGCTTGTTTTGATGTGCTTGGGATTGAACTCAGGTCCTTGCACTGCTAGGCAAACTCTACCACTGAGCTACATCCTCAGACCCTGTACCAGAGGTTTTTGTTTTAAACTATGTGCAGGAGGAGGGGGTGACGCCTATGAAGGTCAGAGGACAATTTTCAGTACTGCATTCTTTCCTTCCACCATGTGGATCCAGAGGGGATTGAATTCAAATTTTTCAGGCTTGGCAGCAAGTGCCTTTACCTGCTGTGCCATATGGTAGGCCCCTGTACCCAAAGCCTTTGAGACAGCACTACTTTCAAACATGACTCACAAAGGACACACACTGCAACCCACCATCTTTGTGAAACTGCATTTCTCACTGAAGAGAGAAGAACACTGTGCATGGGGTTCATGGCCGGGATGTGTTGGGGAGCGGGGGGAAGGAGCCTCTTCTTTACAGCAAGGATAAACTCAGCCAAATTCAATAGAGACCAAGGTAAAGAGGCAGGGAGTTGAACCTAGATCTTCTCCGCCAGAGCACAACACACATTCTTCTCCTCAGCCACTTCCCCTAATCCGACCTTGGTCCAATTTCAGAAGCTCTAGGCATTTGTAAACACAAACGAAAGATATGCAAACCATGTAGCGTCTCAGAAGAGAAGTCAAGGAAAGAGGCCAAAGTCAGTAAAACAAACTAAACAACAAAACAAAACCAAGTCCAGACTTGCTTTCTTTTCTGCCAAGCTGTGCTCCAGGGAGACCGGCACTTGTTTCTGCTTCCTGGACCCTGGAAAACTGTGGACACTGACCTAGAACCCTTTAGACTGTGTGCTGGATACCCTGGCGGGTGGGGCTTGAAGAGTCTAATGGAAGAAGTCACCAAAGATCACACCTCACTCTATCTCCAACTGTGATGGCTTGACGCATCCTCTAGACACAGGAGTCTACGACTAAAAAACACTTGAAAAATTCCAAATAGGCTCACCCATGATCCCCACATCCTGATTCATAAGACTACAACCTCCATTTGTCTACCTATAAGATCATTGTTCATTCTAAGTTCTAAATTGCCTCTGAGAAAGATAAAATTAGGCTGGCCCAGACCCTCTAATTCTCTGCATATGCTTGTCAGGTCTTCAAATATCATTCATGTACCATCTGTAGTAAAATCTCTCATGGCCTAAAGAGAACCTTGGTAGGTTCTAAATTGAAGATTTACATGTTGAACATAGGTAATCCTGATCTTAAGTATTTGTAATAAATTTGATTTTTTTAGTGTGACCTTTGACATTGTGACAAGCTAGTACCTGCTCTGACCAACCAGAAAACCACCTATACAATCCTCTGGTTTTCTGTACTACTAGAAATAAAGGTCTACTTTCACTTCTGACTGGCATTCTCTCTGTGACTTTCAGCCTGCCTACCCTATGTCCCTGTCCCCACCCTCAGATGCAGACTCTCTGAGATCAAAACAGAAGCCCTCACCAGGCATGTGGCACTGCCTGGAATCTCTATCCTCGGGGAGTAGACAAGGAGGGTGGAAGAGAGTTCAAGGCCAGTCTGGTCTATTGAGTGAGAACCTGTTTCAAAAATAAGAACTCCCTAGAAAAACCAAAAAGAATTAAAAAAAAAAAAAAAAAAAAGACCTCCTAGTATAAATAAAACAGATGACAGGAAGCGCTGGTGAGGACTTGAGGAAAGGGAATTCTAATTTGCTATTGGTGGGGGTGTAAACTGGTGAGGCCACTCTGGAAGTTAGTGTGGCGGTTCCTCAAGAAAGCTAAATATAGAACTTCCGTATGACTGAGCTATATCACTCGGGCACACACCCTAAAGACTATGTCCCTGCAGAGATACTTGAACAACAATGTTCGTTGCCGCTCTCCCCACAAGAGCCAGGAAGTGGAACCAGCCTACATGTCCATCAACTGATGAATGAATAGTGAAAATATGGTATATAGGCACAATGGAATTTTATTCAGCAATAAAGAAAAAAATCTATTATGAAATTTGCAGGAAAATTGTGCTGAATGAGGTAACCTAGGCCTGGGAAAACAAATGTCAAACACTTTCTTCTCAGACATGAACACTATCTATGAACTCTAAGACATTTGTGCCTGGCTTGGAGCACCTTTAGAGGCCGAAAGACAGACAGGGGGCATCAGAGGGAGAAGGGAGAAACAAAGAGGCCTTCAGAGGGAGACTAGAACCCAGGTGACGTGGAGTGGAAGGTGGGACAGAGGGTAGGAATGTTTAACCAGGGATGGGAAGGTAGGGCTGGCTGGGGAGGATACCAGCAGATGCATGAAAAAGCCATACGGAAGTCCATTTTATAAGCTTATTAAAGTGTAATTTTAAACAAGGAGTTTGCACAGAGGTACCCTGCATGAATCAATAATGCTCCTCTCTGAAGTTAAAAGTTATTAAACTAAAATCTAGTTCCAAGTGCAGGATGCTGCCCTATGGGTCATCCCCCCCCCACCCCCCCCCTCACCCCCGACAACACAAGTTATTGCCATTGCTCTTGGTTGACCATTGGAATTTCATGGTAAGATCTTATTGCTGAAGACTCCATATACTCTGGTTATAAGATGAATCATGCTGAGACTCAGCTGGAAGCTTCTCCCCCCACCCCCCTAGGGTTTTCATAGATCGGCAATGTGCTATGAGGGCTACTGGGATTAAAAAGTCATCAACAGTCTTGAACCCAGCTGTGACCGGAAAACCACAATACTGACCTTCCAGGCAGGATGTGCCCACAGTTGTATCAGTGTCATGATTATGATGGTGGTAAGCAGTCACTTGCTGAGTGGATCCGAGGCCCGCTCCACGCGAGGGAATTCATACCTGCTACTATAAACTGTGGCCAAGAACCAGTGGCTGAGGAGGTCATAGGCCCTAGTGGGGGAACTTAATACTGTTGTTTTGCTAATCAGACATGTTTGTTGTCAAACTGCCTTCTAAATATTGTCCATACTCCAGTAAATAAATTTGATGTGGTTTTAGTTTTGTGTGTCTTATCTTAACATTTAGTGGGAGAGGGAAGGGGGGGAGTAAGAGAGGACAATGGGGGGATACAAATAACTAAAATTCATTATATGCATGTATGAAATTGTCAGAGAATAAAAATAAAAATAAAATACTAAGAGCTCTGTCTTAGGGTTTTTATTGCTGTGATAAAACACCATGACAAAAAGCAACTTGGAGGGGAGAGGGCTCATTTTATCTTACAACTCTCGGTCACACTCTATCACCGAAGGAAGTCAGGACAAGAATTCCAGGCAGGAACCTGGAGGCAGGAACTGATGCAGATGCCACAGAGGAACGCTGCTTACTGGTATGCTGCTCATGGCTTGTTCTACCTGCTTTTTTACACTATCAAGACCACCTTCCCAGTGCTGCCAGTAGACTGGGCCCTCCCACATCAATCATTAAACAAGCCCCAGAGACTTGCTTACAAGCAGTTGTATGGAGGTGTTTTCTTAATTAAGATTCCCTCTTCCCAGATATGTTCAGGTTTATGTCAAGTTGACAGAAACCCAGACAGCATAAGCCCCTTGGTATCTTATGTGATTCTTTACATAATTAGATACCCCACAATGAACTAAACTTAAGTAAGTGTAGTATAAGACACAAACACACACGACTAAAACTGTAACAAACAGTTTAATTCTATCTTAACATCTGGACAGCTGCACCAGATAATCACATTTTGATGTATAAGCAAAATATACCGAGAACTCCTTCCCCCAGATAAGGGCTTCTGTCCCAACTCCAGCAGCAGCCACTTCCCATGTTTTCTCCTTAGGCACCATTGGTTCCGTTGAGGCTCCCATGGGCGGTTACCACTCACTGCTGATAGGTACCATTCCTCTCTGCAAACTACTGAGACTGTGCATATAAATCCTGACCATAGCCAGTTCTCCAGGTCTATCACAGAATATCAAAATAGTAACATAAGAGAAGTCTCTGACCCCTCATTAAAATTAAAATTAAAAAAATCCAAAATGTGGGTTCTTGCCACCAGGACAGCTCTACAGACCCTCATCTGGGCTGTGATGGTTCTTAAAACAGCAATAACACTGTAAGATTTGGGGGAATCTCATAAAGGTGACTGATGTCTTATGGGTTAATGTAAGCTTCACAATTGAAACATACCCCATACTACAAGTTCATACACTAGTCTGTGTGTTCTCTAACCATGAAGACCCCAAGGCAGGAATTATGCCTCTCTTGTTCATCTTGGACAAATACAAGGGCAATCACTTGACAGCCACTGAGTGACTGAACACATCAAAGGCATTTGGTCTCGTTGGAAGGTCATGGATAAACCAGCACTGTGTTTTGTCAATACGGACACTGTATTTACAGATGCAGTAATGGGACCATCTCGGGGCACCTTCACAGCTTGCTGTGGAACGTGGTTAATAGGAGGACTCACTCCACAGCCAGTGCGCACTTCATGGTTCCTAATTCTTGAAGTAAAAGAATATATCAAGCCTTTACCAAGGCTGGGACACACCGTATATTTTCACCATCCAAACAAGCTCGTATTCACAGTTATGCTTCGGCTACCCTTCTACTACACAGTCCTTTGGTACTGATGCTGGTGCCATGGTAACAGAAAGAGCTTCACACAACATACATCAAAATTGCAGTCAAGTCCAGAGACCATCTGAGCACTTAAAGTGTCTGGGTGAGACTTAGTTTCCTGCCAAGAACCCCTGATCCAGGAGCTGTGTGATAGACAACTAGCGTTTCCTGTCTGACCTGTGGGGACCAGTACTGTGTAGGAAGAGATGTTGGCCAAGGGGAGATAGGGATGAATCCACAATCAGGAATACCCCAAGCTAAGAAAGAGAAGAGAGGAAAAAAGCCATGTATCCTGTTTTGGGCATGGTCATGGTCATGGTGTAGCTGAAGGAGAGACTGGAGTGGGCAGGAAAAGTGGGGTGTGAGCTCCAAGGGGCAGCTGATGCCACATACTGGAAGGTTGTATTAGGAGGTGTGCCCTTCAGTGGTGGCACCAAAAGGGACATTCTGTGAAGAGAGTGGAGAAAGGCTCCACCAAAAGATGATAAGGGACTTTTTTAACCTTCTCCCCAACCAAATACACATCACTTTCCTCAAAGCTTCCTAAAAACAATTTAAACAAAACAGAAATGTCTGTTCCACAAACATACATCCAGATCAGGCCCTCTAGCCACCTCTGTGCCTACAACTCTAGTCATTATGTGGAAATTCAGAAGCTGCCTTGAGGGCTCCCGTATTCCCTGAGTGTGAGCATAGACAAAATCAAATCTAGAAAATGGCTTGCTTCCCTGGTTCCAGTCATAGCTCCAAACCAAAGAGACCTGGGAGAAGAAAGAGTGTCTTAGATTCGGTCCTGGAGCTCAGAGACTCCATCAATTAGCTCAAAGCTCCCTGTGGCATGAGCTGCACACATTGGCAGGAAAGTAACTGAGAACCAATTGTGTCACCACAGGCAGAGCCAAATTAGATGTACAGTGCATCTTCAACAGCTATTAATAGCAAGAAGCCCAGAGCCAACACCAGATATGTCTGCGTAATAAGGAAATGAAGGGCTCTTAGACGCGTAAAACATCATTAGCTGTCATCCATAAGCAACTAACAGAAAAACTCAGCTGAAGAGCATTTTCAGGCTGAAAATTCCTAAGAGAACGCTAGGTTTATACTAAACTGGAGACTGAATTAAAGAGGATGGCTCCAACTTCTAGATACTTCTGGTTAAGTATAAGGAACTAATGTGAAGTATATAGGAACTCATGTTTGAGTTCCTGTATGTTCGCATATGAGAAATGCGTATGAGTATATAGGACCATGTGTTAGGGAGTTCATCCTTGGCAGTTCCTTGAAAAACGAATCCCAGTGTGAAGTCTTAGTTGATTAGGGGCACTTAGGCAAATGTACTGTCTAGTGTTTTGTAATGTAAGCCTAAAACATAGCTTATGCTAACTGTCCTTTGTTGCGTAAGCAGAGTTGGTTCACTATGTATCCAGGCATCCATCTGTGTTTGGGGGGCATTGGTTCCAGGACCCACATTGTTCTAATTGCATTTCTGTGGCTTTGACAAACACTCCAACCAAATCAACTTAGGGAAGCAAAGCGTTTATTGGCTTTGAAGGTCAAGAAAAGAACTCAAAGCAAGAACCGGAAGGCAGGCCTGCTTGTTAGTCCACACCAGACATTCACTTCACAGACAAGGAAGTGTGGTAGGAACCATGGGGGCTGTTGCTTGCTACCTGGCTCTAAGGCCAGTCTATAGAACTCTTTAGACAGTTCAGGACTATTTACCTAGGGATGGAGCCACCCACAGTGGATTGGGCCCTCCTGAATTAATTAACAGTCAAGACAACCCCCACAGCTGAGCCCACAGGCCAATCGGATCTGGGCCACCGGCAACTGCCAACTGATACTCCCTTCTCAGATGGCCATGTCAACGCGACAGTTAAAGCTATCTAGGACTCAAGGACATGTGTACACCCGAATATTTAGATGCTCAAATCCCATACACAGAATGCCAGAATATTTGCATAAAACACATGAACCAACTCTCATATACTTTTAGTCATTTCTAGACTCCCTATAAAAACCAATGCAATGTAAATTACACACATAAATCATTGTTGTACTGTCTTATGTAGGAAATAATGTCAAGAAAAACAAAGTCTGCATGTTTTCAGGACAGATGCTACTTTTTCTTGTAAATAATTTCAGTCTGTGGTTGTTTGAATCCACAGTTACTAAGTCCACATGTAAAAAATAAAAACTGCTTAGAAGAGAAGGTACACACTAGCTTTGAAAAAACCCAAGCATCATGTCTGCAACCGTTAGTCTTAGCTGTCAACTTGACTGGATCTGGAGTCAACTAAGAGGCAAACCTGTAGGCATACCAGGAGAGGCTTCCTTGATCAGGTTAGCTGCAGTGGGAAGATGCAGCCTCAATGTGGGCAACACTGTTTGGTGGAGGCCCAGCTATAAGGAGGTCTAAGGGAAAAGCTGTTTGCTCTTTGCCTGCTTGTCTTCTGGTCTCACTGGTGAGTTCATCTACTCTGTGGCTGCTGCAGATTTCTCCACTGACATCAGAACTCAGGCTCCTCAGCTTTCCACACAGACACATGGCCAGAGCTCTTCAGGAATGCTCCAAGTGTTTAGTACCAGATTGGGACTGCCAAGACATCCGGCTCATGGCCGAGCAGCTTCGGGGCTCTCAGCCGAGCAGTGTGAGGCAGCCATTGCTGGTCTATTCTGACAGCATCCTGCCAGGTAATCTAATAAAGTCTCCTTTGAGACAAATTCCTTCTCTCAGCCCTGTTCCTCTGGAGGACTCTGACTATCACAATGCTGTTGATCATTTGGCCATTCTTTTTCTATGCTACTTTTTTGTTTGTAATTTGAAGGTAAAAATGTGATGCTGTAGACAGCAGCCATAATCCAAACAGGAAAATGATGGTGTCTACACAGGAAGTGGCAGGTCCCCACACTGACTTATTTTTAATCTTGCTGCCTTTCTGGAAACAAGTATGCCTGTCATTCACTTATCTAAACCATTTAAATGTCCTGGCAAAGAAGTTTAAAAACTGCTGAGCTGTAATCCAAACCACAAATACATTTCACTGCACCATCTATTACTCATGACAAATGTCACCATGGACAGATATAAAGACACCTAATCATTGAGTTAATACTTAAAGAGCTACTTTTTAAAATAACAAATGTATTTTAAGCATATACAGACAATATACCAAAGCATAGTTATTAATATCTCTTAAATGTGGAAGCACAATGCTTCTACACAGCAACTAAGACCTTATTATATTTAGAGCTAGCTGAAATTTAGTGATTAGAGTGACAATCTCCTATTTTCATATTTTTAGTTCTGCTTATGTGTCAGACTATAGTCTCAGAGGATCTAAGTAGGCATCTTCAAGTTTATTTCCAAATAATCATTTTCATCTCCTCTTCTAATTTTAGTCTGCACAGATGATCTTCCTGCTCCACTCAGGTCTCTGACAGACAGCTATGGACTGGGGGCTGGCAGGCAGTGCGATCAGGCCAGCTTCTGCCCTCGAGATGCTGGAGCCTGGAGCCAACGAGACTTACAGGGAAGCTGCACATTGTGGTTCTGACCACAGTAGACACGATCTTCCTCCCACCCCCTGACTGATACAGTGCTGCTGATCAATTTGACCATTTTTTTTTCTATGATACTTCTTTTGTGTTGAATTTTGGGGGGAAATGTGATGATGCAGACAGCAGCCAAGTCCAAATAGGAGCATCCATGGCCTCTTCCCTCTTCCCCGGCGGTCTCAGTCTCAGCTCTGAGGACGGAGGGGGATGCTTTCTTTCTGTGTGACTTAGCCTACCTGGAAGCAATGCTTCACCGATTAGATGCCAACAGCATTGTGACAACAGAGACCAATGTCTCCAGACATAAGCAATGTGTGCCTTGAGTTGGGGACATGGGGAGGGAGACAAAGTTGCTCCTGGTTTATGAGGTCTGTTTTTATAGAATTATATTTATGGTCTCATTTCCACCATTCTGAACCAGTAAACTGCAAGAGAGGCAGGTTCCACTCTAGCCAAACAGAGCGAGCTTTGACTGTTGCAGACCGTTGTGGCGAAGCCCAGCTCCCTTCTGCATGGGAGCATGCAATACAGTTGTGGCCAAGGAGACACAAGCAGAGATCTTAGTGTCGGTCAGCATTCGGTCACTGACTGTAACGAACCACGATGCCTGCAGGCATTGCCTGGTAAAGAGAAAAGGTTAGTTTGGGCTCAGTGTTGGAGGTTACAGATGGGGTTGGGTAGACCCTGGTAGACATGCTGCATGGTGGGAACATCACCGCAGAACAAGCTGCCAATCTCATCGGCCAGGAAACCACTGAGGAGGAGGAGGAAAGCAGAGGCTCACAGCCCTCTTCTCAGGACCTCCTAGGCTCCACCCCCAAGAGGCTCTGACTTCCACGCAACACTACTGTGTTTAACAAAATGACCATTGGGGGAACAGTCATCATATAACTGCAGGAGGCTACACTGAAGAGATTCTAACAGAGGAGCGAACGAAGAGCGAGCACACATTCATTTGATAAGATTCCCCGCACAGGGATTGGTGCCACCCACAGTGAGCCAGGCCTTCCTGGCTCTCTCTGGCTGTACAAGAAAGCTACCTGAGCATGCTTCTTGATAAGTCAACAAGCATTATTCCTTCATGATTTATGCATCGAGATCTTGACTGAGTTTCTGCCCAGCCTTAACTCAATGATGGATTGTTAAGCTGTAAGTTTGAGTAATTGCGCCCCGATTCCCCACCGCACCAAAAGACTTCCTTAACAAAGTACCACAGACAGAGTCACCTAAACAGCAGAATTTTAATCTCACAGTCCTGGAAGCTGCAAGTACAAGATGAAGGAAAGTGTCAGCAAGGCAGTTTCACCTGAGGCCCGTCTCTTTGGCATAGAGACGGCCATTCCTCTGGGGTGTGCATCCAAATTTCCTCTTTTTTTTTAACGATGCCAGTCATACTGGATTGGGCCAATCCTAACAAGCTCATTTTAACAGCATTACCTCTGTAAGACTTTATTTTTGAACACAGTCACACCCTGAGGGTCTGGAAGTTAGGAAAATAGTAGATGACTGAGGGACATAGCGCAGTGCTAACTAGGAAGAAGAAAAAGGGAAATCAAGGCAGAAGAGAAAAGTGTGGGATGCATTCATTCATTAAGCATGAATTCTTCTCTTTGTGATGGAAATACATGGGTGCTGACATAGAATGCTGTTCTGGTGTTAACATGGTCTGGATATAAGCATTTGCTAACTTGGGTTGAGATGACCAAAAATGCCACCAAAGACCAGATGCTCTCACTGCTTGCATGTGGCCACTTCCAGAGTTTCCATGCTTCTACTGGTTGCTCATGGTCACAAGGTGGCTCTTGAGCCCTGAGGCGGGAGGACTGGAAGGGGAGTCACACCAATGGTCTTCCTCTTCTGTTCCTTTCATAGAGAAGCAGCATCTTTCCCTAAAGACCCACGGATACTGTCACTTATATCTAGTGACCTCAACAAGGACATGTGGCCAGCCCTGGAGGAGCCTCAGGAATCTGGCTGAGTAAATGGGTGCTTTTCTAGATCCTCTGTTAAGGAGCATCAAGCAGAAAGGGCTTAAGGTGTTGGAT